>NC_090885.1:21416825-21434325 GCF_036669925.1 Montipora capricornis | reverse complement strand
AGACTTCTGCTCAGTCACGATGTAATTCAGTCAGCTGGCCGCACCGCAGCAATAAGAGGATTCTGCTCGGACGACGTGGCCTGACCACCTTGGCTAAGCCAACATGAGAGGGCACTTGATGCTAGTCCCATCTTCGTACTAAACATTGCGTATTATAATTATAAAGCAGGCTAACAAGCGAGTAGTGTTGTTCGTGCGTTCTGATTGGGTAACTTGAACGTTATAGGCAAAGTACAAGTTTGTCATTTTCAAGTATCCGGAGAAGAAAAAAAGGTTTCTTGTAATCGGGCCTGGGAAAATATCCACCACGATAATATATAGATTTGAGCTCATAGATGAGGGTTGTCCAATGCACACGGACGGAGTCGGGACGACCCGTCAAGCGTAAGTCGGGTCTTGGTGTTTGGGGAAGTAAAGTAACAGGAACTTGCTAGTTGAAAGAAGGTTTGAGGAACTTTCTGAAAATGGTGACCCGTCTAATTGGTGAAGGGCCATTATTTGAAAAGTCGACCCGACTGTTGGAAATGTCAGGTGGTGAGAGTATTTAGTCGCTACTCTTTGGGAACGACACATACAGCATTACTGAGCAGCATGCTAGAGTATTAATGTCACTACGAGCACGAACGAAGGCCGAAACATTCACCCATTTGTATTTGCTATTCTGTACGACGTTTATAGTTGTTCATGCACCTATCGGTATTTAAGCCGCCATTCTTTGAAAACGAGATATACAACAATCCTGAGCAGGATCTCTAAGGTAACTAACCCCTTATATGGGATAAGGAGATTGTTTTCACCTTTTAGCTTAAATTGGGAAAATACGAAGAAACGTTTGGCTGCTAAAGAGTTAATAATTAATTAAAGTCTTGAGGCAAGAGATACGATGTGACCTCAAAATAAGGAATAAGAGCGCTATCTATAAAAGTGTCTCAATTATACGAAGATCTACCCTGGTCCCAGAGGTTTTTCTTGAGCCACGAGAGAGCAGCGAACCGGCAAAGACGAGTCACGAAGCGGCGAAAAGAGAAAACCTCCAGTCTCTTTGTAACACGTGTTCATGGCGGTCGATCGATGGTTTCTCTACTCTGCTATCGTGGTACTTTTTTTCAGCCATATCTTGTCCTAACATTGTAATTCCACTTCAGAGTACGGTCGACGTGTTATTTTAAACTCCGAATTAAAACTGTTTTTTCGTGGTCCTTTCACGGACCTCAGAGAAGTCTCAACGGCTTTGCTCGGAACCTTTAGCCACCTTGAGCTTGTAAGAAAAGGTTATCTTTCTGCTAGCACGTTGCTGTACCCAAACCATGACGCGAGCTTCGGTTTAGAGAGGATCGCACAGAGTGGGCACGTGGCTACTAATCCAGGCTCTGTCAATGCGAGTTCCACGACTGGTGAGTCAAGGGGATGCTCAATTTGCATAACAACCGTCGCGTTTGATCATCGAGCGTTGACTTGTGACCCGGGGGTGGGACTCCCATATGAAACAGACGGGGATGCTCGTCGGAAATTTTGAATTTAACCCCTAAAGGAGACCAATCTAGGCGTGGCTTAAGCAAATTTTGACCCCTAAAAGAGACCGTTTAAAAACACAAAAATACGACACACAATGAGTTTTAATGATAAAAAGGCATGATCATCGAATGCTTTTATCTAAAAAGAAAATTTAAAAGGAAATTTGACTTCTCTTTCTCTTCGCGTAATTCTGTGTTACTTCGCGGAACCCTAAACGAGACCTTGGTGGCATAAAATATTGGCGCTTTGCCCGGAACACCCTAAGCGAGACCAAACTCCAAAATTTACACCCCTAAGCGAGACGACGAGCATCCCCGTCTGTTTCATATGGGAGTCCCCCCCGGGACTTGTGATTCCAGTAATCGTTGGATTCACATCAAATGTGGACAAGTAACTCCAAAGATACACTCAACTGCAACAATTGGCTGAATTGGAATGGTCCTGTCCTGAATGCTGCTCAATCAGTTCGGTTTCTGAACCAAGTGTTCTGCGTTCTGTAGACAAGCGCCATATTGTTTATCCTTCCTGTGAAACTTGCTAATCACCGCTCCCTATGTTGTGCTTCGTGTTCTTATTGCTATCATATGAAATGTGCTGCTCTGGAACCTCCAGAATACGGTCAACTCACCAGCAAACGGTGGACTTGCTCTGTGTGTTGTTCGAGAGAGTTAATGGAGGAGCTACTTTTCTATGATGTACATGACAGTTTTGAAGTGGCGATTGACTTAGAACAGGACGAAGAAAAAAATGATGAAACAGCTGGAATATGGCACTTCCAATAGAGACGTCAGATTGGCGCACTTGAATGTGTGTAGCCTAAGGAACAAGATCGAGGAACTTAGTTGCCCCCAACAACTGTGTAAATCTGAAATTCTTGCAATCACCAAGACACATCTTGACAAAAAAGTGCCTGATTCGGAAATATTAATCCCCGGAATGAAGTTTGTAAGATTAGATAGGAAGGGTCGAAAAGGAGGTGGATGCTTATTATATTACGGGCAGCATTTGCACGCTACTCATCGTAAAGATCTTCTCACACAAAATATCGAAGCAGAGCGGCTACAAGTCAAATTCCCAAGTTCGTCTTTGTTGTATTCAGTAATCTACAAGCCGCCAGACACCAATGAATTCTTCGATCTTATCAGTGCCACCTTAGAAAAAGCTTGGCTAAAAACGTCTAATATTGTGCTACTTGGGGACTTCACCTGTGACTTTAAGACGGAATCTGAACAGTGTACCAACGCCAGAAGACTGCGCTCTATTTTCGAAACGTTTAACATGCAAAATGTGGTGAATCCCAACCCTAGAGAAACACAAACAACGAGTACGTTGATGGACCTTATTGTCACAGCAAGGGCTGATCTCATGAACAAGTGCAGTGTTTTCCCTTTGGGAATTTCAGACCACAATATGGTATACGCAACGATGAAAAGGCCGCCACCGAAGTACATCAAAACAAGAGATTACAGGAAACTTGACGCGGAAAATTTCAGGAAGGATGTAGAATCCGCGCCTTTCCATGTTGCGTTTATTTTGAAGAGCCAGATGATGTCTTATGGGCGTGGCAGAATTTGTGACGAACACGTCGCCCAGAAAGAAGTTAAGATCAGAAGTAAATCGGCTCCTTGGATAACAAGCGAAGTCCGCTGCGAGATTAATAAAATAATCAAGATTTTCAAAGCAGCAGTTAGCACCAAATGCCCCGAGCTGTGGTCAAAATAAAGAAAGCCAGAAATGCAGTCACGTCAGCTTTGCGAAGAGCTAAACCATCCTACTTTACCAATATGTTTGAAGAAGTAAAGAAAACTAGTGCTTACGGGAACTTAATTAACAAAGCTACAAATCGCTCAGCACGCAACAGAGCAATAGCCCCCCGTAAGAGAACTGATGGCAGTTTTGCTTTAATGGATAAAGAAAAATCACAGATGATGCACGCATACTTTTCGGAGATCGGTGAGAACTTAATTAATTAAGTCATTACCAGTGCCACCGCAGCTCGCTTCAGCAGATGGCAACACAACACCTAGTGTCACCTCTATAAGCCCTATTTCAATTGCAAGCCGTTCTGTTGAAGAAAAGATATATAAACTCAAGGCTAATAAGTCCGTTGGACCTGATTATATCTCGCCTAAACTTCTCAAATTGGCAGGAAAGGCTATTGTACAAGCATTGGTCAACCTTTATAATTATAGCATTGAACGAAGAACTGTCTTTTCCTTGTGGAAGACTGCTCGATTAACTCCGCTTTTCAAAAAGGATGGTGAAGCAGATTGTGGAAATTATCGACCTGTCTCCCTTTTAAGCGTACCAAATAAGATCAGTCTTGGAAGTAATATATCAAACACGAGAAGGAGTGTTTCATCGGATATCCAAACACCGAGAAGCGAGTTGAAAAACGAGGCCGAAGGCCGAGTTTTTTAACCGATTTCGAGGTGTTTTGATATCCGATGAAACACTCTTTCGAGTGTTTGATATTGCTTCTCAAAGGAATCAGTATTTTAAGAGATATTTGGGATCAAAGTTGGCGAAATTTTATGCTAATTAAGACCACGTATCCAAACTTCCTTCACGGTGATGATTTCTTTTGTTTTTGCCTTATGAATTATTAATGAGTTTGAGAAGCAGAAATAAAAGATAGACTGCTGCAGCACGCTTTTGTCGACATCATTTAATCACAGAGAAGCAATGGGCTTACCGACGCGGCTACTCTACTCAGCTCTTCCTTGTACATCTGACACAAATATGGAGGAGAGCTTTAGACTCCGGTAATGTTTACGCAGTAGCTTTTGTGGACTTCAGAAAAGCGTTTGACAGTGCCGGTATCACACGAAATCTTGGTGAAGAAGCTGAAATATAATTTTGGTACTTACGTTGCGGGATGGGATACGATCAGTTTAGATTACAAATTTCGGATATTTAAACCATTTTATAGAGCAAGTAAAGTCTTACTACCTGAGTGTCTAATTAATAGCATATTCATAAGACGGGAATCTAGCTATTCACTAAGAGATCAAGAAGCAATCACGACACTTAGATTCAACACTAGATTGTTAAAAGACTCCCTTGTATATCGAGGCTCAATGGTATGGAACTTTGTTAACCATCATGTCAAAAATGTAGGTAGTATTGACGAGGCCTTCCAAGGGTTCTTGGCGACAAGCGACATCGCTCCAAAATTGCAAAAAATGTCGCGACAATCTTGTTCCAGAACACCAACAGCCGACAGAACCTGACGCAAAAAAAAGCGACAATTTGCGACAGCGACAATCCATTTTTAACTTCGACAAAGCGACATCTTTTCACTTTGTTATTTCGACAGCTACATGACCGACCAGGCCAGCATGACTCTAATCTCTTCTGTTCGTGTTGCTACAGGTGGCATATTGTAAAATAAGGACTGGACTGGATTTGTAAAACACGCATTTGTAAAACATGGATTTGTAAAAGGGTGATTTGTAAAACATGGATTTGTAAAACATGGATTTGTAAAAGGTCGATTTGTAAAACAAGGACTTGTAAAAGGAAGATTTGTAAAAGGAGGATTTGTAAAACATGGATTTGTAAAACATGGATTTGTAAAAGATGGATTTGTAAAACATGGATTTGAAAAAGGTGGATTTATAGAAACATGATAGCATAGTTCGACTGCTGATTTGTTTATTTCTTTGTCTATCCCATGTTCATTTTAATTATTTTATTTTATTCTATTTTCATTTTATTTTATCACTTGACGTTTAAATAAGTACTGAAAAAAGCAATTTGTTCGTGCATTGTTGAGTAATAATAGCATTTGGGAATTTTCAAGAACATTCAAGAAGTAATTACGGCTAATAAGCATTCGGCATTCTTTCGCGTTCAAAAAAAAATTCTCTCGTGCTTATTTTTAATTCAACAATGCACTCCCCCTGAGGTTAAGCAAATCAGAGTAATAAAACCTGCCAACCTTAATGCCCTGGGACTAAAGCTCAATCAAGAAGAATGGAAAGATGTGCTCTCTGCCGAGGATGTCGACGATAAAGTGCTTGCCTTTAACTCCATAATTAAAAATGCAATGGATGATACGATGCCCTTGAAAACTGCACGGGTTCACCCCTCAGATAAACCGTGGTTGACGCCACAGATCAAGATCTTGATACGCGACCGACAAAGGGCATACACCCGTGGTGACCAAGAAAAGTATAACCAACTTAAGGCAAAGGTCTCTCGCTTGATAGCAAAATGCCAAGCAGAAATTTTATCAGAACAAAGCCCAAGATCTCCGTCACTCCAACCCTGGCAAGTGGTACAGATCTATCTACGCTATGACGGGTGCTGACCAACAACATGCGGATATAACTGCACCAAGCAGAAATGAGCTATCAAAATTGGCCGACGACCTTCTTGACGCATTTACCAAGCCTTGGGAAGACCGCGAACCTTCTTCCTTGCTAGTCAGTGAGCTGGCAGACAACCTAATTGACCGCCCCCCTGCCACTCCCAGCATTGGACAGGTGAAAGCTGCTCTAAAGAGACTAAACATCAAGAAGGCCACAGGATATATCGATACGACGGTGTACCAGCTTGGTTTTTGAAGCACTTCCACGAAGAACTTGCTCCTGTTATTCACGATATCATCTGCGCTGGCATACTACAGTGTAAATATCCTACGCCATATAAGCGCGCCCTGGTGACCCCAGTGCCGAAAGTCAGTAATCCTGTCGACATAAACAATGACTTCAGACAAATATCAGTTCTACCTCAAGTTGCAAAATTACTAGAAAGGTTCCAACTTGATTTAAATCAACATGAGCTTGAAATTGCTGACAACCAACACGCGTTTCTTCGAGACAGATCTACCGTCACAGCCCTTGCATGCACTACGCAGAACTGGTTCAACGCCACAGATCTTGGCTGCAAAACCGAAGGTGTGCACATAGTAATTGTAGACTTTCGAAAAGCGTTCGACCTAGTCGATCATGCCATCCTACTCACCAAGCTTGCTGCTTCTGGTGTTAATCGGGGATTTTGAAAATGGACTCAGAGCTTCTTGACAGGTAGGACATTACAGGTTAAGCTACCTGGTGCTCTATCTAAAGTTGGCCAAGTTATTGCCGGAGTACCTCAAGAGGGAGTTATATCTCCGATTCTCTTCAATGTTCATATCAATGACGTTGGCAAAGCTATCCCAAGTAGTTTTGGCATCAAATCATGCAAATTTGCTGACGATCTAACACCAAGTAGTACCGTTACACTCAGAAAGTTATATGCAGGAAGGAGTGGATGGGGTGAAATTATGGGCAGATAGGAACAAGATGGAACTGAATGCCAAGAAAACGAAAGACATGTGGTCTTCCTTTAAGAAACACAGTGATAACCCTCCTCACTTATGCATTAACGATATGGTGATTGACAGAGAAACAGAATTCAAACTGCTACGTGTTGTAATCTAGGACAACCTCAAATGGAACTCACACATCTCAAGTGTACTCAACAAAGCTAACAAACGTATCTATCATATTAGGGTATGCAAGAAAGCTCATCTTCCTGATGAAGTTGGCCTCACGACCTACACAACAAAACTCAGACCTTTGCTTGAGTATGCGTGCCCCATTTGGGGAGGTATTCCTGACTATCTTTCCCTGGAGCTTCAAAGAGTACAGGACCGTTGTTTGAAGATCCTCGGCCTTCCAAACGATGCCCTCGAGACACTAGCAAGTAGAAGAAGCAACCTTACCAAAAACGAGCTGGAACGGATGATGAGGAGCGATACCTTTAAACACTTATTTAAACAATCTGATCATAGCTATAATCTCAGACACAAAAAATGTAATCAAGTGCCCTTATCACGTACAGTGAGACACCAGCAATCATTTGTCCCAAGAGCACTAAGACTATAGTAACTTTTAGATCTTATTATTACATTATATATGCACTTTATTATTATTATAGATATATATATATATAAACGGTAAACTTCTGTGTCGAGTAAAGATATGAAAATCAATGAAAAACGAAAGTCTTCCTTTTCTTTGCTATGCCTGAAGAGCCGCAACAGCGGTGAAACGCGTAGCGCAAAAGCAAAGAAAAGGAAGACTTTCGTTTTTCATTGATTTTCATATATATCTATATATATATAGATACTATATACTGTACATTTGTAAAAACACATTAATTCTATTGCCATTGTGTTTGAATAAAGTTTTATTATTAGCACTCGGCGCGTTTTTTATTTCTTAAATGATAAACATGTTAATACACAGGAGCTGGTCCAGACCGATTTCCAACGTTTTACGGGAATCGGTAATTTTACTAGGGCAAACGTGGAACAAACAAAAGTGTACGTGACATACAAACGACCAGGCTGCCAAAAGACCGGAATTTTAAAAATGCACTGTGGGTAGACCTTTGACGAAAATAATTTTGCATATCTTAATTTTCCGCGGGAGAAGATAGGTGATTGTGCGAGGAAAGAGATGGCGGTGTCGCAGTGATATGTGTACCCCCGTGATATGTGTATCCCCGCACACATATCACTAGTGATATGTTTACCCCCTCCAATATGGCGGCCAGTGATTTTTTGTATCCCCCACCCCCCTCCCCTCCAAAAAATAAATAATTACGGCTAACTTGTGTTAATGGACGGAAATCGGTGAACACAGAGCAGACATGATTTTTTCAGGTGACCAACACTAGAAACCATTTATTTGCAACTGAACCATCTTCCACAATCAGAACTGTAAAGACGCGACTCGTGAGTACGACATGTCCATGTAAATTAAACCAAATGGATTTTTATGCCTTGGCAGATAATATACTTATGGGCCAGTAGCAAACATCAAACAATCTACTGGAAATATAAAGGAGTCGAAATTGTCTATAGTATAAATATATAACTTGGGGACCGCAATCGTAGTGATATATGTATCCCCTGGCCTATCGGCGTTGTCGCCTGTATAGCAAATTACTAGGTACTAGCGTTTTTTCTGCCTAGTACGTAAGTGCATGAAATATTCCATCAACTGACAGCAAGTATTATTGATTCCCAATCACTGACAAATTTAAAAACGAGACAGCGCGCTAGCCAGGGATACACATATCACTGAGATCGCCAGTTCAGTGATATCTGTATCCCCAACATATCTCGGGGCTACGCCCATCACGGTAATCGTAGTCAGTGATGTGTGTATCCCCTGGTAAAGCAAACGCTGTTGTCTGTCCAGCAAAGTACTAGCTAAGCTTATATATGGCTAGTAAGTATATTATTGATTCAGTCTAAATTAATAGACGACAGATATCACTGCGATCGCTGTTCTGTGATATGTGTATCCCCTGATATGGTCTGATATATCATATAACTGAACGGTGATTGTAGTGATATGTGTATCGCGGCCTGCCTAGCCTAGTGCAATTTCGAATCAATAAAATATTTCAAAATAGCACTCATAGGCGCAGTGCCAAGCAAACGTTTTGTAATAGGTTGGGATATACAGGGTTCGTACGCGTCTTGAAAGGCCTTGAATTTTGAGAGTGCATTTTCAAGGCCTTGAAAATCCTTGAAAATCTCTGCTCTTCATTCGGCTGGTCCTTGAAAGTCCTTGAATTCTTTTCTGGCCCGCATTTTTAATCTTTGAAAACTTCAGTGAAAATAATCAGCCACTCAAGTCATGTCATACAAACGTACATTATTTTCACGCATGTACGTTACGGAAAATGAGGAAGACCATTTCTATGTGTAAATTCATCGACGTAAATAAAAAAGAGGTCCTTGAAATTTTAAAATTTGGCCCTTGAAAGTCCTTGGAAAGTCCTTGAATTTTTGGTCTGAAAAAGTGTGCGAACCCTGGATATAACCCTAACCCTGGCCTGTAAGCGCTGTCGTCTGGCAAGACACTTGCCAAAAACAATTTCGAATCAATATTATTTCAATTCAGGATCCATAGGCGCATATTGGTCGCTATCGCTCTCCTTTATCGGCAACTGACGAGTTCCCGAAGGATCGAAACCGCGGTCTTTCCTGAAAAAAGAAAACGGTCATGAGCCTTCCAACTGAAGACGGATCTCTAGCAGTCCCAACAACCTCCAAAGAGGAAGATGCCCAAATGGAGATTGAAGCATTGCTTTCAGACCATGGTGACTCATGACACAAACGTTTTCAAAGGCGAACGATTCGCAAACAAATCTATATTGGATATATAAACGCATTTCAAGCCTACTGAAATATTTCTGTACACGCATTTCTCGTCAAATTGCCATCCTTTAGGGGTAAAAAAAAAGGGCCTTATCAAGGGCGAAGTACTCATACTTCTCCGTACAAACTCCTCTGAAAAGAAATTCAAAACTAAAATCTCGCATTTCAGAGCAAGCCTTATTGAACGAGGAAATCCAGAAAGCCTGATTACGGCTACACTCTCAGACATCAAATTTGAGAACAGGAAACAAGCCCTCCTACAGAAATGCAAAGAAGATAAGCGAATCTTGTCTTTTCGTCACACAATACCGACCTAAGTTGCCTAATCTTAAACAAATACTCATGCAAAAATGGCATTTAATCCAGCAACAACCCCTACTTAGCGAAATATTTCAAGATCCCCCGATCGTTTCGTACAAAAGGGGCAGATCCTTAAAAGACGTACTAGTTCGAGCCAAACTCTAAGCTGGCTAAAACACGGGGATATGAGTTGTGTAGGCCTGTCACCCCCATTGTTATCACTGATCTTCTTCCGTTTATATTTTGCATCGGTTGAAACTTTAAAATAAAAACCCACAAAATCTGTCCCTCGTAGACTCCATGTTTTCCTTCAAGCCTTTGGAAGCCCGGGTACAAAGCTTCAGTGTTTTTGGTATCCCTACCGGGGGTACACATATCACTAGTGATATGTGTGCGGGGGATACACATATCACGCGGGTACACATATCACTGCGACAGCGGCTTCTTTTAAGCTTCCATCTCTGACTAAAAAACGACGACGTGCATTTGAGTTTCCAGAGTTGTCATGGAGTTCAGTAAAAATTAAAGAAGAGCTTAAAAGCGGGACCTTTGGGTCTGTTTATTTGGTGGATTTTAAATTTCGAGAAGTGCAGCGTCATGTTTGCATCAAGAAGTTAAAAGGTGAATCCGCTTCGAGAACCACATTTGCTACTGGTGTTATTGTTGTTAATGTTTGGTCGGTTTTCTTTCTAATATAAAGCTATATAAGATTGAGATTTCTTTTCTCGTGATACGAGTAAATCAGTTTCCTCTTACAAGTTGTTAAATTATGAGACATAACGCTTTCTTATCACTGTTGACATTCGAAGGTTAATTTAGCATGTGTTGTCGAGAAAGAAAGCATTAGGCTTCATTACTTATACAGCTGTAAACTTTTGTCGAGACAGGTTAGGAAATGACAAGATAGTTTCGTTTATGGATCATGTTCGCAAAAGGATAGGTTCTGCTTTGTTGACATTATGTTCAAACTTTAAAGATAAATAAAACAGTGGAGTCCATCTAAGCGCTATGTCCTTGAAACTAGTATTCAAATTCTCCATAGCAGGAACAGAAACGTTTTCCAGATTTGTTATAGTAACTGCCCATATCTGGACCAAGCTTTTTCCGTCAACTCAAATACGTAAAAAGTGAACAATGTGATCCAGTGAACAGGAGAAAAAGCGTGCAGAACGTCGCAAAAAAAGAAAATAAACACGAATAATTTTCAGTGCATGAATTGGTAGCAACAATCCATGTTTTACAATCCATGTTTTACAAACCATGTTTTACAAATCCATGTTTTACAAATCCAAATTTTACAAATCCATATTTTACAAATCCAGTCCTCGTTTTACAAATCCAGTCCAGTCTATCTTTTACAATATGCCGCTATATGTATATTTCTTGTGCAAATTAAGATATATAAATAAACCATCATTCAACACTTGACGCACTTGTTATGCAGTGAGCGTCTTATGTCTCTTATTTCCTTTTTTGGTACAAAGGTGGACACGTTGTCACGTTAGTTATGTTTCTTTTTAACTCGGTGACTTTTATCGCGTCTGTGCGGCTTTTCTGGCGCTTTTTGCTAACATGGAGTACGTGAAATGAGAAAACATTAAAAAAAATCACACAGCAGTCACAGCATTCTCAAAAAAAACAAAAAGAAGGACAAAAAGAGCCACGAGGGGAAAGAAAGGAAAGGTAAGTTGTCTGATTACGGACTAATAATTACTAAAGAGGGTTTTGACGGCCTTCGCTTGCATTTAAAGTGTCCAGCAATGACAGCAATTAATAATTAATAATGCGAGGGCTTAATTGTTGCTTGATTTTTACGTATTTCGATGACCGTATTAACACTTGCGTAGCTCGTTTTCACATCATTACTGGGTTGCCTATGGCAAACCCCGTCAAGGTCTGCGTTTAGTTTGTTTGTTATCTTTTTTTTCTTTTTTTTCTTTTTACTGGGTTGCCCTATGGCAAACCCAGTTGGAAAATAGGTAGCTTTCCGTTTTTTTTTTTTTAGTATTTTTTTCCGTGTCGGTAAAAGTCGTGCCTGTCACTCCCCTGGTAAGTGATGTCTTTGTGCATAGAGCCTTCTGCGCATATTTTCTTAGGATCGAGAGGGTAGTGGAACTGCGTAGATTTCTCTGGTGGACACAGTAGAAAGTCATGTAACGCGAATGGCGTTTTAGTGGATCCTTAAACAAAATATACCCTTATGGAGCTCAATAATGGAAAGTCAGTTGGATAAACTAGGCAGGAATCTCAAAAGCGACGAGTAATGGACTTCGACAACAATCTATCGCCCGTCGAGCCGAAATCAAAGTGAACTGTATTTACCTGAAGTACATGGTAATTTGGCACGATTGAGTTTCTTGTCTTCACGCACGCAATGAAATGGGAAGAGGTTTTCGCCTCTAAGAGGCTGGAAAAGGATTCTGTGGTATTTTCTGCCTTTGTGAATTATAATATCATGTTGTGTATTGGATTTTCGAGCTTAAGGTTGAAATGTGATATGGGAGAGGTTTTTTAGTATTGCTCTGTAAGCAGGAAGGGTTCACAGGCCTGTTGGAAGCGTGCTTGAGTAAGTGGTGTCTTTTTGCATAGAGCCTTCTGCGCGTATTTTCTTAGGATCGAGAGGGTAGTGGAACTGAGTAGATTTCTCTGGTGGACACAGTAGCATCATTAACTTAGCCTGCAATGGCGTCGAAAGTCATGTAACGCGAATGGCGTTTTAGTGGATCCTTAAACAAAATATACCCTTATGGAGCTCAATAATGGAAAGTCAGCAGGAAGGGTTCACAGGCCTGTTGGAAGCGTGCTTGAGTTTCAACAAAATGAGCCCCAAAATCAGTGAAAACTTGTGACGCAGATGAGTAATAAAGTAGCTGCTATTTCCAAAATGATGGAATTACCTGGTGATAAATAACGTCGTACGCGTCTTGGAGAGTAAATTTTGACTTTGCATAAACAAGAGTTGGGCGATTGTGATCTTTGTTTTGACTTCGCTCATTTCATTGTCAAACTTTATAACACTTGACGGAAAAAGAAACTTACAAAAACCCGGTATCTTGCCATCATTTGACACAGATGCTTCACTGTTTGGCGAGTAAACATGCCAGGGTATTAAACTTAAGCACGGCGTCCGCTGAATTCCGGCTATGTCACTTTCGATTTTGCAATTTACTTAAACGTAGCAAAAATGTTTGTCGCCAAAATGTTTGTCGCTGATCGTAACTTTTTATATTCTATATTCACGGTTCAAAATTAATGTTGTTTTCATGTCGTAAATATTAGCTAATATTTTCGGTAGCCTCGCAGCTCCTACAAGGTCTCACCTGATTGGAGACCACCCTTGAGGTTTAACAAAAGAACAAATAACAGAAACAATGGCCCTTTTGTTTTAGGCCTAGGGTAACAGAAACAATGGCCCTTTTGTTTTAGGACTAGGGTCCATTGTTTCTGTTATTTGTTCTTTTGTTAAACCTCAAGGGTGGTCTCCAATCAGGTGAGACCTTGTAAGAGCTGCGAGGTGACCCAATATTTTATTCTCGATTGACCGTCCCGGAAACTTCCTTCTGCTCTTTCTAAAAACTGTGTATCAATAGTTATTTGCTTTTTCATCAATATTTGTTTTGCATAAAGCAAGCTAACAAAATCTGTACCTTGCTGAGTTCGCATTTGTTAGCGTTAATAGTATTTTCGGTCAGATGCTTCTGTTTTTTATGAGGGATTTATTGTTTTGGTCTCCCATCCTAACACTAACCCCGCAGAACAGGGCTTGACTTCAGTGAAATTTAATATTACAAAGCTGTCAGATGCTCAGAGGGCACACTTGTGGTGAAACGAAGTTGTGAGGGAACTTGAAAATTATCAACATGTCAGCCCAGAAGCCAATGTTTCTCGCCTCTCTTTTATTTGTTATTCTTCAGAGACTGGAATGCTGTATTTCAATACCGCACAATTCAGTGCCTTCTGATTTTCTGTAGCATGTACCACAGGCAACCCAGTGTATGCTTCACGGAAGCATCTCGTTCTCAAAAAAAAGGAAAAAGAAGGACAAAAAGAGCTGCAACGGTAAAGAAAGGAAGGGTAAGGTCGCTAAGATCACCAAAACCGTTCAAACGTCTATCTCTGGCTTTCTCAGTAATGGTGATCTCAGTAGTGGTTGATCTTCTATAAAAAGAAGGAAGTTTTTACTCTTTAAATTAAACAAAATTACAGGACGCAAAAATTAAGCACGTTTAGCCAACAATTGTATTCTAGCGAAAAAGCGACAGCGACAATTGTATTGCAGCGAAAAAACGACAGCGATGTCTCTAGCCAAATAGGTGACACGTGGGCTAAAAAATGAGCGACAAAGCGACATCAGAAGCCCCCTTGGAAGGCCTCATTGACCTCAAGCAGGAGCTCATCAAGAGGAGCTTCTATCTCCTCTAATTCCTTGAATCAACCCTTTCCCGAGTAAATTTATTTTTAGGAACAGGTTTTTCCCGCGAAAAGTATCATAATTCCCTTGACGCTGAGATAGCTCTGTTTTGATTGACTTTTATAACAGTGGGCGTGCTGAATGTCCCAAGGGAGATTGGCTTTTACAACAGTGAGCGTGCTGAATCTCGCAAGGGAGGGGTTCTATAAATAAATCTACTCGGGAAAGGGTTGATTCCGAGGCCAAGTGTGGGAGATAGAGGCTCCTCTTAATGAGCTCCTGCCTCAAGAGACTTCGTGAAATGATCGCTTCAGGAGCTTTACTATCACTGGTTTATCGGGTTCAACGGTTAGGAACAGATTAACTAATTACACGTATTTTTAAGTAGAGAATTAAAATTTTAAATTTTAATGTTTGATTGTATTAGTTTCTTACTTAGTTCGCGTTTTAAGAATTCTAATCTATTAGATTGTTTTTAGAAATGTGTTTTAGTTATAATTGATAGTTTTTAATTGGACAAGTAATTATTTTGTTAAGTACAAGACCCCACAAGCTCTTTGCGTTTAATTCTTATTCCTATTCTATTCTGCACGTCTTTGCCGCTTTGCAGCTCTCTCGCGGCTCAAGAAAAACCTCTGGGACCACGGTAACGAAGTCGTTGGGAAACGCCCCGGAAATGCAAATTATTTTCTGTCTAGGAACCTGGACGTCAATCACCGAACTCATTCCATGTTTAAGTGCAGCCAATAGAGTATGTGCACGGCGGCCATATTGGAGGACCGAAACAAAAGAACGATCTTCCTTTGGCTTTAATTGTTTTGGTCCTCCAACATGGCCGCCGTGCACATACTCTATAAGGAGCTGATTAGCTCGGTAATTAATAACAAAATGACGCAGTGAGAACTGTCTCTTGTCATTTAACAGCTCCAATGATCGCTCCGTGGTATACTTTGCTAAACAAGTTCCGCCATACCTTTGGCTGTGATCCTGCTGTAACTGTTGGCGATCTCGAAAACCCCGACAAGCCTGTTATGAACATTCCGATTATTGTAGACGATGAAAGGAAAGGCATGGCTCTGCGAGCACTGATTCGAGCCGGTTTTCCAACGGGGAACATTCACGTCAACACCACCTTGAAGGACAGTAAAGGAATTGTCTGGCAGGGGATCGTTATCGAGGATTACAAACAGCTTCAAGATGTGATTACCGACGCGCTCACTGGGAATCCACTGTTCGTAAAAGCGAAGCCAAGAGTAATCTTCCCACCTCTTACTCAAATGGGGCTCATCATGACCAAATCAGTCGTGCAGTTTTCCAATGGTGATATGTCTGAGTGCTACTCCAATTTCAATGGTGTGACAACCCAAGTTACGCGTGAGCTGATCCAAAGGTCCTTCACGAAGGATAAGCTATATATCTCGATGGGTACCTCAACAAAGTGAGTGGCACTGACCATGGAATAGTTTTCACAGTGTGCTTTTTATGACTACTATATTGTTTTTGAGAGTTTCCGGGAAGTTATGCAGGATTTTGTTACTAAATATTACCGTAGATGTCCCATTTAGTTTAAGAACAAACATTTCTATAAGCCCAATGTCATTGTCTTCAGCTTAAACTGAACTTGTAATTTTCTGTGCATACATCGTCCTGTCATCGATTAATTAACAACGAAGGAGAAAGCAATTGTCGTTTTAACGCATTGTTAGTTTTGAGGAAAGAGGATTGTTTGCTAGTCTCTGTTAAACGTGTTGATATTTGGAGACATTCCATATGATTTGTAGAGCTACGAGTAAAACTTGTTATTCAAACAGGGCTCAGTTTGTGTTTCCTTATTCGTGCTTTCAGTTTAGGTAAAGGTACACCTCATTTAACGTCGGAAGTTCCTTTACTCTCCAGAGAGTATTCTCCCAGGAAGCCGACGTACGACTTGTTGATCACGACGAAGAGACACTGTGTTCACTTCACTCATCCGGCCCTTTCCTTTTAAATTCCGGTGATAATTGTTTTTTGCCCTGTGGCAAAATGTGCGCTCTCAGCACGAAAATGGGAAATACCACGAGAGTACTGAAGCGGATTAAAAAGTATGTGTTAACTTTCAAAACAGATTATACAGTGAAATGGAAGTGCTTAATCGATACTTCCTCGAAGTCCTCTCCACTTGTAACTATTGAAATTGTTACCCCCCACCGCTTGATAATACCTGCTTGTTGTCAGGGTCGGGTTTTTGTAACATTGGCAACTCCATACTTTGCCGGCAATCGTTTGTGGGCTGAGCCATAATCTCCCTTAACTTGACTCGAGAGTTTCAGCAAACTACAGTTAACCAAATAAAAAACTTAACAGATTTGAGTGTATTGTGAAGTGCTGGGTTTCTACCCCACATGAACCACTTGTAACTATAGGCCACTTCGGAAAATACCATAATACTCTTTGTTTGTCCCCCCAAATTTTGCAAACGCATTGTTTTTGTTTTCTCTTGAGACCATTAAAAGCCCCAAGAGAAACTGGAAACAATGCTTATGCAAAATCTGGGGGGGCAAACAAAGAGTACTATGATATTTTCCGAAGTGGCCAATTGAAATTGTGTTACCACCACCGCTTGGCAATACCTGCTTGTTGTCAGGGTCGGGTATTTGTATCATTGGCAACTCCATCCTCTGCCAGCAATCGTTTGTGGGCTGTGCTATAATCTCCCTTAACTTGACTCGAGAGTTTCAGCAAACTACGGTTAACCAAGTGGCTTTTATTAGGTTTCACTTGCCCGTCATCCTCTAAAAAAGTTCCGGTTTGGGGTGGAGCGGTAGTTTTAGAATTCCAATGCTGCGGAACTTTCTGCGTTCTTCCGCTCGATTATTTTAGTCCACTTTTCAAAACCTCTGTTGATTTATTCATTTCAATAGCGCTTAATATTGGTCTCTGTACGTGCGTGGCGAGTGAGCACTGACAATAATACCCATCAAAGGCAAATATATTATCTGCCTAACTCCACAATGGATAAGGCGGTGCTATCCCAGAAAAAGCAAACACGCTCTATTTACCGATATCCCCAGATGTCAATGAGCTACAATCTTGGACAAATTAAATGGAAAATTGAGACCACCCCTCCC
>NC_090885.1:21394325-21406825 GCF_036669925.1 Montipora capricornis | reverse complement strand
CTCAAGCTCTTTTCCCTCCGCCAAAGATTCGTGGAATGGATCTCGTCCGCAGAGTAAAGTCCATACAGTAGTGTTCTCAGTTGAACGAAAACGATTCAGCGCTCATTACCTCTATTGTTTGTCCATTAGGGATTGAACCTTTCATCAAAAGTGTCACACTGTTTCCTACCTTTAGCTTTCTTGCAAACTGAGAATCTTTGTGTTTAAATTCATCGAGTCCCAAGATTTTAACCACTGGAAAAGATACCTTTTTGGAACTAGACCAGGCTTTAGAAGGCACTTCAATGTCTGGCCCAAAAATGTATTATTACCGGTAACTTTTCGCTTCGTCAGAGGTTTTTCAGTAGTCATTTTGCTTGGAAAAATTTGGACTAGTTTATAACAAAATGACTTTGGTCTTATAATGGAGATAAACTAAGAATAAAGCCAGGATCCGAGCTAGGATCCGAGCCCGCCAGGATTCGAGAGCTAAACGAGACTTAACCGAGACCTACCCTAACCCTAACTAGACCTAACTAGACTAGAACCAACCTAAATAGACCTAACCTAACCGATTCGAGACCTAACCTAACCGAGAGATTCGAGAATAAATAGCGGAGAAAGCTCATCTTAGCTCAAATCCTGGCTGGAATCCTGGCTCGGATACTAGCTCGAATCCTGGCTCGGATCCTAGCTCGAATCCTGGCTCGAAGTATCCTCCTTATAATGGTCTCATTATTAACCTTGCGTGCACTAAATAAAGAAAAAATGTACCAATATGCAAGTCCTTATAGAACTGAATATGAGTTGGCCTGCAAGGCACGGACTCCTCTAAAACTTGGGTAAACTGGATAAGAATTTTAAGGCCTTGGCGTTACGATGTAATTGGAACTTTTTTTGCCACTAAAGTCGTTTGACAGCGACCTTAATTTTTCTTTCTTGTAAGATAAATTATTCTATAAGAGGCCCCCAACCACCTCACCAAATACTCCTAAAAGTAAAGGTGCTTATTTTACGAGGGTAACACGTGACAGTGAACTAGAGTTACTGATAATAAACTTGTGGCCCTCGATGCGCAGGAGTAGTAGTAGTAGTAGTAGTAGTTTTTGATAAATGTATTTTTTTAACAGATGCTGTCGAGAAGCGAAATGTTCCTGTGGTATGCATTTCAGCTTTTGGCCTTCCTGGCGTTTATTGTGCCTTATTCGGGTAGGTCGATATCGAATGAAACTCGTACTTTTTAAAACATGGAGGATAAGTGAAACAGGTTAATGAAGAGCTAACATGTAAACACCTGGCGGGAATGTTAGAAGTATTCTTCGTCGGTAAGCAGAAGGAATAGACAATGAAGCCTTGGTTTCTTTAGTTCAAGTGGGTCCTCATGTTCGAATGCAGATCCATTTTGGAAACACTCAGCCGCCTTTACAACTAGCAAGAATAATTATCTGTTAACAAAAGACTTGAATTGCCACCCCTCTGTCAAAATCAAATTAATATTTCCTGACTCTGGTGCTCTTGTCACTAGTAACAGTGGTGCATGGCTATCATATCTTTCGGTTGGCCTTCAAATGTCGTCTTATGGCTCTTATCGCTGAGAGACTTCTGCTCAGTCACGATGTAATTCATTCAGCTGGCCGCACCGCAGCAATACGAGGATTCTGCTCGGACGACATGGCCTAGCTGACCACCTTGCGGGCTAAGCCAACATGAAAGGGCACTTGATGCTCGTCCCGTCTTCGTACTAAACATTGCGTATTATAACTATGAACCAGGCTAACAAGCGAGTAGTGCTTTGCGTGCATTCTGATTGGGTAACTTGAACGTTATAGGCAAAGTACGTGTCATTTCAAGCACCGGAGAACAAAAAATGGCTTCTGTAATCGGGACTGGGAAAATATCCACCCCTTATATATAGAGAGAGGGTTGTCCAATACACACGAAAGGAATCGGGTCGACTTTTTGGTGAAGACGACCCGTCAAGCGGAAATCGGGTCGTGGTGTTTGCGGAAGTAAAGTATCAGGAAGTTGCTATTTGAAAGAAGGTTGGAGGAACTTTCTGAAATATTGACCCTTCCAATTGTAGCCTGCAGAGCGGGCGTTTTTTTGGGAGGCGTACGCTTGTTCGTAATGGGCCGCCATTTTGAAAGCACACAGCCGGTAGAGGATTGGGACGAGGGATACTGTCCTCCTCTCACTGAGTGCAATTTTCTTGACTCGCCTCAGGCCTCTGTTAGTCTCGCTATCCAAGATGTCTGCCGATAATTCTTACCAAAAAACCAAATACGCCTGCTTTGCAGGCTAGTCCAATTGGTGAGGAGTCGTCACTTGAAAAGTCGACCCGACTTCTAGAAATGTCAGGTGGTGATGCACGTATCGGTATTTAGTCGCTACTCTTTGGGAATGACATAACATTACTGAGCAGTATGTTGCCAGAGTATTAATGTCACTACGAACATGAACGAACGCCGAAACATTCACCCATTTGTAATTGCTATTCTGTACGACGTTTATAGTTGTTCATACACATATCGGTATTTAAGCCGCCACTCTTTGAAAACGAGGTATACAACAATCCTGAGCATCATCTCTATGGTAATCCCTTATATGGGATAAGGAAATTGTTTTCACCTTTTCGCCTGAATTGGGAAAATACGAAGAAACCCTTGGCCGCTAAAGAGTTTTAATTAAAGTCTTGGGGCAACAGATACCATGTGACCTCAAAATAAGGAATAAGAGCGCTATCTATAAAAATGTCTCAATTATACGAAGATCTACCCTGGTCGCGGAAGTTTTTCTTGAGCTGCGAGAAAGCAGCGAAGCGGCAAAGACGAGCTCAGCTCAAGAAAAACCAGGGTAACGAAGATCAATCAGACAGGAAGTTTATGCCGTTGAGAAACGCCCCGGAAATGCAAATTATTTTTATGTCTAGGAACCTGGACGTCAATCACCGAGCTCATTAGCCAATAAGTAGCCGATTAGGTCGGTAATTTATAACAAAATGACTCAGCGAGAACTGTCTCTCGCCATTTAACAGACTCCGCGGAATCGATCCACTTCCCCATCAACAGATTTTGCAAAGAAGAGTATTCAGTTAGCAATATGGCAAAACTGCTGAGCCCTCCGTGGTATACTTTGCTAAACAAGTTCAAATATACATTTGGACGTGATTCTACTGTAACTGTTGGCAATCTTGAAAACCCCGACGAGCCTGTTATGAACATTCCGATTATTGTAGACGATGAAAGGAAAGGCATGGCTCTGCGAACACTGATTCGAGCTGGTTTTCCAATGGGGAACATTCACGTCAACACCACTTTGAAGAACAGTAAAGGAATTGTCTGGGAGGGGATCGTTATCGAGGATTACAAACAGCTTCAAGATGTGATCACCGACGCGCTCACTGGGAATCCACTGTTTGTCGAAGCGAAGCCAAGAGTTCTTCCCGGCCCAAACAAAAGTTTGAATCAAATGGGGCTCATCATGACCAAATCAATCGTGCAGTTTTTTAATGATGATCTGGCTGACTTCTACTCCAATTTCAATGGTGTGACAGCCCAAGTTACGAGTGAGCTGATCCAACAGTCCTTCGGCGCGAAGAATACGCTATATATCTTGATGGGTACCTCAACAAAGTGAATGACACTGATCATGAAATAGTTTTCACAGTGTGCTTTTTATGACTGCTATATTGCTTTCCAGAGTTTCGGGGTAGTTATGCAGGGTTTTGTTACTAAATATTACCGTAGATGTCCCATTTAGGTTAAGAACAAACATTTCTATTAGCCTAATGTCTCCAGCTTAAACTGAACTTGTAATTTTCTGTGCATACATCTTCCTGTCATCGAGGAATTAACAACGAAGGACAAAGCAATTGTCGTTTCAACTCATTTTAAGTTTTGAGGAAAGAGGATTGTTTGCTAGTCTCTGCTAAACGTGTTGATATTTGGCGACATTCCATGTGATTTGTAGAACTATGAGAAAAAATTCTTATTCAAACAGGGCTCAATTTGTTTTTCCTTTGTACATGTTTTCAGTTTACGACTTGTTGATCATGCAACCCCTAACCCTTTCCTTTTGACTTCCGGTGATAATTGTTTTTTGCCCTGTGGCAAAATGTGCGCTTCAGCACGAAAATGGGAAATGCCACGAGAGTACTGAAGCGGATTGAAAAGTACATGTTAACTTTCAAACCAGATTATACAGTGAAATGGAAATTTTCCTCGAACTTGCTTAAGTGCGTAATCGATGCTTCCTCGAAGTCCTCTCCACTTGTAACTATTAAAATTGTGTTACCCCCACCGCTTGATAATACCTGCTTGTTATCAAGGTCGGGTATCTGTATCATTGGCAACTCCATCCTCTGCCAGCAATCGTTTGTGGGCTGAGCTATAATCTCCCTTAACTTGTTTCGAAGGTTTCAGCAAACTACAGTTAACCAAGTGCCTTTTATTAGGTTTCACTTGCCCTTCATCCTCTAAAAATGTTCCGCGTTCTTCCACTAAATTATTTTATTCCACTGTTCAAAGCCTCTGTTTATTTATTCATTTTAATAGCGCTTAATATTGGTCTCTGCGTGGCGAGTGAGCACTGACAATAAGACCCATCAAAGGCAAATATATTATCTGCCTAACTTCACAATGAACAAGGCAGTGCTATCCCAGAAACAGCAAACACGCTCTATTTCTTCTATTTATCGATATCCACAGATGTCAATGAGCTAATTAGTCTGCTTTCGGCTCTTAAGTGTAGTGTTAAAATCTGCTTCCTTTACTCCAGTTGTCACTTGACCCGGCGTGCTTTATAAAGTGTCACTTGTTAGACTTTGGTTGATGTTCTAACGCCGTACACCCCATCAAACCAACCAGCCGCCGCGTACGTATTTTCTTCCTCAGTACCTTGTTCCATCGTTTTCGTTCCAGGAACACAAACAATGCGTTGGGCCCAGGAAACGATTAGATCTCGTGGTTTCACACGCGTCACCAGCTATTTTTTCTCTTTTGTGAAGGAAACAAATGGAGCAAAAATTTCCCGTAAACGACTGACTAAATGTAACTGCTAGCGAAAGAAAAACTCATTGAAATGATGGGAAGGTGTAATGCGCCGGTGGGAAGGAGGGAGGGTAACCCTACCTGTGACATTTTGCTTGTCAACCCCGGCAGGCTATCTTTGACCCTGCTGCTAGGGTAACCCTAATCTCGTACCTAGATTTCCCACGGTCTCTGTGAGTTCTGAGTACGGGATTAGGGTAACCCTAGCATTAGGGCCTATCTCTTTAAAGTGAGCCCAAACAATATCAACCCTCGGAGATAAACTTCGTATATCCGCGCGGCGATAATATACCCTATCTCCATCATTGTGTGGGCCACGTGAAAAGGAAAATAATACCGTCAAACAAACACAAAAGAGAGAGACGACCTGTTGGATTTCTACAAAGCGTGGATGAGTTCGGAATAACCAAAGTTAAGTATCTGCAGGCAAATGTAGCTATCTAACCACTTGCCCATGTCACAACATCTGTGCCCACTTCACTCTCTGCTCTTCCTACCCGTCCAATTCTGTGAACATAGTTTTGCTTGTTGTCTGGAAATGTTACGTTTACAACTGCGAAAGGTATCCAACAAGAGGTGGTATGATGTAATGTTAAATTTACTGTTTTTAGGTCAAAACTGGGTAAAAATCTAACTTAGTACTCTGATCGAGAAAAACTTGCAAAAGCCCGAAGTTTTCGTTAACAATGCCGATGTGGTTGTTTAAACGCCTTAATAAAGGAGACCTCGAATTTTTTCCGAGTTCCCCCGAATCTCCTTTGAAAACTCAAAGGTATCCTGAAGAATATGACGATCATATTGTATTTCATTTGTAGCGAAGTCGAGTCAATTTGCCAACCCATGGCGTTAGCAACTCTTATCAGTATCTCGTGCAAGCAAAGTTTAAAGGGTTTCGTCCCCGATGGTTGTAGCAAAGGCGCTTGTAAATAGACTTCTTTTTTAATGATATCTGGCACAGTTTGGCCAAAAGAAACGTAAACTGAGAATCCGCCGTCACGACGAATATCTTCCGAAAGAAGGCGACTCAGCGAGGATCGCAAATTCCCTCCGGAAGATAGTTTGATGACATATCTCCGAAGTGTCTGCTGCTGGTAAGATTGGAGTAACAACAGTGTAACGACAATGTTGTTGGTCGGTATGTCTCTACCTTGAAAGCCTGTAGATTTGCTTTTCTTTCTTGAGGAGAGCAGTCACCATGAACACAGTCGCGGGAGTACTCATTGACCATTGCTTTCGGAACTGTTTCAAACAACTGATAAACACCATGTTCAAAGAGAAACCTCCATTCCCACAGAAAATATGACCATAAATCAGAGAAAGGAGTGCCACGTACTATACCAAAAAAAGATCCTGGCTTTTACAAGGAATTGACATTTCAGTTGATTCTACAGGTATAAACGTAACGTAAGAACCGTGCCTGGTCTTCCCGAGACAGAGGTTACAGACGGTTTCATGCAGACTGGGTCGCCAAAATGCTTTGTCGTAAGCCCTGTATGGCGCTTCACGAGTGAAGTAGTCTCTCTGGCTTCTCTGTGGATGAATTCCAAGACCTACCGATAGAAATTTGGGCAAGTTTTGAAAGCTAACAATTATTTCAATCGATGCTGTAGTTTGCTGGTTGGACTGGTTGGCCCGACATTTACAGAAAAGGTCAGTAAACCATAAAATGGGAATTGGAGGACTTCCCTTTTCGTGCAGTTTCCTCTACTAACTCTGATTCGTGGAATGACACCATTATCCAGAATTCTTTTTGGGCATTAACGAGGTTGCAACGTAATTGAGAAGCACGACACTGGCCCTCATCGAATGGCTGAAGCGCGGCCGGCCGGAGGAAAAAGTGAGAAGGAGTAGCCCTGGTGTGCGCTGTTAACGAAGACTTTATTTCCGCGACAAAGTATTGCCTGTTTTCGCTGATATCCTCGTAGCAAAAAACTGGTCTTTCGTGTTTTGTTGTGAAAGGAACTATATAATGTGGTTGGAATCGGGATGATCTGGATGATCTCATATATAGCTGTCATTCCAGTCAGCCTGTACTATAAGCACATCATGATATCGTATCGTGTTATTTCAAGTTTAACTAGAAATTAAGTTTTACAAATAGTATAGTATAGTACCACATTTATATTGTTGTTCCTGTCTGGCATTTTTGTGGTGCGTGCAATACGGAGAAACCAGCAGCGCTGCGGCTATCGGTATTCATGGTGATGGTTTATTCGTTGCATCTGTTTCTTGTGTTCAAAGCTCTCAGGGGCATGGCGCCAATGTATCTGCAGGATCCTTTTGCAAGTGAACACCCAGGGAAGCTACTCCCTACGCAGTGACGCCCTGGGTCTTCTCACGGTTCCTCACACCAGCATGGTGCAAGACCTTTGGAGACCGGGTATTTGCTGTTGCAGTTCCCAGATTCTGGAACAGCCGTCCTCTTGCTATCACAGAGAGTGACTTAATTGATAATTTTAAAAACTTGAAAACACCAACATAGCGAGAGTTTGTTTTCTAACGATCCTGCGTAGATTTTGGTTCCAGACCCTTGAGTTCAAAATTCTGGATCCAACATGTTGCATTCGTTTGGTCACCTCTTTCGACACTTTTCAGCAGCGTCCAACAATGTTGGATCCGTTTGGCCAGGCCTGCATGGGTTAATGAAAATATACTGGAAATACTCACACACAGAAACACCATTTTAATCCGAAAAATTAAAAACTTTGCCCGATTTTATAATGACTAAAAAACTTAAGGCCTCCATGGAATAAGGATTCCCGGAATTGAGCGGTACGCACGGCCTACGTGCGTATTTGGACGCTACGCCCCTGACTTTGCAGAAATTGGTTGAAAGATCGGAGGATTTGCGAAAGTTGAAGGGTTTTCTGAGGACAAAAACCAGACAATACACGTTCTCTTTCTCGGGGCTTTTCTCGGCCAAGTGTTAGGCGGGAAAGAATAGAATAAGTGTAGAATGTTGCAGTCAAATTGTAGAACAAAACGTTGTTGCCGAAACAGTAGTTTTGTAAATCATTTGAAGCTGGTTAAAGGAAGTTTTAACCGGCCGCAGACCAAGACGCATGCAAGATTTTTTTATAGAAATTCTCTCTTATTAATATAATGTAATATAATGTAATGTAATATAATATAATAATGTAATATAATGTAGGTGATTATTGAAAAGTCTCTGCGCTGATTGGTTGCACTTGAGGTGATTATTACTCGATAATCGCCTAAGCGGTTTTTTTCAAAATGGCCGCAAGCCGTTTTTTTCGAGGTGACAGGCGAAGTGCTCTATGACCAAAAAAACAATTTTTATTTTTCTTTGGATTTCAAAACTATGTTAATTAAACAGTAACTGAAAGAAGTTCTAAGCCTTGATTTCAAAAGACACTTGTTTATTTTAAGAGGAATTTTCCTGTTTAATGGTCCATCATTACTAACTTTAAAATCTTGAGAGAGCTGGATCGAGGAGAAAGTGACAGTTTACGAATGCAATGCGTGTGTACGCAGCTGAATTAATATGCAGCACGGGAGTTTCGGCCTTTCAGATTTTTAAACTCGTGTTTTGCATACAGTATATGATTATCGTAACAGCAGTGTCGAGAATGAGTTGAAAACTTACACCCAATGTAAATAGTTCATTATCCCTCCTGCATACTCATTAGCATTTAGTTATGGGAAAGTCACCCCAGACGAGCAAGCTCGCTGGGGAAAACATGAAGAGTGCTAATAGAGTAAGCAGAGGGCCAGGGGTGGGTGGGTGGGTCGATTCCAACCAAAGTTAGGCAAAACTGACAACTATGAATAATTAACTCATGCTTATATAGTACGCACGAGGGCTAATGAATATTAATGAAGTATGAATAGTTCATTATCCCTCCTGCATACTCATTAGCATTTAGTTATGGGAAAGTCACCCCAGACTGCGCCTCACTATCGCCGAGGAATTCGCTGGCTTATCCCCACAACCAAAATAAATCCCCAACCTCACCCATCCTTAACAAAAATCACCCTAATTTCCAACCCTCACTAATATGCGAGCACGACTATAAAAGATGCCAACACATTTAAAATTATTTCTACAGAGCTAACTGGACAGGACACCCCCAAGCGAATTAGTGAAAACCGAAATAGCACATTCAAGCTGAAGAAAACATTCCAGTAAATATTCACTAAAGTTATCTCTAACAAAAACAAGAAAACCAAACTGTAACAACGCTCAAGTTTGAGAAAATCAGACATAGTCAAGCTTTACACCTTGAAACATGCATTCAGCGTATACGTTCACACCATATCAGAAAGAAAGTAAGCCTAATGTTTAGAAAGCAAAGGTAAAACCTTGCAGGTCATTATACTGCTTGTAAACTTTGTTAAATCCACCTCCAACGAAGACATGGTATCCGCTGCTCCACCAAGGCCAAGAACCTGATTCAACTTAATGTAATGACGTGCTGTCGACGAGGACTTCCATCCCACGTGATCCATGATCGTATCAAGCTTCGCCCCGGAAATAGCCAACGAAATTGCACAACCACTCCTTAGACCATGTAAGGTAACGTTCCGATTAACAAAAGCTGGAATCCGGCGAACATACGTCGAGAGCCGTGCCTGAGCGGTAGCCGACTCAAAAGGTGCCGGCAAAATTTCACCAGATGGGTTGAGGGGTCTAAACAAATATCCTTGTCGGATAGAAATTTTTAACAGGTCGCATACAGCAATGTAAACTTCCACTGCGGTAACTGGGCAAATAGTAGAATCTGGATGACGCTTGAGGGCAAAAACGTTCGAGGTTCCGTCTCGGAGGGACTTAGTTAATGTATGGTTAAAGAGTAGAGCCTTCTTTTCCGGGAAATAAAGAATCCCCTTTGTTTTCACTCGACCAAGATCTCCAGCTCTGTCACCACTAAAATTTTGTACCTTAAAAAAGGCCTGATCCCTTGCCAAAACAAATAACTGCACCGAAGAGCGAACATGTGAGTTCAAGCGCTTGATTATTTCTGACGATAAAAGCACCAAATCCTGCAAAAAAAAAAAAAAAAAAAAGGTTCAGCCTGTTTCTGCACGACTCTTGCACCGAGCTGTTCCTCCCTGACGGCTGATAAATAGGACTTAACCAATGGTGAAGCTGCAGGGTTGGCAATCCCTGGAAAAAGACTATCTGTTGCTGATCTCCCATACTTATTAAACATAGCCCTCAGTTTTCCAATAATCGAGTCAACGGAGCCATATGCTAAACGCTTAGGGCAAACACAAGAAGAAACCCTGTTCTCGCCAAAGAACGGGCAAGCAACCATGTGTACCACTGTTTTGCCAAAATTATCTTTCCAGATCAAAAAGTCTACTACGTCGTCTGGTATAGCCGCACAAATGTCCCTCTTAGAGGTGGTTTCCAGGAACTGCAAAAACTCCATCTCTAAAGCACTTCTCTGTTTTTGATAAGGAGTAGCCTGCTGCTTAGCAACCAAAACTTTCTTCCGCTCCCTTATAGAACATAAATCGACAGGGGCCTTGAGGCTCTTCAAAGTTTTATATGATCTCGTCTGACGCTGGTAACCACATCTCTTGCAATAACGGAAATCAAAGTCGCTGGGCTTGGAACAAGCCGGACATGAAAAAGCCGAAAAAGTCTGGGCACCAACGGCAAAGACTGAAAGAGAGAAAAAAAAAAAAAGAGAAAATAGTTCCTCCTGTTAAGTTGTTACGACAGGCTCTTTCCCATCCTAAATGCCCAGAGACTATATGGAGAGGATCCAGGTCTAAATCCATCCTTCGACGGAAGAAGAAGCGCATCCAGTGATCCCTTCTCGGCCACCAAAACATTGTTGCTGGACACCGCATTTAACAACGGCCACCACCCGGGTAATGGGGACATCAATGGTACCACCACCGTAACAACCGCATCTACCGATATGAGGAAACGCAAAAGAGGACCAATCAATGCAAATGGCGGGAAAACGTAGGCGTTGACGCGGTCACCATCACACACAGAGAGGTCTTGGTTAAAAACATTAACACCCGATGATCCTGGCGTAGGGTAGGGCGTAAAGTGTTTTAACGGGTTTCCACTCCAGTCACGTTGAACGTTGGAATCCAACGACATCAAATCAAGATCATGGCCATTAATTCCACCAAAACTACGCTGGACGATTTCCCTCGACCTCGGAGAAAGCATGGCATCGGAGCGAGACAATCTTCTGGAAAACCAATCTGCCTCGTTCAAGTGAGAAGGAACAAAAGACATTTCTAGGGACATGTTCCTATCCACCAAGAACTGGAAAATCAATTGCGAGATCTGAGTTAACTTCCTAGAGCGTGGCCCACGGCCGGACCAAGCGTGGAGAACAACCATGCTGTCTACCTGAGCATCAATCCTGCAATCAGAAACGCTTTCAGGAAGTGACTGTAATCCCTTGAGGACGGCCCACATCTCCTTCACATTAATATGCTCATTTCGAACAGTTTCTTCCCAGTAGTCACCAACAGAAATTGTCCCGGAAGGAAGGTGAATTCCAACTCCCCAACGGAAGGACGAAGAATCTGACGTCAAGGAGATAGCTACGTGCCGTTCACTCCTCCACCGAATCGCCTTTTCCCAACGATCAAGGAACCTCCAAAACATAATTTCCTCTCTCAGATTCGGAGAGAAATTCACCTCACCACCTCCGGAAGCCTGCGAGATTGACGCCGCCATTTCTCTGATGTAAAATTTAATCGCTGGGAAAGCCAAGGAGAATGAATTGCACTTCCCCATTAGCCTCTGCAAAGACTTCAAGTGGATAGTAGATTCACGCAAAAGTATCTGCTCGCGTAGCTGAGCAAACTTCATCTTCTTATCTTCAGGAATGCAAAAGGCCTGGGCTACAGAATCCACTATCATGCCTAAATAACAAATCCTAGTTACAGGCCCAAGAACACATTTGGAGAGGCCCAAAAAATAACTGAGGTTTACAAGAACCGAACAGACTATATACAAAGCCGCCACCGCAGATTGATAGCTGTATTCCGACGTCCTCTCCGACAATGGGCGTGACCAAAACCCCTTCACAGCAAACAGTTCCCCATTCAAACGGTCATCAATATACAGAGAACATGCGACCCCCAAACCCCTGAAAAAATTTGTCGGACCCAAACCCACAGTCTGGTAAACAAACGGAGAATTTTTCCAACCAAAAGGAAGCGTAACTCCAACGAGCCACCACCCCAGCCACTCAATACCAAAAAACTGCTGAGAACTAGTAGAAAGCAAAATATGGTCATAACCAGACTTGTCATCAATCTTACTCATGTAGGAGTTGGGATACACGAAGCGAGGCACCCCAACCAGCGTTTCCAGTGAAAAGGGAGTGTCTGCCATCCACAAATTTAAAAACCGGGCATCAATGCATAACCTTGGCTTTTGCGGTTCAATCGTCATAGGAAGGACGAGATGGGGCGGCGGCACTTCAGCCACTTTACCCCAAACACGGATCGCCCCTGTTTCAATACGCT
>NC_090885.1:21364325-21384325 GCF_036669925.1 Montipora capricornis | reverse complement strand
ACAAGAGTATCGAGGCGTGCATAAGAGCATTAGAGTATCAAATGGAATCAATTTTCAAGTGGTTAAAAATAATCAATTCAAGTGTAAAGTTCTCATCAACCCAAATATCGTGGAAATCTTTTGATGGCACCTCAACCAGCTCGGCAAGAATCTAACAAGAGGCGGTGAAGTGAACGTAGCCACGAACTCTGTCTTTAGTTGGAGAAATTATACATAAATCGTATGTTGCATGAAACGTATAGTTTAACTGTGTCCGAATGAGCCTTCACTGCATGCTGTTCCGACTGGCTTCAACCGCGAAAAAAAAACAAACGTCTGTTGAGATCTATTTTCAACGAAAACTCCCAAGAGTAACTCAGTCACATAAAATCGTAACCGTGTTCATTTAAATAAAGAGCAAAGGCTCTCTCGTTGACATGCCGCTGCCTTACAACGAGAGAACCGCGACCGCAGAGCGCCAAGGACTGAAGACTACCTGGGAAACTGTTGAACTTACTGAATCCGTGTGGTCATCAATGTTGTCAGCCTCGAGTTTATTTTCCTTGCAGAAAGTCGCTACACAGTTAACAAGCTGTTGACCAAACCGTTCACATTGTCTCTCAGAAACTCCATCTACTCTCAGAAGTGAATCGATGCTGGACGGTCTATGAAATGATTGTACAAGATGGGTCAGTGAAAAGCCTTGTATATACTATAACAAGTCAACAGTGATTTTCGCAACTTCTAGTTGGCTAACCAGTGATTAGCAAAGTATTCTTTGCCTCTAAGAAGCGAGAGTGTCTAATTGGCGTGGTGGGTGGGTCGTGTGTCGTGGGTCCGAGATCCTCCATGTATACACGTCATGTATACATATTACGGAGCTTAAGCACGCGCGTTTTTGAGACGCGGACAGCAACCGGAAGTGAGCTGTTTTCCCTTTCAACTTGTCTTCACACAACCACATTTACATTGCTAAGTATCTTTTCTCCATTAGAGATGATTAGTATAAAGATCTGGGAGACACCACTATCGTGGCACACGAAATGTTCTCTTCCGGTTGCCGTCCGCGTCTCAAAAACTCGCGTGCTTAAGCTCCCTACTTTTCACCCTAAGCCTAACGTTTCATAAAAGGAGTTCCGGGAAATTAATCCGTGAGCGGGCAATTGCAAATTTGGACCGAGCACTGAGGGAGCTAATATATATCTTTTTTTTTATCTTCAAACAAACACGATCCACGACCCCCGACCCACGACCCACCCACCCACGAGATTTAGCCTCACCCCTAAGAGGCCGAAGAGACACTCTTTAAATTACCTCGTTTACTTCAGCGGAGGTGAAAGTTTTGGATATCTCGCGCCTCGGTGAGATTACAGTATCATCCACAACGGTTTTGATTGCGTTCAAACAGTGGATAACAGTAGTAGCGTTGACAATTATGTTATCATGAGCCCGCTGGATACCTTTAAACTGCCCGAAAAGTGCAATGCACGCACGCGCGTCAGTGAAGGTACAGATATATTACTGTGGCCCATACCTGTGTTTGGCAATATCCAGGAGGATTTTGTTTGTAGCGATCATGTAAGGCGGGCAATCTAGAGTGTGTGACAATTCTGTTCTTAGCTTCAAAAGGGTGGTATACAAAGATCCCTGAAAGAAAAAAACCACTAACATTAAATGAAAGGGACAAGATAGGCTAAGTTTACCTCAAAAGATTATATCACTTGAGAATTTCACGCAAACGATGACAGATGTATTTTAACCATTTCACTCCTGTAAGGGCCACTAAGACTAAGACAGAAGATTTTACTCGTCAATGGGGAACCTCACAGGAGTGAAACGCTTAATTTGCACGGTAAATTTTCGAAGAATGCACAAATATTAGTGGATTAAAAATTATCATTGCTTTTATCAATGTCACGTGCAAATATATATCGATTTTTTTCCCCGAGAAAAGATGCTCTTTACCCTCGGGTCGATGATGTTCAACGTCTTGAAGAGAGGTGCGTCGAGCATTTGCAACACCTCCCAGGTTTGGTCGAGAAAACGATACAAAAAGAAAGCGAACAAAAGACTCTTGCCATAAAATGCAGGCGCAGCTTATGAAAAGCCGGTGAAATTACAGGATTTTAAAAGGTGCAAACCAACCGAAATATTTCTGGATGCATCTTGAAAGCACGAGTTGGTGTATGTTAGCTTTCTCACCTGAAGTTCCAATTCCTTTTCATCAATAACTGGTTTTACCGAGGAATTGACCAGCTGGGTTCCTTGAGCCTGTTGCCATGTTGTAGAAGCCACAACATTTTTCACAGGAATTATAATTCTAAAAAAAAAAAACTGAACAGGTCAGATCATTAGCACTTGATGAGCAAGAACGAAATAAGATTGTAGTGGTAGAGGTAAAGGTCAAGTGACTTCATTTAACGTCGGCAATAACGGAAGCCGAGGGTGCGCCCTTTACCCCCACCCTCAGTCGGTGCTCCCTTTAACGGGTATTTGAAGCTACAGTGGGCTCGATATCCGCCGCTCACTCGAGTTCGGGTATCCTCCCGGGAGTGAGCGCTGGCTCATTTTCCGAAACAGCGGCTGGTAATCGAGCCTAAAGCTATAGCTATATAGATCAGAGGAAAGTTGGAACACACGATGAGGTCGCCGAGGATCGAACTGGGGACCTCTTGCTCCGAAACAAGCGCACTAACCAACTGAGCTATGCCTGCAGCCAGAGGCCACGGGTCTCACAAATTCAAAGCTAAAAGAAAGCTAAACTGAGTTCCAAGGATATTCACTTACTTGAGTGCCTGCTTTTCCGATGACAAAAGATCCTGTTGGCAAAGATTATGAGGACAAACATTTTTATTGGCCTCTGTTTGCAAATTGCCTCTGGTTCAATACATTCGTGAAACACTTTACAATGAAAATAAGCAATGATATGAGCGATCGACGTTTCAACGGCTCCATGTCATCACCATCCGGCAAACTCAGAGAAACTCTTCAAATTAATCACCATCAAGCTCGGTCTAACTATCACCTCCTGTGCTATATCTTTTCACTGAGACGTGGTGAGGAGACCTCAAGAAACCTTCTGGTCTTAGGCTAAGAGGTCTCCTCGTTGACACATCTAAGAAGCATTATTTCCTAATTAAGGAATGGGGAGACTGAACAAGCACGACAAATTCAGACAGTTAATATTTAATTAATGGATGCTTGCTTTTACATAGTGAACTGAGAAGTAAAGGGCATTAATTGCTCCATTGATCTTTAAAATGTATGGCGCAAATAAAAATCTAAGAACTGGATATGTGTTGCGGATCAAGAGCATATACAATGCAGGTCATAAGTCCACGGGACACTTGTCAAGCTACACAAACTAACTAAATGCTCATTCAATAGCTCTATTCCAACTGTTAATGATGATTTTATCTTCACATCCCCACATCCCACAAACGACGTTGAAAGATGTCGGGCCTTCCATACACTTGTCTTGCTTTCTCAAACTATTAAAATGCAACATTGTAAAGGGGGAAGGGGGAAATAGTTTGGACATGTGTTGAGTCACCTAACATATATGACCTGATTTGCAGTAGGTCAAACAGTCAAAGTTTGCGCAACATTTCTTAAGGACTGTAAGCCCCTGTAAAATCTTCTTCTTCATTGTAACCCAGAACACGTTTTTATTTTTTGAGCTACCTTCCAAAGACGTTTTAAAGAAATTGTCACACACCACATGCTACAACAAAAACGGTTCTCATCATTTGACAGAGTTTTCAAAGCGATCTTAAATTGAGTATACTGTAAATCTAAGACCAAATAAATTTCTATTGCTAACTCACAGTACACGTAGGGAATCAAACGAACCAATAAAAGAACGCAAAGCAGCAGAGGCCAAGCACGGGAAGCATGTGCGAGTAAGTTCCGATTAGATTTACCCCCATCTCTGATTGGTTGAGAATCTGGTGCAATTTCTTTTACCAACCACGATGCGAAGGCAAAGCTAGCGAGAGCCAACCGACATACACTTAGGAGTCTTAGGGATATATTTACCAATTCATTGCAAAATGAAATAAAAGTGGTGCACCAACCTGGTTCGGGGTGAACATCATTTTGACAGCTTCGTTCCTTGAAGCTTCTGTCAGCCATTTTTCTCCTTTGGCTTTGGACAAATGATCAATACTTTCAAATTACAATGCGATCTAGAGTCAAGAGGCCACAAGTTCATCAACTAACACTGTTGTAGACTTATCTTAGTAAAGTTGATTGGTAAACATCATTTTTTTGCACAGAAGACGAAGTGAATATGGAATAATAGCCACTGTTAAATAGTTGGATTTTTTCCCCAACAGCGCGCGCTCTCATTGGTTACTTCGAGGTCACATGACATCTGACAAAAGTCTTTGAGCGGGCAACATTGCAAAATCTATGACGTCAGAGTGCACTGTTACCCGCGATAGCTGACCGACATCCGCCGTTGCTGTTGTCTTCGCAAGTTTTTTTTTGTTTTTGTTAATGACTGGTTCCTCGGGAAACAGTTAATTTTGTTTCCCTCGAATCTCAATGTTTCCCTCGGTTGCGCCTTGGGGAAACATTGAGATTCGAGGGAAACAAAATAGGCCATTTCCGAGTTCATGTCTGCCTCCTTTTCAAAGTGAGTATAAGGGCGAAGTTCAAGTTTTGTGATGGTAATCAGTTCTTCTTTACAAATGAATGAAAACTAGTCTTCATTAGAAAAACTTCGCACTTAGACTCGCTTTGAAGAGGAGGTAGATATGAACTCGGAAATGGCCTTCGTTAAAATTCAACATCTCCCTTCCCCTCGGCAGCATTTCCACCATTTCGGTAGACTAGTTTTATATATGTCCCGTTGAAGAATGCAACCTCGTGGGTCTCCTGGCGCGGAAATCACTAAGTTCTTTCTTCTTACTTCTTCGAGAATATGAATGTAAAGAAATTAAGTTATGGTTATTTTGAAAAGTAGTGCTTCTGTGTCACCCAATAAGCAACACCCAAGCCATTTCACTAAAACGTTTGTAATCTATCCTCACCCAAAAAGTGACAAGCAAAATGGCATCGGGCATGACATACCTGAAAGAGCTGTAAGAGAGCCAAAACCACCTGGATTAGTTTTTTCTTGAAGAAACCCCAAGTTCATGAGTTGACGGCCTGAAAAAGTGGTCATTAATAGAGAACCTAAGCAGGGAATGCAAAGCTACTTCCGGGCACGGTTTTAAATATCTTAACCTGTAAAGAGAACTTCAAGTAGCTGATCTCTTCTCCACAGCGAAACAGTCATCATCACCTCAAATACTTACCAAAACTCTTCCACCACTTGTCAGAGTGAAAACTGTGAGAAAATAATATCAACACGGAAAGTTTTCAACAATTATACGAGGACTGCAACCTTTCATGAACAGCACAACCTAATGAGACCTTAAGCAGAAGTTAGACTCAAGTTAAAATTTGAGTCCCTCAGTACAAATTCGAAATGGCGAGATAAGTACTGCTGTATAGAACCTAGAAGAGCATCGAAGAAATGCCCATCAAAAAATACTATCCATGGAGCACTAATCTAGGAAATTTTACCTCAGATTTCTCAATATTTTGGAGTCCATGAATGAGAATTGTATCATCAAGGCGCAACAGGTTTTAATAACCCAACTGATTTGAAGTGGGATACAGACTGCTTATCAGATAGGAGGGCTGAGGGATCATGTGAAATTATCTGCTAATCAACTGCCTCGAGAGGCTTTTGTATTCAAGATGAAAAAAATACATGAAAGTGAAGTTTGGGTTACATACTACAGATTTACACGAACTGCCAACATCGCCAGAGAAAGAAACAGAGCAAAAATGTAATAAGAGAAGCATTTCTTACAGGAATTTCCTGGCAGCTTAAAAAGCTGTATTGTTAGTCGATTATATAAATTTATGCAATGGCCTGTGTGCTGACTTTCAGCTCAGAGACTACAGTATTTACACATTCAGAATTATTGTTTTGCCCACTTACTTGCCAGCTCCAAATTCTTTCTTTGTGGTCAACCAATGTGGGGCTTTACTGCTGTTCTGAAAAATTAAAAAAAAAAGAAAGAAAAAAAAAAGCAATAATTGCTCTTTTTTGGTTATTTCTATATTTCTTTTGTTATTTTTCTGGCATGAAAACCTTGTTTGCAGTAAAACACTTATTTGTAGGCAGTTATTTGCAGTTCACGTGGTGGATTCTCAGCCAATGAAAAGGAAGGAAAAATACATCGTATGATGATAATTATTTGTAGTCAGACATTCTTTATGGTTGAAATGTATTTGATTTCTCTTTTCTTTCTTTGTAAATTAATGTAAGTGAGAAAGTCTATTAATTTTTTATGTCCAAATAAAATAAGAAAAGAAAAAACAAAACTGAATAGTCACTAAGTTCTATGGAAAAAGGTATGCCTCTGACCCTTGATATATTTTTTTTCAACAGATGTTTCGGCTAATTGTTAAGCCTTCATCAGTGATATCACTGATGAAGGCTATTATCATAAAATATTAATATTATTATTATTGTTATTATTATTATTATTATTATTATTATTATTATTATTATTATCACATATCATTGATGAAGGCTTAAGAATTAGCCGAAACGTCTGTTGAAAAAAAAAATGTATTTCAAGAGTCAGAGGCAAATCTTTTCCACAGAACTTGAGACATCTCCTGACTACACTTTTTCCATGTTGAATAGTCACTAGTTAGTCAATAGTCTGCCAACTTGTTTTTATTCAGCAACTGTTTTCTTTTAAATGATGCTGCCCAAAATAATAATATTTTGGAAGTATGCATGTTATGATAACTCAATTTAACAGGCTGTATTCTACAGAATGGCTTGCTAGATTTTTAAGTCTGTTACAGTCATTTGATTGAAAGGTGTCAAAATACATTAATTAAATATCCCATTAAACTCGTTTTCTTTGGCCAAACTGTCATTGAGTTTTATTATTAAAAGACACTTACTGAACCTTTCAACAGCAAGACAGGAACTGATATACCAAACCTGCCATTTCCAGTACACTGGAACAAAACACAAAGAACAGAAACCTTACTAAAAGTCTTATTAAACATCCCTTTAAAGTTTTGGACAAAAACAAGAGAAATTTTGGAAAAGGGCAACAATGAATGCAAAGCACTACTTCTTATCCCGCTTAAACCTTAAAGTTTTTGTCCTTTCTTAAAGTACAATCATCGTCATTATCTAGATTACATCAGCCCACTCCTGTAAAACTCCCGTAATGAATCCTATGACAATACAGAAAATGAAATGCCTATGAATAGTTCTTAAGTATAGATACACGAGCCTGCGCAATTCCCAAAAGAAAAGACAATTGGACATTCCCCACAAGGTGTTATGCACTGTGTAAAAATTCATGCACCAAAAATTTCACAACAAAACCTGGCATAAGTATGGCACAGCTAGGGGTTATTGAGGGGGTATTGAGGGGTTTCTGGAAGAAGAGCAAACGGAGAGCAATAAAACATTACAACAAAACAACATTACAAAATGCCATGACATTTCTTCAAAATTAGTGAACGCATCAATCAATTAATGTATGAAAATGACAGCAGCTATAGGGATCAATGAAATGAAATTAAAATAATAAAAACTTTACATAATTTACATAATATAATAATATATGCATGAATCCAGCCAATCAGTTTTAAGCCATATATTAAAATAGCATGTAATGTAAACAAGGAGAAATGAGAGAGTAACCATAATAATCATTGTTAAAGGGGCACTATCATGCTTCTTTCACTGTTTTTAGTTCAAAAATGGGTAAAAAATTAAATTAGTACTTTCGTTCACATGTACGTACAACATTCCTGCCAATCTACTGACAAGATACGAAATGTGTTTATGGCACAAAGAGCTATCCGTATTTAATTCTTTGTGTCTTTCTGAAGACACTGTCTCCAAACTTGAAATAATTGGCCAGTTTTTTCAAGGTTCAATCCATTTCCATCCTCTCCATTCTGGGCTGCAAACAACAAAGAATAGCCTCACCACACTTCAATGGTCATCGGCAACAAAACTATAGCATTAACTTTTGGGTTTCATTGATGCAAGCATTGGGTTTCATTGATGTCTTTTAGCATTTTGAGGTTTGACTAAGATAGCATGAAACTGCCCCTTTTAGCCTAGTCCGAAGTGTCAGTCATCTCCTTGCCCCAACCCCCTTAGCAGCTGACACTTCATACTATAGCTCTTGAGCCATAATCTCTCATCCAAGTTGCTTTGTTCTACAAAAATGTGTCCAATTTTTTGTACATGTTGGCATGAGCTGGGGTGGGAGCTCCAAACTTTTTGAAAAAACGATTCAATCATTAATAATTTTTTATTTTAAATGAACAGGAATAAAAAACAAATTAAATTCAGCAATGAAGCATGCATATCTTACAAATTTGATAGAAAGCTGTTTTTGAAAAAGCCCACCCCAGGGCTAACCTCTCTACCAAATGCCCCACCTTGGGGAATCACGCAAAAGTGAAAAAATGCCAAACAAATGCCTGAGAGGGGGATGAGTGGGCTCACAATAATAAATTTATTGGTGGCGCTAACAGTATGAAGACATTTTGAACACATCAAGTTAAAACCACAGATGTTATTATCACCATTAGAAACATGTCCTACATACTAAATAGTTAATAAAGTGAACATGTTTTCCACTGATGATGATAGTTTTTACTCACCATTACAGCACTAAGGAGTAATTTCGCTTCCTTGGTAAAATCTTCCTTTTCTTCCTTTATACATGGGTTAAGGGCTCTACAAATTTAGCACTTGATGTAAGTTCATCTCCATTATTTTTTACTGTTTACTGGTAAGTACAATTGGTTGAGCAGTTACCACACAACCTGGTGTGGGTTGGGATGCATGTCGTCTTGCTTAGGGGTGTAAATTTCAATTATGGTGTTCTGGGCAAAATGCTATCATATGTAGCCGTGAAGGTCTCCTTTAGGGTTGTGCTTGAAGAAATACAAAAATATATATCAGGGTTTTCGATAGCTTTTCAAAGTACTGGATTTGATAATGAAAGTACTGGACATGGTTATTTTCTGATGCCTTAGGGCAATTTGCGCAATTGCCTTAGGGAAACTAACCCTCAAGGAGGCCTTGGTCCCCTATAAATGAAACTCTTACAATTAATGCTGTTCACATTCTTGAGATTGGAGAAAAAAAACATTTGAAATGCCCACAGATCGATTATTTCCTTTAGTAAGCAAAATAAGGCGATGAAACTTCTTGTTAGTTTGAGGGATTTATTGTGGTGATTGTCTTGTTTTTCCTCAGCCAGTGGCTTCCTGAGTTATCCAAGTCCAAAAAGACAACAAAAAAGGAAAAAGCAAAAAAAGAAGCCAACAAATCAACAAAATTTACCAGACATGAACCAGGTGATCTGGTGACGTAGGATTGAGGAGGACTGAGGAGAAAAATTTTAACGCCGTATCCCACAACCGCGCGCTGCCTTATTTTTGATTCAACATGGCAGAGGCGAGGTTAGATCTCATCGGTTCTTCTTGAATGTTCATTCAGTAACAGGAAATGTGGTAGACACGGAATGATCTGTAGAGTTTAGGTGTTGGAAGCAACACCTAAGGCCGCCCGCGGTTGTGGGATACGGCGTTAAAATTTTTCTTCCCAGTCCTCCAAATTACGTCACCAGATCACCTGGAAATGGTACACAACCAAATGAAACGTCCAGCCTCCTCAAACGAAAACCCTGATATGATTAATAAATTTTAAATACAATCTCTTTTAGATGTGAAAAAAGCCTGGGCCACGCCCAGATTGGTCTCTTTTAGGGGTTTAATTCAACCTTTCCGACGACCATCCCCACCCCTTCATATGCAAAGTCCCCCCCCAGGCCACACGGGAGGTTGTAGCTTTAACTATGTCCTGACACAATAAACTGGAGGGGGGTCTTTTAACTGAGGGGAAAGTTCTTACAGTAGAAGGTGTTGAGACTTCCTATATACCCTAAGCCCTGTCTCTCATAAAATTCTTTGAGAAAAGAGCTGTATTTGCAAAGGGCACAAAGTACAGGATGTTATTGTGCCTCCTACTCTGTAAACATGACTTAGTTGCCTTCATATGTCAAAACAGCTTATGGTGTTTGGGGTCACCTTTACACAAAAAGCCATAAGTTAAGAGGAGGTTTCGAAGAGCTAAAAATACAGACATAAAAATTCAATAATTTCTAAACTGTTCATTTGGAAAAAGTATTTATTCCTGCCCCTGGAAGCCCAACCAGACTTAATGCCCTTGTGACTTACAGGCCACCCCCTAAGACCACTATATTGTACTGTTCATAATTTACAAACCTGTTTCGACAGTTATCACAGCAGTCATCCTTTCCACCATAGCTTGTATCATCCTTATCCTCAAAGTAAGCTAGAATTGTTCTGTTGACAAGAGCAGCATCTTTAGTTCGTAAAATTAATTTCTACATTCCCTGCACAACTCCCAAATATTATTATTAGAGTGTCTGTAAGCAAAGTCAGCCATGCATCAAGCAATGTGATCTCCTGATGAAATTATTGGCTATAAGCCAAGCAATTTAACGAAAGCTTACTAAGAATGAATTGTATTAAAATCCAAGGGAAAGAGGGGTATGTAATTGGCTTTTAGCTGAGCTTAACCCAAACTGAAGAATTTAACAACTTAAAGAGAAAGATAAGTACCCAGGTATTTGCATACAAGCTGAGTGAAATGTAAAAAAACAAAGGATAAGTTGTTCCAAAGATGGAGGCCACCTTATGGTTAATCATCCAAATTTTGTTGCATGACACATTGTCCACATGTTGAGTTTATTGGAATAATCTCGTCCTATACAGGACACTGCACAATTTAAGATTTAAACCATTTGCAAATGTAGTTCTTCACCTGCATGATTTCCATATTTAAACAAAAGAAATGAACAAAACAAAAATTCACAATCTTTTGAATATTGATGTTAACCTTCTTCTACAGTCTGTTGTAGTTAGGTACTGCTCAAGTTTGTTCAGCATCTTCAGCTTGTGTTCTTTAAAAGACTGTGCAGACAATTCATTTAATAAACGCCTGGAATAAAATGTCATTGATTGATAGTTAAGACCTCTTGCAAAACAATTTGTACTGAAAGTTAGAAATGTCATTGCAAATGACCTTTTTCAAAACAAGTTCAAAATTAGGGTTGCCAGCTGCATGATTTGGGGAAACTTTTTAAGTTGTGTGTAGATGCAATGCAGAAGGTGAAATTAAACTTTAACATGTAGCAACTTACCGGTTTAGAACAAAGTCTGCAGTACTGTAGAAAACATGACAAGTGCTGGGAAGGCTGTAGTAAGGCAGCATTAAAAGCGAAAGTGTAAATAAATAAATAAATAAATAAATAAATATTTACTCAAAGTATATAAAGTAAGGGTAAAACAATGGATGAGTCATGTAAGTGTGTAGATAAACCTGTGCTTCTTAAATATGTTGCCCAGCCATGCATATCCCCATCATGCATGCCACATGAAAATTTCAAAAACTACAGTAACTATTATGATTTATCAGCTATCTTTGACTATCATTTGGTTCATCAGAAGGATAAAACTATCAGCAACTCTCATAAAATTTTGCAACACGTTCAAAGGTGAATCACTGCTGATGATAGCACATGATAGTTGGTTGTCAATCAAGATAAAAGGATTTGACTTGTAACAGTAGTGACTATAAAGGTGAACCAGATGTGTCGCAAGTTAAAGGGGAGCATGCACTTTACGAAGGCAAAGATCTGAAACTTGAAGATGATAAGTTGACCAATGAGGTTTATTTCAAATGAAGAGGGGAAGATTCAATGCCACAGTCTTAACACAACTGTCATAGACTGTTGTCGATTCTCATCAACTGTCGTGCACCATCTGACCAGAGTCTTGACCTGGGTTCTTCCAAATGCATGTACGTACCCATCTCGGCCAGCTCTTCCTATCTCTTGGTAATATGATTCTATATCCCTAGGAGCTGAAAGCAGATACAGTTGTTAAAACCATCATCGCTGATGGTCTGTTCAACCCTCCAAGTTTATACATTTACATAAAGAAAAAGTAGTTGTACCTCCATGGTGTATAATTTTTCTGACGTCCGGTTTATCGATTCCCATTCCAAATGCTACTGTAGCTACAATGCACTAAGTGAAGTAAGCAAGACAACAAAATTTACATATTAATTATCAAACTTTTTCTGAGATGGTCAAGTTACTAAAAATGACTTTTTTGGCTACTCTGGTGGAGCCATAATCTACCCATGTAAAAAGTCAGGCGGGATCCCAGCGGGATCCCACCAATCCCACCTGGGATCCCAGGTGGGAATGGCGGGATCCCGCCATTCCTGGTGGGATCCCACCATTCCCACCCGGGATAAAAAATTAATCCCACCCAGGATCCCGCCTAAAACACGGGATTAGGCCGTCCCACCTGGGATCCCAGATGGGATGTATGGATCCCACCTGGGATCCTAATATCCCACCTGGGATGATCATCTTCTTGGCCGGGATCACACACACACATACAGGACCAAGTATGTTGTGTAGCATTGTGGTATGCAGTTGAATAAAAATTTTCAAAGGGATAAATCTGTAGTATTGTAAATATGTACAATAACACAGAAATAATGAAAAAAAAAATTGCAAGACATCTACCTTTTGGTTGATGACATACTTTATTAATTTCAAAGAATAACTTGTTTTATTAAATGTTTACAATGAATGCAAGAAAAATTCTCAAGTTCTTGATTATAACTTTCAAGAAGTCAATCATGCTCAACCATATTTGGAAAGGTGCTAATTGTTACCTCATCAAATTCACTTTTGACTACAACACATTTTCTTTTGATAATATGCAGTGGAATACAAAATACACACTTTGATCTTTGGGTTACAGCCATGTGATTGAGTAAAATGCCAGAATTACAAAATCTATTTAAGACGTTGGAGGAAGATTTGATGTCTGACATTATGGATCCAGTTGGGGTTAGTTTTGTTACTAATGCAACATGGTGATGGTGAAGAACTGAAAATCTTTGAATTTCCCCAAACCGCATTGTTCCACTTGCATCCTTGTACTGGACAGTGTAAGAATTCTTAAGTTTACTTTGTGCCATTCTTGTGCAGCTGAAGATAGATCCATTCACAACTCCTCTCCGGAATACTTCCACTTTATCCCCTGGGCCAATAATTTCCAACCCTCTGCAGCAGAGAAACCTGTTAACTGCTAACAACTCTTGCCTGGATAACATTTCTTTCTTGGCAACACCCAGAACAAATGCAACAAGAACATCTGAAGGCTTGGGTCTGCAGGGAATTCAGTGAAACCTATTATTATGCTTTTATGTAAAAATAATACACAGAGGAGAAAGTACAGTTGTAATTTAAAAGAAGCTGTTAAAAATTAAACCATTTGAACTGAGCATATAATCTAGTTTCTTGGCAACTTTCAACTGTATCCCCATTCCTCAATTTATGCTCTATTTTCATAATTAAGGCATGGTGTTAATTTAATTGATTTCTTGGGTGCAACACTTACAAGGATTTTTCTCCAGAAAGGTGTTTGGCAAGAGATATCACCACCTCTGAATTAATTGATGGTTTCATCTTAGCAACAAGGGAAGGAAAATTTCGAAATATTGTCACAGCTGAGGCAATCTGTAAAAGAAAAGAATATTGTTTCCATCATTTCTACAGCATAGTAAATACATACACAGACTAGATTATTTTATAGTCGCACATTTCTGCAGACTAAGATACAGAGTGAAAGCAATATTTTATTAGTAAATCTTAGAGGCTGCAAGTAAACTTGATTTAAACAGACCTATTCTCAATAATGCAGTTGTCATAGTACCTATTTTACAAGTTCCTGCATATATTATGCAAGAATATTGTACTTAAAAGGAGAGATTTAATTGAATAATTACATTTCAGATATATGTTTACCTGGTTTGAAATGTGCTGAGTGCCATGAATCATTGTGTTTAGGAAGCCATTAAGAGCCTCAAAGCCAAAGCAGGAATAAACCCAAAGGGGACCAAATAAACGTACAAAATATGTCAGATGGCGAAGAAGATGGTAGTTATGGGTTTGACTGTTCTCTCCTATAAGTGAAAATTTTAAAACTTTAGCATCCCAATTTAAACAGATGAAGAGCAATTGAATTGTCAATTGTAAACTGGATAAGTGTGTTAACCAAGAATAATAAAAAGTTTATATTCACCATAGAGCTCTGGCATCAATTTACAGAAATTATCCAAGAGCTTGTCAGCTTGCTGCAGCTTTTGCAGGCTTATCTGGTCACTCACAAGAATACTTATGGCTGTTACCAACAAAGTGTAATGGATAAAGTACTGATTTGGAAGCACACCCTTCAAGACAGGTGCAGAGTAGTGAAGAAGCCAATTACGGTACTCTGTAGCTGTGAATAATAAAAACACATTTATATTATTTTTATGAGTACTCGGGGAAAGATCCTTAACCTTGCTAACTATTGAACAGCAATTAAAAATGAGCAACTTTTGTACCACCATTTGATACCATTTAAAATGGTTCATCCCTGGGTTATTTCGAAAACACTTCCCGGCTGCCAGGTGTCTAGACACGATAACGATCTTAAGAAATAAATTCCCAGTCTGATTCCAGGTGTTTAGTTTAATTTTAACAGTGCCGTTTTCTTCATATGCTGCTCTTTCGAAAAGCAATTATAACTTTATTCGTAAGTTGGGTGAATCAAAAGGTCTGTGTATAGCCGGAATATTCAGCTGGTACGAAAGAATTAGAACTTCTGTGCTCCTTGAAAACACATCATCATACAAAAGAAGCGAACAATAATCAGACTCATAAATACGAAAGCTTTCTCTTTTACGTGTTATTAAGCGAAATCCAAACGCACTCTAACGCAGCTAAACAAATGCGTGCATTTAGCCCTTCGCATTAAGAACATGTGTTCGATGTTTGCTTGGTTCTGAGCGGTACTGTAATTTTAAAATAATATACATATGCATGTACATGTAAATTATAAGCCCATATGTACCTTTCCATGTTCCACGCTCTCCAAGACTTCGTGGACAGCGAGTTATAATATCAGGAACTTTGATAGACAGTAACCTTTTATTTAAAAGGGAAATCTAAAAGGAAAAAAATTAATGTTTGCTGGGTCAAAACTTAAAGCCAACTCAAGTCTAAAGTAATTAAAGCAACAATTCACAAAGTAATACTCGCATTGATGTGTTGTGGTTTAAATTAATTATCTTATTTTCAAACCAGTTGGATTTTCCAGTTTGTGTCTTGCTGCAAATTGGACACTGGTTTGGGAAGATTTTAAAACACAACAGATATGCTAATTCTGTGTCAAATGGATCGGACATGGTCCCTGTTTTAGGGCAGTTGAATCATATGGTTGCATAGGCTTGAGGGTCTAGTATACATAGCTATGTCACTGTGAAATTTTCAACATGCATGCACATTTATTTTTACCTTTGAACCAAGGAAAAATTCCTTTCCTCTATTTTCTGCATTCAACCACAAATTTAGTAATGACTTGGTAACTCCAAGGCAAACTGAATGCATCCAGTCAATCACAAATCCTTTCACTAGGTCAAAAGGTATGAACAGCAAGAACACAGAAGCACCTTTAATTCCATTGACCTGCAATTATGGAGACAAAATGAGATAGTGATTATAGAGATCATAAATTGACCATTTCATGTTATTATGTATTATAGATGGCCAGAACCCATCTAATTACTGGAGTAGTACAAGGTGCATTACAAAAAGAAATGAAAAAAGTACATAATTATCATATAAATTATTACAACCATAATGATACAGAATGAATGCAGGGCTTGAAATTTACGCTCCCAATCTCACAAAATGCGAGTGCTTTTGATAATCTGTGAGTGAGAAAAATATCTACTAGCAAATGTTTGCGTGTTAGAATTATCATCCATGTCTCCCAAACACTTGGAAAGAATATGCTAGTGATCTCACCAGTTTGCTAGTGGAAAAAATCTTACTAGCCATACTTTGCAAGTGGACTAAAAAGTTAACTTCGAACCCTGGAATGTAAATGAATACTCTTTATGATACAATCAACACACCGGTTTTCCTGTCTGAATGACCTTGCGGATGGATTCAACCACAGCCTTGTGTGTTCGGAGAACCATATTAGTAGTGTAAGGCCAAACTCGATGTAACCCACCAACACCAACTGTTTTTCCTTTATCTTCACACACTGAACAACCTTGTTCTCCATTGTATTGTTTCATGTTTGCCATAAGAGCTTTCCCAGGAAGATCAGCAGATGACAGCAGAAGAGTGGATCTAATAGTCTGATCTCCAGTAGGTGTAGTAACTCTGAGGCCTAATAACCAAAACAAAAGTGACAAACAAAAAATTCCAATAAAATACCTATTAAACATTTAAACCTATTTGCCATGTCATAAAATTTGTTTTACTTAAAGTCTTCTTGGAATGGTATGACAGTTTAACCAGATGTTTAAAAGTTAAACAAGATACACTGATACTTACCATTCTGATACAAGTCATTAATCTCTTCAATAATGGGCCGGCAGAATGTCTGCATATTTGGTTTTTTCTTTGAACACCAAACCCCAGCAAGGAACATATATTTTCTAGAACACCTGTCAGAAAAAAAAACAAAACAGGAAATTAAGGGCGAGTTTCAATCAGTTATTAAAATATAGATAGGACCCTGCATGTGCTCTGATTGGTCAAAAATTCATGTTTTATCAGAGTATAAAACAAAGAAAAAGCGTGTTTTATTGTTTTGCGCATGTAAAATCTCTATTTTAAAGCAAATGAAGAAGCCTAAGCCGTGTATTACATCACTGTGATAAAACGCTCTGGTCATTTGAGAACACTTGAGAAATGTAGAAAACACTCCCCTGTGGCTCGTGTTTTCTACATTTCCCTCGTGTTCTCAAATGACCAGCGTGTTTTATCACAGTGTAATACACGGCTTAGGCTTCTTTATTTGTTAAATAATACATTCGTCTGCTGTATTAGCCATATGCTACTATACTATTCTCTTTATAGCCTCAATTTAATCTCCTCGCATAGCTTGCCTTGAGTTGTTACATGGCTCATACATGTACACTAACTTCTCCTGTTTTTCTTATTCATAATTTACTTGCTACATAAATAAGTTTAAAAGATTTAGTATAGGCCCAGAGGACATGCAAACAAGTCGATTTTGTAAATATTTTTGTTTCAGGTTGTGGATTTTGCTTACTGAAGGAAGGTCTTTCAACAAAATAAATATGTCCTCATTATGCACATTCTCAACTTTCAATTATCACAATCTGTGATGTCACTTAACTTCGACTCTCTATAAGCTGGACACCTCTCTGGATGGAAAGTTGGTGTCACATTCATGATGGTGTCCAGCTTAGAGTTGACTGCATATACTCATTTACAAAAACACCTCCAGTTATTGTAAAATAATATGTATTTATCTTTATGAATATTTTAAAAATGAACTTTAAAATTACCTCAGTCTTGGAGGAAGTTCATTAATGACCAGAAAAATTGGCCAGAAATTCTGCTTGTTTGAAGACTTGAAGGGTGCCACACCATCAGTATTAAAGGAGAAAGAGTTGTTTATTGGATTGTCTTTGCTGAGGAAGCCACCGGGTTGCATGAGTTTACGATATTCTTCACCACTGAATATATCACAGATGTCATCATTTTTCAGGAAATCGTTATCAAACCTATATCCCAGTAATTTGATGAACTCTGCGTCTGTTTTAAATAAAATAAACAAATTGTATCATACTGTTATAATAATGATAATTTGCAAATGCAAGAGTATAGTTTTGATATATAAATCTATAGTATTGTTGCCCAGGTGATGCACAGAGATCAGTGCACGCACTCTTATTGATCGAGAATTGTGTCATATCTTACCATAATCACCTTGCACAATGATTATAACACTGATGCTGCACTCATTTTCAAAATCATTACCACCCATTTTCTTTAAGTTTCTGTAATTATAGTGGTAACACGACTGAGTGGAGCTAAACTCGGTCTGTAATCCTATAAGTGCATGATTAACAAACTGGTATGACTGCATAGTGGTAGTCCGATTTGTTTAATCAGGAGTATGATTTACAGACAATCAAGAAAAAATTGTCTATATGCATACAAGGCTGTCTGGTACGGTGTTGAAAAAAAAACTAGATACTAGGCAGTCTGAATTTTTCTAACAATAAAAATACCTACTGGTTATTGAAAGGTCTATAGTTAAATTTTAGTTTAAGACGAAACCTGGAAAAGCTCTGGTAAATTAAAACATGATAAGGAAATCAAAATTGAAACTTGGCGATTTAAAATCGTAACTGACTGGAGGATTAATAACGTTGTTTTGTACCAAATTACTTAAAAATGGTTTGTTAAGAAGTTTATTAGAAAGCAAAGATCCCTTACCTCTATACAGCTGACATAAACGCAAATGCAGATCCAGCTCCAAAAAGTTTTCAATATTCTTCTTTGCATCCCGACATTTATGCTTCAAACACTCAGCTTGGCCCATACGAATTCTTCCCAGACAGTTTCCACAATAAGAGTGCTTTTTGGGGGCCGGCTCCCCAAATAGATCAGCGAAGTACTTCTTGAGCAGGTAGGCAGAAGTGACAAATTTGTGACTATCAGGTAACAAAGCACATAGGACTTTAACCAAATCGATCAAGGCTTGTCCAGAGAGCTTATGTCTTAATGCGAAGAGCATAACTACAATCATTGCACCGAGTTTTGAGACTTTGGCACCTTCGTACAACGGCAGATCATCATCACTAGTCTCATTGTCATCATTTTCCAAGTCATCAACAATGTCGCTTTCTTCATCTTCTTGCTCGCTGTCTGAGCTCAAGCTTGTGCTAAGTTCAATGTCACTCTCGGATTCCTCGCTTGTGTCTGAATCGCCCACTAAATCGGACGAGTTGATGAGAAGTGAAACAAATTCTCCCACCATAGGATCCTCGTTTAACTGTTCATCGTAAAATACTGCATCATTAGCCTGTCCATCGCTTGCAGAGGAGGGCGCCCGCTGAGCGGTATAAAGATCATCTTTTTGAGAATCGGTGAGACTCTCGAATATCGTAGGACTCGGCAAAAGTTCGATAATATCCTGCTCAGTGCTGTGCAACGTTGCGATCGGTAAATCCGTTGGTGTGCAGCACCCAACCACTTCCGCTCACTTCTTTTGGGTTGTCCACGCTGTGGTTCTTGGAATCTTCGCTGCTTTGGAAAAGACCCACGTTTTTCGTTTCGCCCTCCCGTTCGGCATGTTGACGATCGAGACAAGGAGATTGCGCGCGAAACAAGCCAAACGCCACGGCCCGGAGGACACTAGGTCGAGACGTCTGATTGGTTGGTTTTACGCTTCCGCACGTGGAGCTCTGGCGTGCAGTCAAAGTGTCAAACCCTAAAGAGTCGTGAGAGAGTTATACCGAACGAATACACTCGCATCTAATTTATTATTTCGCATCATGCAACGATCTCAGAGGAAAAGATGTGCTCCATCTTGGCTAAAAGAGAAACCTTACCTAAAAGTTAGGTTTACACAGGATGGTATCACTTCGAAAGTGACCGAATCGTGCAAATTGAAGTTGGAGGAAAAAGGTTGTCCGTTAACCGGCTCCCTCTCAAACTACAGTTTTCGAATTGGTCAGAAAGTGTGGTGCTACTGGAAGACTGCAAATGAAAAGGAAAAAACATACTTTGAAGGAGAAGTCATTGAGATGTGGGACGATGCTACAATTGTTGAAGAGAACTTGCCGATTTCGAACGAAGAAGACGGGATTGCTGAAGGTAAGAGATATTTTCACACTTAAACTCAAGCCATATTGAAGGGAGCATCGGCACTTTTAAAATACAAAGTAAGGTTACTATCAGTTGAACATAGGAAAGAACACGAAAAAACAAAGGAAATAAACTTTAAGTTTAGTGAATCAAAATCTAAAATTG
>NC_090885.1:21336825-21356825 GCF_036669925.1 Montipora capricornis | reverse complement strand
ACCTCAAGTATTCAGTTATCAAAACAAAACGTGTCTTCCGATGACGGTTCTATTGAGAGCGGTGAAAATGCCAATCCCACAGTTCCTGTGGTTATTAATTCCGACACCCATGCAAGTGTTAATAATGACAGCCTTCAATCAGTGATTCCCAGCGGTAGTTCCTGTAATTTCAAGATTGAAAAACCAAAGTTGCCAAAGTTTTCTGGAGATGTCAGAGAGTACGGTATGTTATTTTAAAGCAGATTTTAAACACGCAATTGAAGCTACAGTCTGTGACAAAATTCGTTGGAACAGTACACGACTATACAGATCTGAAGCTTTCGCAGCTCACTCTCCCCTCACAGTGTTGTTTTAACGCCAGTTTCTGAACCCAATTGTCAAAACAACATTGTAGGTGGGTAAGGTATTGTAAAGTGTTTCAACAATTTTGTCCGGGACTGTATTTTTGAGGAATTTCAGTTATGAAAAGAATTGGCGGGAAATATGCTACATTTTAGGAGAAGGAAACCCTTGATTTCTAGCGGCCTGGAGTGTGATGTTGCGCCACATTTGTGATAAATTCGACAATAAATGAAACATACAACATGTTCAGGTTTTTTTGAATTCGGTTGGTTGTTTCTCGTTAAAAAAAAAAACGCCATTTCATAGAAGGTTGACTGTGGCTGAGCATGTTCTGCTTAGGAACGACCTTAACCAGGATGAATTTGCAGAGGCCGTTCGAGTTTTGTTCCGTGAAGGAAAATATCGTAATATCTTGTTAACGGGGGTTGCTGGTTGCGGCAAAACCCTTTATAATTCCTTTTAACTCTGTTTTCGAACCGTTTTGTAATCCTGGTACGACCACGATCGCTTTGGTTGATACTGTAAGTACAGACAGCGATGAACTTCAAGTGATTTTCTCAAATGACGTTCGTTGGTGTCCCTAAATTAACGCACGGCACGATTTTTCACTTCTTTTGGCAGGTCACAAAGTGCATTTACCTAGACTCAAAACACATTCCGCACGGGATGTTGACTTTTCACCCGATTCTCCAATATTTTGCACCAGCAAGGAAGAGTTCACCTTTGTTAGATACGCGATCGCTGGTCGAAAGTCTTTTCATTCATTTCATGCGGCACAAATTCCCGAAAAGGAACAACAGTGTATTTCCCCATGCTCCCGTTTTATTTGGCCTTGATCTTCTCACAAAGTTAATTAGCGTGCATCTGTAATTCAACGAGTCACCAACGAGTCACCATTTTTAAGAAAGCTTTTTTGGTGAGAAATATGCACAATTGAACCACGATGATCAAACAGTCAGAAAGGGCAGTAAACACAGAAGGTGAATCGATTGTTTTGGACACTATAAGAGAGAAAATAGCCATTTTTGAGGCGAATGTGCATGGTGACGCTGTCAATGCACTGAGAAAAAGTATCCTGCTAAATTTAATTAATACAGTGGTGACTCGTGCACACTAACACAATGTCGTTGTTTTCTTCTCTTGTTGGTTTTGTGTAGCGAAATTCGACTCGAGAAAATGTTAAGCGATATCAAATTAGCCTACAATGGAGCTGTTATGAAAAAACAGTCAGCCAAAAGCGTCTGATACTGTTACGTTTTTAAACTGCGTGTCACCATTTTGGTACAAAGTTGCTCACGCAATGAACTAAAGTAAACAAGTCTTTACACCACATGTCATAAGTTTCTATCCTTGTGCGAAATTCCTGTTTTTGATAGCTATAACTTGTGTTTCCTGCATTTCCATGTCTCCTACCGACAGAAATTGTCGAAGAGTTATAAAATAAAAACTGTACTAACATAAAAAAGTATTCTTTTCAATTTTCCGGGTCTTACGAAGTTCTACTCGCGTAACATTGGGCCGGGTAATACATATATGTGCAAACTAATTTTAAGCCGTAACAATATTTGACAGTTGGCGATGCATCGTCATTTTATGTAAAATACCGCATCAGTTAGTATTTTATACGACCTCCTGAAGGAAACTACATCAAGGTAAAAGGCAATATCCTTCGTCCATATATATTCAGTATGTTGTCATCTCATTTTTAGAGCAAATCTTAATCTTTTTAGCACATCCAAGAAGTCGAAAGTCCTTTTTTGTTGATTGTAGGCAGTAATATCCTTTAGAAGTTGGAAAGGACGAACTTTTCTCCCAGATTCAGGAATTGTAGAAACCCCGCCTCCCTTGCCTTATATAACATACCTTCCATGGGCGTCCTCTGTTAAACAATGGCTGGATAGGTTTTCTCTTAACTGTTAAACCTTTGTATGTGTTTTTCTTTCCAGGAAAATCGTCACTGATTAATCTCCAATCGCTTTTAGGAAAAATGTAGCGCGTTTTAGCTACTTTACGAAGAGAAAACCTTTGAATGCGAGACAAAACAAATACGCTCGTGCCCTTGTCACGCTATCAATGGCAGCAAGAAAAACCATATTTCAGATCATGACTCTCTTCTTAGCTAAATCTAAACAATTTCGGTTATTTTATCATTGTGGATATATAACAAAAGAATTCGAACACTGGACATCAAACTCAGTTACGAATAAAAACGTTAAATAGCACTATCGTAGCGGTTATGAAGGCGACTGTAAAGTTGTGTCACTAATGACCCTGTCAGCACGTCCTATAAATAGTTTAAATTCCTCACAAATACAGTCTGTGACAAAATTCGTTGGAACAGTACACGACTATACAGATCTGAAGCTTTCGCAGCTCACTCTCTCCTCACAGTGTTGTTTTAACGCCAGTTTCTGAGCCCAATTGTCAAAACAACATTGTAGGAGGGCAAGGTATTGTAAAGTGTTTCAACAATTTTGTCCGGGACTGTAGGTACTCAAATCGAGACGCAATCACCTTCCTGCGGTCATGTCTCCAAGGAAAGCCTCTTGATTTGATAAAAGGAATTGGAACAGATTACAAGGCTGCATGGGAGTATTTAGATTCTATATATGGAGATCCGAGATTTGTTTCAGACACGATAACTCAAGATATAGTTAAGTTTCGTGCACTGCAAAATGGCGAAGATGCAAGATTTTGTGATTTGGTGCATTGAGTCAAAAGGTGTCATAACATGTTAAAGGAAGTAGGTGTTCCCGGTGACATGAACAACAATCACATGCTGTCTATTATTGAACAAAAGATGTGTGCGGACGACCGCAAGGTTTGGTCTAGAGATCTGGAGCGAGAGGGAAAGATTGCCACGCTTCAAGGTCTAATGGAATGGATGACAGTGGAGATGAAATCGCGTATGCGCGCAACAGCTCCACTCAGAACTGGTGCAAGTAACAGTCGTTCAGTGCATCACGTGCAAACCGAAGGCAGCGTTAGAGGTAATTCAACATGGTATAAATGTTGGTTATGTCATACATCCGCTCACTGGCCAGATCAATGTCCGCGGTTTGCCGCAATGGGCGTAGATGAAAGAATCAAAACCGCCAAAGAGAATCACGTCTGTTTCGGGTGTTTGAAGAGAGCCGGTAGAGAGCACAGATTGGAAAATTGCAGCCGTAAGCAACGCTGTGCCAAGACAGAGGGAGGAGAACAGTGCCAACACTTCCATCATCCGCTTTTGCATAAGAGTAATGCGATCAGAGCGGGAATATAGCAGCATTTACGGAAAATCAAGAAGCACTTCTGCCTGCACTTTCCGCAAACATTTGTGGCCAAAACGGAGTATACAAACGAGGCAATATTCTTCTCGATACCGGAGCACAAGTCAGTTTGATTCGCAACGACACAGCTGAAGTGTTAGGGCTGAAGGGGAAGGATACGTCAGTAACCATAACTAAAGTTGGAGGTGAAGAGGAAACAATGAAAACGAAGGAGTATCGAGTCCCAGTGAATTCTTTGGACGGCACCCGGAAGTATTCGGTAAAGGCCATTGGAATCCCCAGTATTGGCGATGATATTACCGCAGTTCAAACGTCCAAGCTTGCTGACCTCCTTTGTGTACCAAACGAAAAGATTCATCGAGGAAAAGGGCAGATTGACATGCTGATTGGAATAGACCATGCTCATATTCATACGGGTCAAACGAAGCAAGTTGGACAACTTGTAGCCAGAAAGACGCCCCTTGGGTGGGTGGTGTTCGGAGGTTCCACCGAAACGCTCTCATCAAGCAGTCGAATACATTTTGTTAAGTTATCAACGCCAATTGAACTAACAGACTTCTGGACAACAGAGACCATGGGAGTTCAAGTGAAACCATGCGTATGTGACGGCGATAAGCTGAGTCAGGTAGAACGGGAGGAGGCTGAAGTGATAAGCAATTCTTGCAAGAAAGTTGGAGAAATTCAAAGTAATGCTGACCCTAGTGAATGGAAACACATCCCGGGTGAAGAAAATGTCGCTGATGATATTTCTAGAGGAATTTATGCAGGAGATCTGAACGGGAGATGGAGCAATGGACCAGAGTTCTTGCAAAAGCCAGAGGAGCTTTGGCCACAAGAGGTAGCAAAACCTGTTTCAGAGGAACATTTGGAGCTTCGACAAAACAAGACAGATGAAGCCATCGACCCGAATCAATTTTCAAGTTGGAAGAACCTGATTCGAGTGACGGCCCGTATTCAAAGGCTGGCCAACAAGATACGCTTAAGAAGACACACCCAAACGGGAAAAGAAGGGCCACTTGTACCAGAGGAATTCGAAAAAGCTGAACGCTTCTGGATTAAAGAATCCCAGAAGTCCCTGCACAGCCGAATCAAGAAAGGGGAATTCAGGAGTTTGAGTCCCTTTGTTGACGGACAGGGTGTGGTCAGAGTTGGAGGAAGAGTTGATCAAGCAGTTGTATCATATGAAACTAGGCACCCGGCGCTTCTTCCAAGTGATCATTGGATCTCAATGTTAATAACAAGGCACGTGCATCAACAGGGACACAGTGGAGTGGCTGCTACGACCGCCAAGATTAGAGCAAAGTATTGGATCCTAAAGGCAATGAAGTTGAGCAAGTCAATCAAGTTCAAATGTGGGTTCTGTAAAGAAATGGCACATAAGACCGAAACACAGTTAATGGCAAATTTACCAGCAATTCGATTAGCCCCATACACTCCACCATTTTACTACACGGCATGTGACTACTTCGGGCCTTACAGCGTCAAGGTAGGACGAAACAAGACCGCGAAGCACTACGGTGTGGTGTTTACATGCTTGAACACAAGGGCAGTACATGTGGAGATGGCCGTTGACTGTTCCACCATGGAGTTTTTGCAAATTCTCCGCAGATTTTTTGCGATTTGCGGTCAACCTGCAGTGATGATAAGTGATAACGGTTCACAGTTTGTCGGTGCGGAGAGGGAGCTGGGTGAAATGGTACGAGGTTTGAGCCAAGAAGAGATTCAAAATTTTTGCGCAGAGAAAGGCATGCACTGGAAATTCACGACACCTGCTGCCCCTCATCAAAATGGCTGCGCAGAGGCGCTCGTCAAGACTTGCAAGAACGCTCTAAAGCGGGCCATTGGCAGTCAATTGCTAACACCATTTGAGTTGTACACGGTGTTTCTAGAGGTAGCCAATCTTGTTAATCAACGGCCAATCGGAAGGATTCCAAACGACCCTGATGATGGCAAGTACATATGCCCTAATGATATTCTCCTTGGACGAGCGTCATCTGAAGTACCACAAGGACCATTCAAAGAAACACAAAATCTGCGCCACAGAATTGAGTTTCTCCAGAAAATCGTTGATTCATTCTGGAAGCGTTGGAATCGAGTTTTTCCATCCCTAGTACCGAGGAAGCAGTGGCAAATTGAACGAAGAAACGGGAAAAGCATATCTTAAGAAGTGTTACCGAAATCCAAAAAGAAAACATAATTGGGGGTAACCACACATTTTTCGAAGATAATCAATCAACAATATTTATAAATAGCTTTGAAATACAAAGCAATGTATGGTATTCATTTACAAATTTAAGCTCAATTTATTATCTCTGAAAAATGAATGGTTACCCCCAATTTTCTTTTTGGATACCAAGAGCACTTGCTAAGTTCTGCTTTCTCCGCATAGTTTTAATTAAACCGCCCAAAAATATCTCTGTATTAATAAGCACCACCCACAGGATATCCGAGTATCCGGAGATGCGCAGAACGTATGCGCAATAATTGTGAGCACTGTCCTCAAAAAAAGATGGTATTTCACACTCTCCAAAAATAACACAGAGTTTTAGCACGACGGCAGCTACAGCAACGACAACACCACAAAGCAAGAAAATTAACAGTTAACCCATTGACTCCTGGCAGTGAGACTTACTCTGACTAACACCAACAGATTATTCGTGAACTGGGGGTTTCCCAGGGTACCTGAGGAATCAATTGGTTACGGAAGGAAAAATAATCATGTGCTGCAAGTGCAGCACGCATTTCAATGCACTTTTTGCTGGACTCCACAAAACAACAACGTGAAATCACAAAATTTCAGATTCACTTTTTCTCTTCACTTTACAACCCATTATGGTTCCTAAAAATCCAGTTATGTGATAGTTCGCCCCTATTGTTCAAGGTGTCAGTGAGAACAAGATGGAATAATTTATTGCAAAATACTTACGACAGCCCTATGTTATAATTATTATTTTGAAGTGACGTTGGAGTTGACGTTGCCCTTGTCCTTGCTAAAACTCCCTAATAATCTATATTTAAGTACTGACCTAATTCAAATACATCTATGGCAATCACACAAGGGTAATTTATTTCAAAGAAAAATAACATTTTACAGTTCCTAAAAATGAGCAAATGTTAGTCAGAAATGCAATTTAAGGTAACAATCATTCTCACCATGAAGTTCTCTTGCTACAGTTTCAGTTGCTTTCCTTGTTGGGCAGTAAACTATTGTAGGACCATCAAATGAATATTCAATCTTTGTTCTAGGAGAGAAAAATTCACATCCTATAGTAATAGTCTTTACCATGGACCTAAATAAAGTTTATGAAAATGATGTTGGATATGAAGCGATCATGCATATACCAGTTAATGTCACTGTTCCTTGATATCAACATAGTTAGCTTTTAACACATAACGCATGGCGCAATAAACAAGACAACAGACGTTTTGGTGTTTTTTGAGGGGAACACTGCCTTGTGACAGGTTAGCCTATGCGACTTCCACATTGTGTGATATAGAACAACCTCACTTATCTCCCCAGCACTGCGAGCTGATTGGTAAACAGCACATGCTAGATCGGACAAGAGTATTGGTTAGTGAGCAATGTACAAAGGCAAACTAGCCAACAAGCTTGGGGGAAGTCACTGCGCAGACTTAACCGCCACAGATGTGTGCAAGGCACTGCATCCCCCCAAGCCAAACATGCAGAAACTGAGACTTACATGTGAAAAAAATGGTTGGTAACAGAGGCCATTTTCAGGGCAAATGAATGTAATATGCTCTGTGGTGTACGAATATAGAGCTGGTAGCAGTCAGAAGACCAGCGACCGAGTACCTTAATAAGGCAATCTGGCACGCCGGCAGCAGCAGCCATAGATGCAGCCCCAATACGTAAGCTATGCCCCTTAAGGCTAAGGTGGGGAAGACGGACCCCCATGGCGCTATACCGGAAAAGTTGAGCAACAACTGGCCTGGTAAGATAGCGGCCGGATTGAAAGCGTAAAAGTGGTCCCTGAGGAGGCGTTGTTAGGAGGAAATATCTACGCATGGCCATAACGGCGCAAATGGGGGAGAAAGTACGAGCGAGCATGAGGCAGTGCCCTCGCTGGAACGCATCGGTTTTAGACGACAGTATGCAAACTGTCATGTACTGCGGGCAAGCAAGATTGGGATGGAAACCAATGCAATCAGTGGAAAGATCGGAGCTAGAACAAAACTGACTGATACCAGGGTAAGTAAACCCGCTACAGCGGAGAAATGCAAAAAACGCTAAAGTAAAGGCAGCCCAAATCATAGAAAAATCCCAAGGACCCCACTGTGATATGGAGGCTACAAACCGCCACTAAATAAAGTTTAATTGTGCAGTGATGTACCGATCTAGCTAAATAGGAAGCGAAGTAAACGAGTGTTCCTTCAGAAGCTGGTAACACTTCCCCTGAAGGGCTTTGGAGACAGTTCATGAGGCAAAATGTTAAGAAACGGTTTTCCCCAGGGTTGTAAGTGCGATTGGTATTCTTTGCAAGGCCCCAGCTAGCATAGATTAGGACCTCAGCCTTCAAAGGGTCATTAGCGAAGGCGGGATGGTACAAGGCATCTGGTCTGCGAGGGGGGCGAGAGCCCAAAAATGCCGCATCTGAAAGCGGGAGAGTGCATCAGCAATACCATTAGAAACCCTGGGAACATGACGGGCCCATACCAAAAAAATGTGCTTTGTCGAAATGAGAACTAAAAATCGTACCAAATCCATGATACGCGGGGACTTGGAATGCCCTGAATGCAAGAGAAATGCAAAAAACGCTAAAGTAAAGGCAGCCCAGATCATAGAAAAATCCCTAGGACCCCACTGTGATATGGAGGCTACAAACCGCCACTAAATAAAGTTTAATTGTGCAGTGACGTACCGATCTAGCTAAATAGGAAGCGAAGTAAACGAGTGTTCCTTCAGAAGCTGGTAACACTTCCCCTGAAGGGCTTTGGAGACAGTTCATGAGGCAAAATGTTAAGAAACAGTTTTCCCCAGGGTTGTAAGTGCGATTGGTATTCTTTGCAAGGCCCCAGCTAGCGTAGGTTAGGACCTCAGCCTTCAAAGGGTCATTAGCGAAGGCGGGATGGTACAAGGCATCTGGTCTGCGAGGGGGGCGAGAGCCCAAAAACGCCGCATCTGAAAGCGGGAGAGTGCATCAGCAATGCCATTAGAAACCCTGGGAACATGACGGGCCCATACCAAATAAATGTGCTTCATCGAAATGAGAACTAAAAATCGTACCAAATCCATAATAGGCGGGGACTTGGAATGCCCTGAATGCAAGAGAAATGCAAAAAACGCTAAAGTAAAGGCAGCCCAAATCATAGAAAAATCCTAGGACCCCGCTGTGATATGGAGGTGACGAACCGCCACTAAATAAAGTTTAATTGTGCTGTGACCTACCGATCTAGCTAAATAGGAAGCGAAGTAAACGAGTGTTCCTTCAGAAGCTGGTAACACTTCCCCTGAAGGGCTTTGGAGACAGTTCATGAGGCAAAATGTTAAGAAACGGTTTTCCCCGGGGTTGTAAGTGCGATTGGTATTCTTTGCAAGGCCCCAGCTAGCGTAGGTTAGGACCTCAGCCTTCAAAGGGTCATTAGCGAAGGCGGGATGGTACAAGGCATCTGGTCTGCGAGGGGGGCGAGAGCCCAAAAACTCCGCATCTGAAAGCGGGAGAGTGCATCAGCAATACCAATAGAACATGACGGGCCCATACCAAAAAAATGTGCTTCATCGAAATGAGAACTAAAAATCGTACCAAATCCATGATACGCGGGGACTTGGAATGCCCTGAATTAATTATAGAGACCGGAGACTCATTATCACACCAGAACTGAAGGTGTTTTCCCATGAAAAATGGGTGCCATATCGCACAGGTGACAACAATTGGGAAAAGTTCCTGCCATTCGATGCTAATGCCCCTAACCCTATCAAGGCGCAAGTGGGGAGGCCAACGACCTTGGAACCAGTGACCCTGAAGAAAACCGTCAAAACCCACCGAGCTTGCCGCATCGGTATAGAGCTCGAGGTCAGGGGTTGGGGTACTGGAGGAGTAGAGGAAGAAGGAACGGCAGTTCCAATCGGTAAGAAAAACCTTCTACATATTTATGTCCTTAACCCTTTGTCGTCCAAAACGGCCAAAACCAGCCAGACTTTTCTCTGTCTAACGCCATAAGATTTTACTCGTCAATGGGGAACCCCTGGGAGTCATTGGGTTAAAGAACTCCTGATTGAGGCGAATGTGGTGAAAGCGACTGGGGTTCCCTCTGGTCAGATTGATTATGCGTTGAAGGAAGGTTCTACCTGGAACGACTACGTTACATGCAAACTGAAGCGCGCCGAGCGGCATTTTTTGAACGAGGCTAGGAGATCCCAGATACATGTTAATTTATCGTTGGGGAGGCAAGCCTCCATGCGAACCAAGTCTAGGACAATGCCCATGAACTCAAGGACTTGTGAAGGGCCAATATTTTTTGGGGCATTGAGCGACATGAAAACTCAGAGTAACGTGCTAAAACTCTCGAGACACAGCACTTTTGAGGGTTCTGCGATAAAAAAATCGTCTAAGACGTGAATTACGTGATGAAGGCCGTAATTGTGCTTAAGAATCACCAAGGCGCTGTCCTCGATGTCTCGTTCATGGATGGGTACAGACGTGTTTGGAGCCGTTTGGACCTGATTGTTGGAAGTTGCTCGTGTGCGAATGGCGTTGGAAATGGAGCGATGGCGTCTAGTGGTTGCCTTATTGACCCTAGAGGATTGCTTTTTCCCGCAGGCGACTGCCTTGGAGGGAGTGCCGAACAAGGCGGTTGCAAGTCTGGCGGCAAGTTGAGTTTTTGAACCTGTTATGGGTAGGTTTAGAGCCTGCAAATGAAGCTGCAGTACTTCGCTCTATAATTTCAAGAGGTCGTCCTTTTTGGCTGTGGCACGACTGAGGTTGAGAGCAGGACGAGAATGAACCATGATGAAAAAACTTTAACAAATGCAAACAGCTAGTTGGTTTACTATAGAAGAAAAACTGCCTAGTGAACTTTGGACGGCTAACTGAGGCTTTTATAGCTAGACTCTGTCTATTAAAGTAGCCAGATTTGGCCAATGCAGGTGTACATTATAAACTGAGATCTATAGGAACAAAGTCTTTATGTCCTCATTTTACTTACAACAAGACAATTGATTTTATGACCTTGAACGACCGACTACAAAGAATACGAAGATAACTAAAGCCCCTTTTAGTACGGTCACCTTCCATTAGCCGTATTTTACTGATGGGGAAGTAAAATCTCAATAAAATATGGGATGATTTTTGTCTCGACTCACCTATCTCCAGTTCTCATCAAAAGAGGTTTAAAGTCATCCTTTATGCTGCTAGACTTTCTTGATACCTCAAAGTATAAATTAGGTCTAAAACAGAAAAGGCAACTTACCCGTTTTTGTCTCTGTTTTCCGAGAATATAGGATAACGTTTAAGCCACTAAAAATTAATCATTTTTGAAAACTTAAGTACAACATTTATAAAAAAAATTATTACTATGATAAAATTTTTTTTCGGACACCCAGAAAGTTTGAGCACACATGCATTTTCTTGCGAGTGCAAAGCCTGATGTGCTTCTGCGCAAGGTTACACAGTCACACAATTACAGAAATTGTCACAGCAACACTTATTGATCAGAAAACCACCTGAATAAACCTGTATGTTGTACTTCTTCTTGTACAATCTTTCGAGGCTGTTTTCAAGAAAATAATCTGATGATCACAAAACTTATCACAACTACATGTGCACTTATCTTGCCACAACAGTAATCGCCTCGTTCAAGTGTTAATGAAGCCTTGTCTCAAACGAGGTCGTCATTTCCATATATGGAATGTGGATCCCTATCTTTACTGAAACAACAGAGCCAGATATTCTCGGAAAACAGAGAAGAAGTACAGGGGTTAATAATTGGTTTTTGGTTTCTTTTCACGGCAATTACAATTACAGAAATTAACCTTGGATTAAGTAAAAGGAAAGGACAAATAAAACTTGACAAAATACAAAATACTCAGAAAGAAGTAAAACATACAGGTTAATTCAGTTATGCAAACCCTCGACTGCGTCCCGGATTTGCATAACTGTCACGAATTCTCCCAACTCCTCATCGTGTTTAGATGAGGGCTATGGAAACACGGAAAACATCCTCTATTGACCGGTAAGCTGATTTTTCTATGCAGTTGTTTTCCTAAATTTGGTCCTTGTATCCACTGCTTTTCCAAAACCTCAGTGAAGGCTGCCATTTGTGTAAGTTACAAAAATTTGGTTTTATCAACGGAGTTGATAATGTAAATTTGCCACCGTACAGAGATTCTAAAAGCTGACGTTTCGAGCGTTAGCCCTTCGTCAGAGCGAATCGAGGGATTATGGGTTACGTGTAGTTTTTATAGTAGAGTAGGAGCTACGCTATTGGTGGTAACATGGCAACGTGAAAAATAGGAATATATTAGTTAAATGAAAAGCGTTCGTTAATACCGTGAGGATTAAGGGTGCCGATTTGAAAGATGAATTTTTGTTCCAGATTCTTGCGGCTTTCCGTCGTACCTAGATGTAGGGAAAGGCCGCAGATAGCCATGTGTTTTTTGGAGTGGTTAGGCAGATTAAAATGGCGAGCGACTGGCTTGGATGCATCCTTGTCATTCTTCTCAACATCGCGAAGGTGTTCACGGAATCGGTCACCTAGTCGTCTACCTGTCTCACCAATGTATAATTTATTGCATAACGTGCAGGTTATGCAATAAATGACATTTGCGGAGGTACATGTGAAACGATCGGTGATCTTAACAGATCGCTTAGGTCCCGATATCTTGCTAGTGTTAACAATGAAAAGACAAGTTTTGCATCGTGAGCGCGCGCATTTGAAAGTGCCGGGTTGCTCGTTAGTTTTGAGCGCGCTTCTAACTAAAAAGTTGCCTACGTTTTTGTCGCGTTTGAATGAAATAAGTGGAGGTTGCGAAAAGATTCTACCAGTCTCGGGATCATTTTGGAGTAATTTAAAATTACTAAGAATGATGCTTTTGACTGCGTGATTATGAGGATGGAAAGTGAGGGTGAATGGAATTCTGTCATTCTTATCTTTTTGTGACGTTTGTAGTGATGACTGTCGATCAAATTGTTGGGCGCGATGATGGCCCGCTTTGACCACAGAGACAGGATAGCCACGTTTTTCGAAGAACTGGCACATCTCCTCTGATTTGCTGGAAAAATCGGAGTCATCACTACATAGACGTCGAAGTCTAAGAAATTGAGAATAAGGGATGGAGTTCTTGACATGTGATGGATGTGACGATGAATACAACAAATAACTGTGTGAATCAGTAGGTTTGTAGTGCACACTAGTACATAGCACGTTGCCTCTAATAGAAACGTTGATATCTAGAAAAGCCAATGAAGTTTCCGAAATTTCCCAGGTATATTTAAGAGCCGGATGAAAAGAGTTGACGGAGGTTATAAATTGATCGAGTTCTTCTCTGCTGGATGAAATAGCGCCGATGCAGTCGTCGATGTAACGGCCGTAGAGTTCAGGTTTGGGGCCGTTGTACTGACTAAAAAATTGGTGTTCAACATATCCTACAAAAAGATTGGCATAGCTAGGTCCCATTCTTGTGCCCATCGCTACACCATTAATTTGTTTGTAATAGTTGCCGGCGAATGAAAAACAATTAAGCGTTAAAACTAATTCGGCAAGGCGGAGGAGCGTTTCCGAGCTAGGTTCTTTGACAGTGCGTTGATCGAAAAAGTGTTTAAGTGCTTGAAGACCTTCGCTATTAGGAATGACTGTGTATAGAGATGTAATGTCCATGGTGAAAATAAGTTTGTCTTGGCCGGAGAAATTGAAATCGCGGAAAATTTGTAGTGCGTGTGTACTGTCTTTAATGTATGATGGCAAAGATTTGACGATAGGCGTCATAATCCTGTCTAAGTAGCTAGAAATGAGTTCGGTGGGGCAACTACAGGCAGAAACGATAGGGCGACCTGGGTTGTTGGGTTTGTGAATTTTAGGCAAGAAGTAAATGCACAAAGTTCTAGGGGTGTTGATGATGAGATTAGTGGCAGTGTCCGGTAATTCTTGATTAACTATAAGATTTTGAATGGTGTCTTTGACAAGTTTTTGATTGTTGGAAGTGAGATCTTTAGGGATTTTGGCATAAAACGAGGTATCCGAAAGTTGCCGCAAAGCTTCTTTTTGGTAAAGGTCGGACCGCCAAACAACTACCGCGCCGCCTTTGTCGGCCGATTTGACAACTATGTCGTTGCGTTTACTAAGATTTTTAAGCGCCGCCCACTCTTCCGAGGAAAGGTTGGAAAATTTAGTGTTGCGATTGAATTTAAGTTTGTGAATGTCGTGACGGCATTTTTTGGTGAAAAAATCTAAAGAGGCAAATTGTCCCTCTGGGGGAGTCCATTTGGATTTGCGAACAATTTCTTAGACTTCGACGTCTATGTAGTGATGACTCCGATTTTTCCAGCAAATCAGAGGAGATGTGCCAGTTCTTCGAAAAACGTGGCTATCCTGTCTCTGTGGTCAAAGCGGGCCATCATCGCGCCCAACAATTTGATCGACAGTCATCACTACAAACGTCACAAAAAGATAAGAATGACAGAATTCCATTCACCCTCACTTTCCATCCTCATAATCACGCAGTCAAAAGCATCATTCTTAGTAATTTTAAATTACTCCAAAATGATCCCGAGACTGGTAGAATCTTTTCGCAACCTCCACTTATTTCATTCAAACGCGACAAAAACGTAGGCAACTTTTTAGTTAGAAGCGCGCACAAAACTAACGAGCAACCCGGCACTTTCAAATGCGCGCGCTCATGATGCAAAACTTGTCTTTTCATTGTTAACACTAGCAAGATATCGGGGCCTAAGCGATCTGTTAAGATCACCGATCGTTTCACATGTACCTCCGCAAATGTCATTTATTGCATAACCTGCACGTTATGCAATAAATTATACATTGGTGAGACAGGTAGACGACTAGGTGACCTATTCTGCGAACACCTTCGCGATGTTGAGAAGAATGACAAGGATGCATCCAAGCCAGTCGCTCGCCATTTTAATCTGCCTAACCACTCCAAAAAACACATGGCTATCTGCGGCCTTTCCCTACATCTAGGTACGACGGAAAGCCGCAAGAATCTGGAACAAAAATTCATCTTTCAAATCGGCACCCTTAATCCTCACGGTATTAACGAACGCTTTTCATTTAACTAATATATTCCTATTTTTCACGTTGCCATGTTACCACCAATAGCGTAGCTCCTACTCTACTATAAAAACTACACGTAACCCATAATCCCTCGATTCGCTCTGACGAAGGGCTAACGCTCGAAACGTCAGCTTTTAGAATCTCTGTACGGTGGCAAATTTACATTATCAACTCCGTTGATAAAACCAAATTTTTGTATACTACTTCCCCACCGACGCAGCACCACAGTTTCTTTAGAAACTACCCCTTCATTCATTTGTGTAATTTGTTTTTCTGAAATTGATTCTTTACTCTCGAGAGGGGAAAGATTGCCTAAAACTTTAGCACTGGTTGTTTCTAATACAATGCTGATGAAAATTAAAAACCCAGTCCACTCATCAGGGAAAGGTAGTTAATTTCATGCTTAGGCAGCCACCTTCTCAGACACACTTGACCAGCAACTTTCTTGCCCAAAAGGCAAGCACCCACAATAATAATTATAATTATCATTCGATGTATTTTCCATTTCCTTCCATTTTATTGGCCGAGAGCCCACCACGTGACCTGCAAATAACTGCCTACAAACAAATAAGTGTTTTGCTGCAAATAATAATTTATTCTGCCCATGCGTAACTGAAACCACGCTCTTGTGTGAAAATGGAAGTTCGCTTTGCTGAGCTTTCAGAAAGTGACTTCATTGTTGGAAATTGTGAAAAACAAAGTCAGTCATTGAATGATAAAACAATTATTGAACTCGGTTATCGCAAAATATCATGATTTGTCAGTGTCTCGCAGATCAATAATTATTATTTGCCTCAGCTTTCGGCTTCGGAAAATAATCGATCTGCTCGCCACTGACAAATCACAATAATTTGCTCAACCTCGTCCAATAATATTATTGTTAATTATTATCACTAATAGAGAATCCAAAGGATGTCCAGACACGGAAAAATAAACAGTACTTTTTTTATGAGCCAAGGCAAGTGAAGGAACTTGGACAAGTTGGTCATGAAGTTTGCTTGCCTAATTGCAAGTTAGAATTTGAACATTTTCTAGGCCTGTAATACTCATCTATTGCCACTACAAATCTGTGGTACTAATCCTGCTACTTCGGGTTCTCATAAGCTGCTCTACACATCCACAAAAATAAAAGCTTTCTCTGTTATTAGAACATATTATTCATATTTACAAAAAGATCCTTACCTGTCAAACCCTGTACAAACATAACTAGCATTCTTTAGCTTCAGAGACTGACAAATATCTTTTCTAACAACAGGAGTGGCAGTAGCTGTCAGGGCCACAATAGGTACCTTGGAAAGGAATGAAAACATGTGTGGTCCTGAGCAAAAAATAATTACATGTACATATATTCTATATATTCTATAACTGAATAGCTCTATAACTGAATTACCATTGTAATAAGTAGAACACAGAAAATGTATGTCTCATTCCTTTTGAGACCCCATAAAAAACCAAGCCCTTGTTTTTTAACTACACTTAATGTGCTTGAGATAGTTATACAGGGGCTAGACAGAATAAAGCCCCCATAGCTAGCACAACATGGCACAACCCCGCTATTAGCCTCCACACCAGGAATTTAAAAAACAACCACCCACCACACTGAACTATCAGTGGAGAAAAAAAGGGAGGGAATGGGGGAGACGCCAAAACAAGCTCGCTATGAACCACACTGAAGGACAGAACTCCTCACGCTGCCAGGAGAAACACCACGAGTATGACGTCCTTAACTTAGTGTGTTCAATAAGAATTTTAGTAGGCGGCAAAACCTAAGGAGTAGGCAGAGAAACGGACAATGTGCACCATGAGGTGAACTTTGTGAAGGCTGAAGGTATGAGCTTGTTGGGGGGTCTGGAAGCATCCTCCCCTGTCACAATTTTGAAATTTGGGCCTCTTAGAATGCATTTCCTGCATCCTGGAGCACGATTTAGGGTCAACCTTGTCCAATAATTACAACACAACACTAATATCATTAAATTCTGGCTTCTTTCTTCAGAGAGAGTACATGTCATTGAATAAATTTTTTGAAATCCAGTTGATGGCAAGACATACTAAAATGGGATTTGAAAAGATGCTAAAATATCATGATATAGCCCCCTTTAAGGCTCCTTTGCATTCAGTACCTGTAGTTGCGTGCAATGTATTTTATCTGCCGTGACCGAAAAGACCTTAAATTGCAAATGTCGTCTGGTAAAGCTTCACATGTAATTAGCAAATCAGACAACTTATACCAAGTACTAGACTGCTGGACTCCTGCCTCAAAAATGTGGGTGCTAGATCATTGACATAGGCAGGGAAACAGAAATCGCTCGCGAGATTACTCAGAATTTAGGCGTCTCTTGTGTTTTTCATGAGCAAAACTTTCCGGATCCAAGGTTCGTGTTCTGCGCGAATGTTCCTCATGTTATTTGTAAAATTTGGGGTAACTTCCAAGGCAAGTTTACAGGCAATAGACGGCCAATTTCGCCAGCCACTGGTTAATATTGAAAACCCGGTAACTACTGTCATGTGCCTACAAACCAACCATTGACCACAAGCAACACAGGTATTCTTAGTCATTAACTTCTTTAAATAATCATTGCATTTAAATGGGTTTTAAAGTTCTTTTGTCAACGACAACAGTAGGTTTATACTCATCCTTGGAGACCCAGAGGCAGCTAGTTGGGACGATAGAATGTTCGTGGTGAAAGTTCACTACAAGAACAGGAAGAGCCCATGGGCATTTACTTTTACCAAACCAGTTCCAGAAGCATTCAAATTCCCTGCTTCTGATTGGCTACAATTACACAAAGTAGTTTTCCTCATCGACCTCAATAGTTGCGTAGCACGTTTAAGGGAAAATGTTTCTCAAGGAAAGTTTCAAAAGCAGTGCGACAAACATGGAGATGTAAAAGATGAGCTTGGTGTTGTGTAGAAGACAAGTTAGTGAGCAAAGGTGCAGAACTTGAAAGTCGTGCATCGCGTATCAGCAATAAAAATTTATGATACCTTCGAAAGATCCACCGTAAACATTTATCGGGGAAGAGTGTTTGTTGCTTGTAGCTGCGCTAAAGCTTGTAATTTTTCCAGCTTTAACGTTTTGTTCTGAAACTTTCCTCGAGAAACTTTCCCTGTTGAACACACTATGCAACTATGGCGATCAACGAGGAAAACTACTATGTGTAAGAAAGATCAGAGTCACCCAGCCACTCCTCTTCCCTGATTGGCCACAAAAAAAAATTGTGACCAATCAGAAGCAGGGAATTCGAACATGTCTGGAACTGGTTCGGTAAGTGTCCAGGGGTTCTTCCCGTTCCTGTAGTGGACTTTCACCACAAACATTCGGGCATTACTAAACACAGGAACGGAACGGAACGGAACGGAACGGAATGTACCGTCGGAATAAACTGGAATATGCCTGAATGAGGCGAAATGGCACTGGAATGAGACAGAATGAACAAGAATGGTACCGAAATGAGCCAGAATGACACCGGAATGAGGCAGAATGACACACAAATAAAGCGGAATATACCAGAATAAACCGGAATATGCCGGAACAAGGCGGAATTACTCTGGAATAAAACCGAATGACACCGGAATGAGACGGAATGAACAAGAATGGTGTCTGAATATACCGGAACGAGCCAGAATGACACCAGAATGGGGCGGAATGAACCTGAAAATGCTTTTGTTGTGTCACATGATTCCCTAAGGGCATTGCATGTGTTTTTGCCTTCCTAACATTTGGAACACTTCGATCACGAGAAAAATTTGAAAGGTATATCTGTCGCTAAATGAATAATTATTTCTTGTGGAAGTAACATTTTTTTCGTGAACAAATACAGGAGCACGAGAAACAGAATGTTATTCTAATAATTGTTTTTGTCTATGGATCTTGGAGTCAGAAAACCTGTGAACATTTTTATTTCATTCTGACTTGTCAATTGTGCATTGACCAATCACAATCAAGTTCAGCGAACCACAAACTAATTACCGTTGCTACTTGCCTGCTTCCCACGACCCACACGTGATGGAGATATACGGAAATAGATTCGCGCAAACGGCGGGAAGACTCTTTTACTCTTCCCAATTGTTGGCAATAATGCCATCAAACCTGAACGCAGTGTTTCCTTGTTTGAAGAAAGAAGTCAGAAGCACACACAAAAGGATTGATCATTGATAATATATTTACATGAAAAATTGTGAGAACATATCATGACTTGTTCCAAGCCTCGTTACCTCCCCTTAATGTAATTTTTTTTTGTCAGTCTCTATATTCTGCAACATTAATTTTATTCATTCACAGAATGAATCATTTTTTGTTCCTTGTCATTCCGGTCCATGCTAATCAGCTTGATTCTGGTGTCCTTCTGGTTTATCCTGCCTTATTCTGTTGTCGTTCCGCCTCGTCCCGGTATATTTCAGTACCATTCTTGTTCATTCCGTCTCATTGGGGTGTCATTCCGCCTCATCCCGGCATATTCCGGTTTATTCCGGTATATTCCGTTCCGTTCCGTTTTGTTCCTGTGTTTAGTAACGCCCAGAACATTCTATCGTCCTGACTACCCTGTCCCTGGGTCTCCGAGGATGGTTTATACTCTACTCAAACCACTTTCCAACTGCACCTTAGTTTTGGTAAGTATCATTTTTGTAAAGAGGTAGTAGCCTAAGGACACTTTAATAACATTCATCAAAATCCAGAATTCATCATAATTATTGGCTGCATTTCTGGGGATAACATCACGAAAAAAGAGCTTTATTAGGAATTTGATTTTAACATGTTCTTGAAACAGTTACACTTCTTCACCTCAGGAAGCTTATCCCGAATACATCCAAGTAAACGATAAGAGGATCTGAAGTCATGTCCCCACTGAGAGACGCAATGAGCTTCATCTATTGCAACTAGGGTTAGACCTGTAAAAGAAAACATGCCTCATCAAAGATCGCAAAAAAATGAAAAGTACTGTAATGTCTTGTTGTCTAATGTTAACCCACCCATAAGAATCAGTTTAATTATAATTATCATAAATCTAGGTATTAAAAATGAGAGAAGTATTATCATAGAGGAATTCAAGTAATTAGCCAATATCAAAAATACCATAATACTCTTTGATTTTCCCTCCAAAACTTTGCATAAGCATTCTTTGCAGTTTGGGACCATTA
>NC_090885.1:21319325-21334325 GCF_036669925.1 Montipora capricornis | reverse complement strand
ATGTCTCCAGAGCTCAGGCAGTGTTCAACCCTAAAATGTTCCTTACTACTATCAATGTCACAGACTTAGCTTAACAGGTGCTTTCCTCTGCCTGACGGAATATCTGCGCTCAGCCCTATTTGGCAAATCTCTTGAAATTGACAAATTTGGACTTTGTGCTCGAGACGAAGAATCCAACTCAAGTGTTGGAACTGGGTTGGGCGGCTCAAGCGTACAAGCTGACTTCCTCGCTGCAACGGGTGTCTGAGTCTGGATCTTTGGAGTTGACGGCTGTGCTGGGGCACAATTCGGGGTCTTGTCCTTAAGCACAGAAGGTTGTACTGCAACTGGTTTCGGTGTCTGTATAGGTACCTTACAAGGTGACTCTATTTCTGGCTCCTGCACACAGGTAGCAGCGCTTTTTGATGATGACGTACCACATGTCAACTTTGGAGACCACATTGGAACAGCTCGCTCCTCGGGAAACACATCATCAAACCCCTCTTCAGAATTTTCACGCTCAGTCCGCAGCAGGTGATCAACATGTACATAATGCAGTTGCCGCCCTACTTTCACCAGATAGGATAACGGCCCCAACCTTCTTATCACTGTACCAGGAACCCACTTCTCTGCCCCTCCCCGGGTGTTTCGCACATTCACAGAATCACGCGAAGATAGTTCATGCATCTTAACACGGCTCTTATCGTGCTGCTGCTGTTGCTTGCCTTGCTGGTTTTGGACGTGCATTTCCATGTTAGGCTTCAGAACACTGAACTTGGTGTGAGGTTTGCGTTTTAAGAACAGTTCTGCTGGTGTCACTCCTGTAACAGAATGAGGGGTGTTTCTGTACTGGAACAGACAGTTTGCCAGTTGGTGCTTCAAAGACCGCTTCGGTGCACCCCTTCTTACTCGTTCGGCCTCCTTCTGTAATGCTTGTTTAAGGATCTGTACTGTACGCTCTGCTGCACCATTGGACGATGGATGATAAGGGGGAACTAGGGTCTGTTTAACTCCATTCTGCTTAAGGAAATCCACAAATTCACTGGCAATAAACTGGGGACCATTATCGGACACCACTTCCTCAGGAAGTCCGTATGCTGCAAACCACACTCTTAACTGGTCAATAGTACTCTTAGCTGAACTAGATGTCATGTGTGCTACCTCAATCCACTTGGAGTGGCTGTCAACTAGAGCAAGAAAACTGTTGCCATCCTTCTCAGCAAAATCAATGTGCTCTCTCTGCCACACTCGAGTTTGGCCATCTCCACGGGTACAAGGGTGCTCTTGGGGACGCTTTCCGTACTGACTGGCAAACTTCAAAATTCTTTACCATCAGCTCAATCTCTGCATCTAAATTAGGCCACCATAAGTAACTCCGGGCAATGGCTTTCATGGAAACAATACCCTTGCAATAGTCGGTTCCTTAACAATGACGGAATGATTACGCGCATTCCCCATAAGACACATCCTTGATCTGCTGTTAGCTCATGTCTGCATGTAAAGTACGGTTTAAGTTCCTCTTCGATAACATGATTAGGCCATCCCGCGAGGGTGTACTCCAAAACTGTTGCTAATACAGGATCTCTCCGTGTGTCCCTGCTGATGTCCTTAGAGTCAACTGGCAATTCATCAAGACCTGAGAAGAAGAACATTTCTGCCTCTTCTTTCATGGGACTGAGGTCACAAGGTAAACGTGATAAGGCATCTGCATTAGCACGCTCTGCCGACGAGCTATACTCCACATGATAATGGTACGCCTGCAAAATAACAGCCCAGCGCTGCATTCTAGCTGCTGCTAAAGTAGGCACTGCTGTTTGAGGACCCAAGATGGTAACTAATGGTTTGTGATCTGTTAACAGGTGAAACGTTCGACCGTATAGATACTTGTGAAACTTCCGGACACCAAATACAATTCCCAGGGCTTCCTTCTCTATTTGCGAGTAATTCCTTTCGCTCTTTGTGAGTGTTCTCGAGGCAAAAGCAATGGGACGCTCTTCACCATCATCCATTACATGAGAAATCACGGCACCCACACCATAAGGAGAGGCATCACATGCCAGAATCAGCTTTCTCTTTTCATCATATGGCACAAGCACCTTGTCAGCCACAAGCTCAGATTTGCTGCGCTTATACGCCTTCTCACACTCTTCTGTCCAAGCCCATTTCACTCCTTTCCGAAGCAGTTCATGCAGCGGCTGCAGCAATGTGGATAGACTAGGAATAAAGTTACCATAATAATTTAGCAGTCCCAAATAGGAACGAAGTTCTGCCACATTCTTCGGGCTCGGGGCCCCTTTAATAGCTGCAATCTTTTCATCTGTAGGATGCCGTCCTTCTCCGTCAACACGGTACCCCAGGAAATCCACACTTGGCACCATGAACTCACATTTCGACCTCTTCACTAATATGCCATGCTTCTCCAACCTGGTCAACACCTCATCCAATACTTGCAAGTGTTCATGTGGCTCTGTTCGGATCAGAATATCATCTATACGACAACGCACTTTATCCATCCCTTGCAGTATCTGATCCATTGTTGACTGAAAAACGGCAGAAGCAGAGGCTATACCATAGGTGAGATGCTGATATGCATACAATCCCTTGTGAGTTTTCACCGTGAGGTAACGCTGGCTGTCAGCCGTCAATTCCATCTGCTGATAGGCATTTGACAAGTCAATCTTGCTGAACACAGTTCCACTACCCAAAGTGGCAAATACATCCTCAGTGACTGGCGATGGATATGGGTTGTCTAAAAGGACTCTGTTAATGGACACCTTGAAATCCCCACAGATACGAAGACTTCCGTCTTTCTTTGGCACACAAACAATGGGTGAAGCCCAGTCACTCCGTTCCACCTTCTTAACTACTCCTTGGCTTTCCAGACGGTCTAACTCTTCTTCAACTTTTTGGCGTAGGGCATAGGGTACTGGCCGGGCTTTGCAAAATACAGGCTTAGCACCATCTTGCAATTTAATATCCGCCTTGAAGCCTTTGATGGTTCCCAGTCCTTTGTTGAACACCTTTTCATGCCGCTTCAATATGTCTGACAGCGTTTCAGTCTTGCTCACAAGAAAGATGTTGTACCAGTTCAGCTGGAGTTCTTTCAGCCAATTCCTACCCAGTAGTGGGGGACCATTTCCATCAACTACAATCAACGGCAACACCCATTTTTGCTCATCATATACAACCGGTAACCAAACCTCTCCATAAACTGGAATTTGGACACCATTGTAAGCTTTTAACTTAACCTTGGTACTCCGCAATGGCCACTGACTAAACTGCTGGTCATACAAGGTCTTAGGCAAGATAGACACTGTTGCTCCAGTATCCAACTGCATTTCACAGCTCTTCTGGTCTAGCATCACTGACACTTGAATTGGTGCATGCCTCCTTTTCCTGGAATCCTCAGCTGTAAAAAGGCCTAGTGCTTCATCCTCACCATCATCATCATCATCATCATCTGTGTCGCCTACCACTACTCCTTCCAAATACTTGTTAACTTCTGCCTCTCGCTTCCGGCCACCTGACGAGTTTGCTGCTCCACCTCTTGTCTTGGTTTTGCACATAGCTGCATAATGACTCACCATTTTACACTTTGAACACTCTGCTTGGCGAGCTGGGCAGCATTTATCTCGGGCATAATGCCCCTCTTGACCACATCGGTAGCACCACCGTTTACCCGATTTCTTGTTTGGCTGCTCGGAAGTTTTCGAAGAAGATTTCTGGACAACCCTATGCACACCCAGTGGCTCTTCTCTCTGCTCTCCCATTTTCTTAGTCTGCAAGTCTACAGCTTCCATAGCTCGAGCAACCTCATGCACTTTTGTCAGAGTCAGGTTTTCTTTTCCAAATAGTTTTTGTCTTAAAACCGAAGACCGACATTTATCGATGACTTGATCTCTGATGTCAACATCAGGGTCATTGAAATTGCAATTCTGTGCTTGTTTCCTGAGTCTAGTGATAAACTGATCAACTGTCTCTCCATCCTGTTGAGTCATGCTTCTGAACACGTCTCTCATACGGTTCGTTCAGTTTGGTGACAAAATACTCGTTCAGAGTGCGAATGGTTTTCTCGTATTCCGTTGCGGTATCTTCCTCAAACGTATCCGTGCCTGGATCCGTGAGCGTTTCGTACAACTCTTGAACCTGTATTCCCGCTGTGTGAAGTAACAAAGATTTCTTTTGGGCGTCATTCACCGCTCCTTTGGCTATGAGAAAGTAGTGAAACGATTGAAGCCATTTCTTCCAACGTGGTGCCAACGCTGACGAATTCCCTTTGCACTCGAACGGACTTATCCCTTGGATTTCGATATTAACTGCCGCCATTATTCGCTGTTTCAGTCTTTTTCAGTTAATCCCATCCTCGTCGCCAGTGTTAAATATGGAGAAACCAGTCGATGGTTCCAAACAGGGTCAGATTGAACTAGATGAGACACACAACCAAAACATACACGTTTCCAATATGGCGGTCTACTCCCAAGCAAACCTGCTTTAATGCGCATGCGTAAACAACAACCGCTGACAGATAAATAACGAATACATAACAGGCACATCATCATGTTTATTTATAGACAGACTGATCAATAACTGCTTACGGTCCTGACAAAAAAAATTCTAGGTCTGCACGCGTGGATATAATAATAATAATAATAATAATAATAACAATGAGAAGAAACATTACTGGCCTATTGACTCCTGAATTCCTCCCTCCCCCCTACTGACGAGTAAAGGTTTGGCATTAGACAAAGAAAAATATGTAAATCTCACTTCTAGGTGTCAATGTGTGTTTGGTTCAAAAGGGAGTTCTAAATTGGCCAATATCAAAAATACCATACATGTAACAAGGCTGTCGTCTAACAGGAGCCCGGTAGCCTGGGGCTCCCAAAGAATAGCTCTGGACGCCTTAATTTTTCACAGCAACACCTTTCACCCACCCTCAGAAATTATTTACAATAAAAATGTTCCCGACGTTTCGGTCGCCATCACGGACCTTCAGGGGAAGAGAGAGAAAAATTTTATACAAAAGCACTGCAGATATAAACAAGACGCTGATTACAATTCAAGATATGTGTCATTTTTTTCTTGTTAGCGAGAGTCAAGTGTAAATACTCCTTGGGACACTTACCAACGTCTTTCTCCATTTTTCCTTCTCTGAGTGTGGGAAAGTGCGCCAGCAATGTTTCGGCACAGTCCGAGAGGCACAAAAACGGAAGCGGGGAAACATATCGCCCAGAGGTGAATCACTTTGTATGATCCCTTCTCTGTGACACGTTTTTTGTACCTTTGAATTGGTCGCGAGGAAATGTACAATTATAATCCGAAGTTTTGTTATCCTACCCAGACCACTCACAGGCAAAAAGTGTGTTTTTTATATCCTCTTTTTAAAGATTTTCCTCTCATTCCGCGTTTTAGAATAATCCGTATATTCCGCATTTTAGAATATTCTGTATATTCCGCGTTTCAAAATATTCAATATTTTCCGTGTTTGAGAATATTCCGTGTATTCCGCAATTCCGCCATTCCGTTCTATCATTCTGCCATTCTGCCGAATAGGGTCACCCGATTTTAATTTATTCACTATTACTAGTTGACTACCTGTGCTCAGCTGTACAAGTACTTAAACAATTCCTTTAGCTTTTACTGCTTCACTGCTGTTAGTGATATGATAATTTTGTTATTGTTACTATAGTCACAAGCATGTATGTTTTCACAAACAAAATCAAGTCTCTCACCTACAGATGTCTGCACCCGTGCTAAAAATTCTGTGTCTAGGGAAGCATATTCAGGAGTCAAGTACACCACTCGATATTCACCTCTGAGATTAAACAAGAACAGCAAACAATAATATTATTGTCATGTATATTTTAGACTTATTAATGAAACTGACATTAAAAACACATACATGCTAAACAGGAGTCTGCAATCATGGTAACAAACTATATTAACCTCAAAACCCCTGCTTTTGCTTCGGCATTGTTGCTTTGAGCAGAACCAAGATAACAAGCAGGAATTTTATAAAGCCTGCAAGATAAAATTGCACCAAAAGTATAAGCGACCAATTAATTAACATTGAAAATGATTGTGGTGCTGGTTTAGCTGCAGCGAAATCAAAGCCAGGAAAATTGCTGACTGCTGTGCATAGAACCTATGATTTTTAAGAATCATTTCTTTTTTGCTAATGATAACATGATTAAACACTTCAAGAATATTTCTACATCCTCTCAATTTCGCAAAAACCTACTTTAGTTTGGCTACTTGATCCTCCATGAGTGAAATCAAGGGTGATATGACAGCAGTTGTTCCTCCAGTGTACAAAGATGGAAACTGGTAGCACAAACTTTTGCCATATCCTAAAGCAAGCAATAGCATTAACTTTACTACCAGTAGACTGGAAAAAGCAGTAATGGCTACAAAATTTCTGAACATTTGAAAACAGTCTGAACCCAAACTAAGGAGTAATAGTTACAGAAATTCATATTAACTTGAAAAACAAAACTGTCCAATGGACTTTTATCAGTAATATGGAAAAAAGCATACTGAATATGCCCACTGAGTGGAATAATAGCTTTAGGCCTTTTGCAACAAACAATCACACGGTACAAAATCTGCCATGCTGGAGGGCAAGCTCATTATTATTCCGCCACTGGGACATTAAAACAAAGGCAAGTCAAGCTTGACTGGTTCAGGTCTCTTTGTCTTAAATGTCCCAGTGGGGGAATAATAATGAGCTTGCCCTCCAGCATGGCGGATTTTGTACCATGTGATCATTTGTTGCAAAAGGCCTATTGTTATCGTACAATTATCAATTTCTTGCCTGGGGACTACACAATGGTTGCAAACAAACACTTTATTCAATTTCCATCTTCCAGGACCATAGGCTGGATCTGATGCAGGTAGGGTCTTTTTCTCTTTAAATGGACCAGCTCTAGTTGTATTAACCACTACCTTAGTAGCCTCAAGTCGACCAGAACCTTTTTCCTATCCCTCCCTTTTAGTCCCCTATCAGACATAATAATAGGGATAAACCATCTATGGCATCCGTTCGTTGTCGGGTGCGACTTACAATGAACGGCTAAATTGTGAATGCATGCATGCATGCATGCACAATAACTCTATATGCACTGGACTTGTTTTGATACTGAAAGTAGAACTATAACAAATGTGTACTGACAAAATAATAATTATGTATCACTTTCTTAGTGGTTACAGCCAAAGGGTTAACACACTGTGTTTCTCATTATTTAAGGACACCCTATCTTTAGTTTCTGTACCAATAAGTAAGAATTGACAAATGTCACTGTATTTGTCTGTCATGCAACACTCAAAGTGATAAGAGCTTATATGGAGACAACATCCACCACCCAAATATCTGACTAGAGGTAAGTTTTTCTGGGTTTCGTTCCAATGACTTCCACTGTTTACAAGGGGTCTTAGTTTTCCTAGTACAAAAACTAAGACGCTGGGGTCTTAGCCTTAGTTTTCATAAACACAAGAGCTTGTATGCAGGCTTAGCACACAGTGGTAAGAGGTCCACTAGATAGCAGTTGGTTTTTAGGACTAGGGTTAGCCAAATTGAGGGTTTAGGGGTACTTTATTTGTTTCCGAGTTTTCGGCGTCTTTAAGGGTTCTTGGGGATCTTAGGGTCTTTGTTTTAGAGACACCCGGGTTCTGATAACGAAGTTGTTTCACTTAAAATTCCAGTCATAGGAGAGGTTACTGTAGTCTTCTATCTCTAAAGGATGACTAATCACAATTTATACCACAAGAAGCCAGCATTCACAGAACTAATAACATTGCACAGAGTCTGTGCTGTCGTTAAGCCTTCATATACAACTGACCTGTTGCCATAACAACACAGACATCTCGTTTGTGATTGAGCACTTCATTGATTATCTTCCACTGCATACTAAAAGGTAAGATATAACTTCCTGAATGACATAGCTTTCAATGAGGCGATTACCATCCAAATGCCTCACCTGAATGTGCTAATGTAATACTGAATTTAAAATTAAATCAAGTCATAATAATTTACTTCCATTCTATTGATCACCACTTATTAAGTTACATTTTCATCATCATCATCATCATCAAAATCATCAGGCAAATAAAATCAAAGATGAAATAAAACTGTAAACTGTATACTAGCCTGTGTAGATGGCAGGATTGTTGTTGCGAGAGGCAAATAATGAGTGGCTAATAACCAACAGTTTGTTAATTTTGGGAATCAGCTCATTCACCAGCTACAAATAAATTTTCTAAAGTCTGTTGGGTAGGGCCCCAGAGCATGTTATTCAACAACAGTGCATACAAAAAACACAAACACAACAGGTCAATTTTCTTCTCATTGTTTTCATAAAGCATTGTTTAACAATTGAGGGTTTTTGTAATGATCAGCGGTAGTACTCGTAAGGACATGTGCACTGCGCGGGGTCTGGAAGCCATTGATGGATTAAAACTGTTAGTGTTCACTTCGTATCCATAATTTATCCGTTTGCATCGACTTTAAATAACGAGATTATGACAGTTTTAATCTGACGTTACAACGGCCATGTTGGTGTACAGAACAATGCAGTAAAATGTCTTTTGGAAAATTGACTCTATTATTATGCAAAACTTGTGGGGCCATTTTCCATTGTTTTGTACACCAGCACGGCCGTCTCATCACGTTGATGAGATATCAAAACAAAATAATACTATTTTTTAACCATAATGTAATATTATCATTAGCACCCTTGGTTTTTGAGATTAATATAATCAATACAAGGTCTCAGCCCATTAAATGGAATCCACCTTGGAGGATTCAACTTTTGTTGACCTTGACCTCATCCCATAATAATATTAATGTTTTCATTTGAATACCTTGTTGGTTCATTAGTTCTCAGCAGTTCATGTGTGGTTTATACGATTTCTTTTTTGGTTTTAAGCAGTATTTAATTCCCAGCCACAGGTTTTGCCTGTAACATTAATAACAGTGACTTTAAAACTTAAGAGCTTCCTTCTTTACTTACGGCCTGAACTTGCTATGTCCAAAGAATTTCTTCAGGACCTCAATATACTCAATATCGGGTTTAATTTCAGTAGTCTCTGTTGGAAAAAGATGCATCATCATTCAGTCTTTGAGAACTACCAGTCTTTTGAAAATGGCATTCCCTTGGCCTTTAAAACCTGTTTTAACCTGATCTTAAATACTTGTATTCTTGCAAAGCTTACAAAACTTTACATAATTTACCGGTAATTGTTTGTTCCGCGATATGTTGCTCTATTAACTCATTTATTCATCATTTACCATGAGTTGGTGCTAATTTGTCCTGAGCATCCTTGTGACTATCTTCAGAAGTCTCTGGTTCCACCTGGCTTTGGTTGCAGAGTTCCTCTATATCAACCTTTACCGATCACAGCAATAAACACAAAGAGATTCTTTCAGTACATGTAAAAGTGAAGGTAACTTACAGTCAGTAACCTACACAAGTGTATGCTAATAGACGTCTGTAGCTAAAAGCAGTGCTCAAGCATGCCTTAATAATCTGCAACATTTTACAGTCCCTTCTCTCTCCTAGATATCTTCATTTTGTCTACCACAACTAGATATGATGAAAGATCTGTGGGTGTTCACTTCCACTTCCAGAAATATCTTTACATCCAAAGTTGAAAAAAAATTAATGTGATGGGCTTCAATTACACGGCAGTCACATTGAGTCCCGAGGGATTGGAAACTTTTGTTTTCCCCGACCGAAACTTGTTCCCAAACATTTCAATACGAGGCTCCAGGTACAACATCTGTTTTCTATGCCCAATATGGATGCCATAAGAATAAGGCCCATAAGAGGTCTTGACTTGAGTCTTCCAGAATATGACAAACGTCAACCGTTACCAGTTAAATAATGTGAAACCCCGAAAAGTTACCCTTGGAAATGAAGCAAGTTGCCCTTGACAACATGGTAACTTTAACACTGAAACTTTGTCACCAAACTTCCCTAGTGTCATACTCAACTGAGAATCGTAGTATGTAATGTATTCATTTTATCACAGGCTAGACCGGAATATTTAATGTAATCGTATAAATAGTAGTCGTTGTTTTTTCTTACTAAGTTTTTTCTAAATTCTTGTAGTTCTATTAAGTTGTGTGTCCACTTTCGTTTTTCGATTATTGTAATATTAAAGATCCTTTCACCCTACGGAGTAGTCCACACCAGTATTATTGTAAACTACTCATGTGCACTCTTCGTAGTTTGCCATGGCATAAGAAGGTAGGAGTTAAAAGAATAGCTGAACAAAAAGCACACAACTACATTAAGCACTCAAACTTCATTTGACAACTAATGTCTTGCCTGTGTACTCAATTTCAAGCTGGTAGCTAAATATGAAATTATGTCAGTAATGAAACATTTGGACAAAGTAGATTCATAGGAGAAGAGGAGGAGGAAACATCTTGAAATAGGAAATGATTTTATGCTGAAGTCTCTCAGCCTTTTTAAAAACTGGCTGTAGCTTGAATTGCCCTTCCCTAAGCTTCGTAACAACTTTCATGACTAGACATCAATGATCACCTCAGCCATTGCTCCATCAAGTTCCTCGTCACTTAAATCAATCAGGTCTTTCGTCTCATCACAAATGTAACTCACGTCCATGTTGTGTTCTTTACTTATATCCATTGAATCCTACAAAGACCAAAATTAATATTATTAATAGCCTTAACACTTGATTATTGGTTTTGCCTCAGGTCATGAATCTGCTTTTATTTGCTTTCTCTTAGCTCCTGTTTCTTCAATATTGCTAAGCTTGTCTAATATTTTTGACATCTTAGCTTCCACTTATCAATGGTTTTGTGAGGCATACAGAAAAACCTGCAGAATCCAGAAACCAAAATCTGGAATCTAGAACCAGAATCCAAAATTATGAGACTGCAAACAGATGACAGGGAAAGCAAGAAAGACAACAAAATGTCACCACAGGACTGAGGGAATCTAAAGTTTGCAACAACTTGTTGGATCTCATCGCCTAATGGTTCTCTCTAGATCGATTTCCCTGTCACGCAACCAAAAAATAAAATCGAAACCGTTCTATGAAAAAAGCCAAGAACTTGGAATGTTGTAGGAGACAAATTCAAAAATCACCTCTCCAATATTCTCGGGTCTGTGCGGTACACTGTTCCTGAGTTATGGGGCCTCAGCCACCATAGTGGTGTACAGAACATCGAAGTATCTGGAGTTAACGCTTTAATACTTTTCGCTCGTGAGATAAAATACATGTGTATGAGCAAATCTCCTAATGTACTTGAAACGCTCAAACTACTGACATTCGTAGGATAGACATTTTTTTCAACTGGACAGCTTAGCTTTGTATCATGGTGTCACGCAAGGTAACAAAAATTTCGGAAAATTCAAAATGCTGTATTTTCGAAACGAAAGACGTCACGTAGTTGTACTCTGTACTCTGTAACTCTGTATTACTATATCAGATGGAGACAATTGCTATGTCACAAACCTCTGTTAGGCTTGTATTCCCTGAGTCCTTTGAAATATTCTTGTCTCTTCCCACAATTAGCTTGTGTAATTTAGAAGTATTTAACTCAACGGAAGATAACAAGGAATCAATTCTGTCATGATCATCCACAATGTCATTTTGCAAGACCACCTTTGCTTCTGAAATCTCCAAAAGAGCGTCTAGTACCTTTGAAATTCTGCTATGTACGTCCTCATTCTGACTACTTTCCATCTGCCAATTGTCTCATGCGGATTTAAAATGAAATCTCAATGGTATAGCTGAAAAGTACGGCTTATTAGCCATGATTTTGTACAGCTACACAAACCCAAAAGCAGCCATTTTGGATTTTTCCCGCGTTTGAGGAGAAGTTGGATCCAAACTCCAGCTAAATCTCCAACCCAGGCTCCCTCATACCTTTACAAATCATGAAATTTTAAAAAATCCCCCGGGAAGGTGGCTCCCAATTCCCAATTCCCGGCGCGGGGAGGGGATGCTCGTCGGAAATTTTGACTTAAACCACCAAAAGAAGATCAACCAGGGCGTGGCCCAGGCTTTTTTGACCCCGAAAAGAGACTATTGTGCAAGCCTAAATGAGGCACGGAATAAGGCCTAAATGAGGCACTGAATGCCTAAATGAGGCACTGTTTACTGTTTACACGAACGCGGTTTCATTTGCAACCGCATCGAAAACGCCTTCTGTTTACACGACACCGATCGAGGCTGTTGGCGAAACCAGGTCGATGTGAAAACGCTGCCAAAATTGGAGCGTTTTCAAAACGATATGGTCTCATCTCTCGCGTAAACGGCGAAACCGCATCGATTTGAATACGTTTACCATTTTGGCGCGAAATTTGCATCGTTCGAACACAGGCAGACCACCCTCTGTTAGTGGGCCGTTGTTCATTGAAATCTGAGCATCGATCTTTTGTTATTTATAGAAGAAATACAGATGAACAATACGGTGGCTATAATTTTCTCCAATATGCAGTATTTAAAGCAAATGATTCAATAAAAGTTTGAAGAAAATGTTAACTGAGTCATGTGTCATGATTTTTTCGCCGTCCCGTGCTGTTTTAAGCGCTATTTTGCGAGATGAATATTTGACCTCCTTGGTTAGTTCTAACCACCGAGGTCAAATATTCATCTCGCAAAATAGCGCTTAAAACAGCACGGGACGGCGAAAAAAAAAACCTTAAATCCAAACCACAGTCGCAGAACATTTCCTCTCCTCTCCCCACAACATTTCTAAGGACATGTAATTGATTGCTATCGAAAAAATATTTTCCAACAGTGACTCGATCCGAAAGGCCAGGGAAGCTTTTTTAATTTCAAAAGGCAGGGCAATTGATCCCAACGGTCTTACATATAATTTGGGCGAAGAAACGTATTCTTGGTTTTTCACGTGACGTCATCAAAACTAAAAAATAAGGAATTATCAATCCTTTTGAGATTTTAGTTTAGTTAGTTATTAGAACAGCTGAAGACTTGTCTTTTCACAAATTTTCAGTTTGATAGGGTTTTTCGTCTTGTGATAAAGCAAGGTTGAATTTCCAAGCTTTTGCGTGACACTATATTAAAATTGCGGTCGAGAATGCTATCACGTATGTTAACAAAGTGACTTGTCCGCTGAGATTTTGCAATTTGAACAGTCCTTGTATCAGAATAAGTACTCATATAGATGTTTATGAGCCCTCAGAAGACGACTTCTGGCTTTTTATAGCAAAACTCGATGCCATATGTTTTGTTAGCTTCCGGCCGCCATATTTGTGCCTGAGAGGGACACAAACATGGCGTCTCAATACAAAGCCTTATAAATTAAGTAAAACATTTCTTCGAATATCTCCCGGACGAAACATCGCACAGACCTGAACCTTCGCGAGACTGTTTGAATATTTATCCTTTTTTATCTCTTTAATTCTTGACTTTATTTGTTGAATGGTTTTGATGATGGGTCACTTCCGTTATTTTTCCGGTTACTCTTAGTATTTGAATTCAAATTTGTTGTAACTACCATATTTTATCACATATTTTCCAGTATTACGTCAACATCCATATTTACTATATATACATACATAAAAGCAATCCATCAACTCTCATTCTACCTGAAGAAGGCTGGTTTGGCAGGGACACTGAAAAACGCAGACTGTTCAGACCGTCTGTAAAATGAAAATTCGGTTAGCCTAATTAGGCCTAAATAACATTCAGGTTAGCCTGTTTACGGTTAGCTCTCAATAATAGTGAGGGTAACGCTATATTTTATTTTATCCCTGGTCTGCACGGTCTGCACAGTCTGCAGTCTGCGTTTTGGGGTGACCGGGTTTGGCCAGCCGAAATATAGTACACCACTAAAATCAAATCTACGTTGTATCGGCTCTTGCTCAAAATATTTAGTTTCTCAACTTGTAATCAGATCAAGCCACTGATCCAACGTACACCGAAAGGAAGATTGTCCACGGTTGCTTGCTTCAAAACTCTGAAAAAAACATGACGCATGACTCAGTTAACATTTTCCTCAAACTTTTCTTGAATCGTTTGCTTTAAATTCTGTATATTGGAGCCAATTGTAGCCACCGTATTGTTCATCCGTCTTTCTTCTGTAAATAGCAAAAGATCGATGTTCAGATTTCAATGAACAACGGTCCCACTAACAGAAGGTGGTCTGCCTGTGGTTCGAAAATGCGCTCGTTTACACCTCAAGACTTCGATTTTCTGGCGAAAACGGTTCTATGTAAACACTTCCAAACCGCATCAATTTTGACGCAAAAAGCAGCCTTGAACGAATACTACTTCATTAGCTGGTTAAATTATTACTCTCCTCCAGCTTTTTCCTACGAGGATTTACTTTGCAATGGAACAGTACAGTTTGCACGCATTGCTTTCCTTTCTTTAAGTCGCGTGCAAGCTACACGTGCGGCTGTCAATCTTTTGTCTCCCTCACGTGAAATGTGCACGTTCCTGCCAATCAACCATAACCTTACATAACGAACTGTCAACCGACTGTCAACCACTTTCGCCCAAATTTCGTATTTTCTATTGTTTACCTTGTTTACTTCACATCGGGAACTATATTCACAGCCATGGGTTAATTCTCGGCCTTTTGGAGGCAAGATGAAGTTCACCATATTTCTCTGGAACCTTTTTGGAAATCGATTTGAGAGAGGAAAAAGAATCAATTCGAGATAATGTCGCATTGTACTTCGAATTCCATCAAGAGCAACAACCCTGTACCTAAAAGCCAAGGAAGGGAAAAGGAAAAACATGCCATACACTGGGTCAGAAAAGATCTTCGTTTGCACGATAACCCATCTCTTTTAGAAGCAGTCAAAGGGAGCGACACAGTAAGGGTAATTTACGTTTTGGACACCAAAGTGGATCACACAACGGGAATCGGTCTGAATTTGTGGAGGTTTTTACTTCAGTCTCTAGAAGATGTGGATGATAGCCTTCGTAAACTTAATTCCCGACTTTTCGTGGTGAGAGGACAGCCGGCCGATGTGTTTCCTCGCTTATTTAGGGAATGGAAAACCTCCTTTTTGA
>NC_090885.1:21291825-21314325 GCF_036669925.1 Montipora capricornis | reverse complement strand
TTAAAATAAGTCAAGTCACTATGCTAACACTGTATAATTTAAAATGGATATGTTTGGACGATATGAGAGGCAGGAAGGTTTAACAAATAGTTATATACAATTAACCACAAAGACTAACCTAGCCCTAATATTATTGCTGATTTACCATGCCTCACAGGCATATGCCTCATTCAGCCACTGAGACAAGATGAGTAGTTTAAAATAATAACTTAAAAACCAACCCCAAGCTAACCCTAATAATTGAACTGATTTAACATCCCTAGCATATCTGACTCACATTCGTTGCCTGCCTCATGCTTTGTGTATAATTAAAATGGAAGATGGACTTCTACACAAAATGGAACCAGGCTTGAAATCCTAACATTTATAGGGGGTTTGTCCCACCAGAAAGACAATTGCCATTGACAGAGTATAAACAACATAATATACTAATGTATATATTCATAGTTATTTAAAAGAGGGTAAACATATACAGTAAGTTCTTTTAGGCTATGTCATGAAACTAAGCGGTCCCTAATTTATATCCTAGGTAATATTTCAATTTTGAAAATCATTGAGAAAATATAAATAGACCATTAAAAAAGTAGTCAGTGGTTTTGGGTGGCTGCAATTTTTGAAAGCCCTTTATAAGGAAACAATACTACAAAAAAGCTCTTTTTAAGGCCTTCGATTACCATACAAGACAGGTTCATTAAGCAGGAATAAAGCATGCATCTGGTTCAAACAGTGCACTTGATTCATGAATGTATGGAATCACTAAAAAGCGGCCAGGAACTTGCCATTTAAAGCAAAATATAGATGGAAATCACAAGCCTAAAAACTTCAATTTTTTTTTTTTTTTTTAGGTCAAAGGCAAAGATCCTCCAATTTCCTTATATGGGCAGCTTTTGTGGCGAGAGTTTTTCTTTACTGTGGCTGCCAACAACCCAAATTTCGATAAAATGGATGAGAACCCAGTGTGTCTACAAATCCCATGGACAATGAACCCAGAAAAGCTAAAGAAATGGGAGCAGGTTTGTATTATGATTACTTTTGTTGTTGTTGTTGTTGTTGTTATTATTATTATTATTATTATCCATCTAGCTTTGAGCTCAGGCTGTTAATTCTCATGCCGACATACATCCCAAGGGAGCAAGTGATAACAAATTTAAATCAAGCACCTTCCTTAGAATAGTGCCCTAAATTCCTAATAGCATAGTCTTCTGTAACGGTTCAATTCTAACACTTACCCCCAGTTTTTCAAGCCAAGTTTTTTAATAACACCTCCAAAGGCCCCTGCAACAATTATTATTATCATCATCATCATCATCATCATCATCTAAACTTTAGTCAACTTTAGGAGGCTCGAAATAGTTTCTCCTTTTTTCAAACAAATAAACATATTCTGTTTTTAGATACAGTTAGGGTAATCATATCAAGACAAAATTTGGCCAGGGTAGTACCTTGGCCAGGATAGTACCCATCATAGATTTCTCACATCACATTTTCCTCCAAAATAATGTTACCATGGCACCGATATAAGGCATTTCCTTGAGCCTGAAAATCAACATTCAGAATTTTTTAAATTTGAAAGACAAACGTTTTAAATTAATCTAAGCTAACATGCAAAAAATGAAAAAAATTCACCGTCTGGAAGCAGAGATATAAGCAAGTAAAGGTGCAAAATCAGGAAAAATGAGGGGGTTACAAGATTGGCATTTACGCAGGGATCACCCGCTCATTCGAGTGCACAGACGAGTGAAGCGTCGACAGGCCAACACAGACAGATTTAAGTGACCATGAAACCATTTGTGTAAAATTTTCATTGTTTTCGCGAATAAGAGATGTCTATTTATATTCCATATGTATAGGAATTAGGAGAAAGGTGAGCAAAACTAGCGGTATTTATTTATTTCTGGTGACCCACTTTGAATCGTGAGCTGACACGAGCAGCTTTTAGAATTGCTTACGCGCGCGCGCTCTGCCGAAAACCCTTTCGAGCCTCCTTAAATTACAAGTCTGGTACTTGTGGATACGTTTATCCTGGCAATTTCCTATTTTATTAGTGATTGCACGTAAATGGCAGATACTCGTGTATGTTGATTAAGACTATGCAAAGCTTTCACAATTTCCTTTTAGCAGTTATCCACTTTTGGCACTTTCCTATAACATTCATTCTATCAGCGACTCCTACAGTATTCAATTTAGCAATCAGTTATTTGTGATACCCTGACAGAAAATCATGAAAACTACTGTAACATTAACCTGGTAAACACTATAACTGGGGTACAGTCTCTTTAAACCTGCTTTCAGATCAGCAGATTTCTCTGTTTTAAAATTTAATGCTAATTAATGTGAATGCTTTGTTTGTTTATGGTGGAAGTGCGCTTAGCTATCAAGCTAGTTTACGGGCACTCCACTACTGTTAATCATGTGAAAGTAACAAACTTAACAGAAACATTATTAAGAACCCCTGGCAGGAAGAGTTGAATTTGGGACGACCGGAAACAAATCCAAACCAGAGGTCAGAATGGGATTAAAATCCGGAGCATCCGCATGCAAACCCAATGCCCTAACCACTTGACCACGCCGCCTCTGTTTTATTATTAATTACTATTATTATTTTCATCTTTGTGAACTGGATGATCTTTTTCCAGTTACCTTCCTAAGGGAGCGAGTCATAGCCCATGACCAAAGGTCGGTTAGAGCTTTCGCCTTTTACTCCACAGCTCTAATACTTTTCTCAAAATCCTTGCTGTTCCTATTACTATTATTATTATTATTATTATCGTTGTTGTTTGTCAAAATTTGATTTGCTTAGTTGTAGCCAAAGACAAGCTTTAGCACAATATTTATTTTATTTATTTGTTAACTAAGGCAAGTAATACTGCTAAATTTGTTCGGCATGTGCAGATTTAGTGTACAGAACAAATGTTAGCAACGACAAGCCTTAATGATCCCAGTTTAACCTTGGTTACCCACCTTGGTAACCAAGGTGCACTACCGGTAATATCGTTCAAATGGGTTTTCAAAGGAGTAGGATTTCAGGCAAACATTTGCATGGCTGGCTCTTCTTTTGTACATGTAGTGCAGAAAAGCAAGCTATGCAAATTACATATAAACTGGTCATGACAGTACATGTAGAATCTTCTTTTGCCCGCTATGGCATCATTCACCCAACATTTGCCATATTTCACCACATACATTAATTGTTCACAGGGAAAGACAGGCTTTCCATGGATTGATGCCATCATGGTACAATTGCAACAAGAAGGGTGGATCCACCACTTGGCTCGCCATGCAGTAGGATGTTTTCTTACTAGAGGGGATTTATGGATTAGTTGGGAAGAAGGAATGAAGGTAAACATGCACGGTGGTGATAACAGAGATGACTGTAACAAGATAATCCCACCGCTGCCACCATGTATAGCTTGGCTAAAGTCTGATAAGTTTCAAAGTGATTTATTCTGTGATTCTTTAGCAAAATTCAGTAAAAGCGGATTGCTGTGTAAATTCACACCTTTAATACTGCATGTTTGATCAAGTTACAATCCAGTAATGAAATCATATGCACGCATTAGAAGATGTCAAGCATGGGATAATCTTGTTACTAACAAATTGATCACATATCTTTTGCTCTTCAGGTCATAAGAAAAAAATATTGATTGGTGGGTCAATAATGAGCCTATTCTATTATTAACAGGTGTTTGAGAGGTGGCTCCTTGATGCAGAGTGGAGTCTGAATGCAGGAAACTGGATGTGGTTATCATGCAGTGCATTTTTTCAGCAGTTCTTCAACTGCATATGTCCTGTTGGATTTGGAAGGAAGTTGGACCCAAATGGCGACTATGTCAGGCTAGTGAAAATTGTTTTGGATAGTTAAAACTCTTTGCTTCTGCATGAAATAGTGTGACTGGTTGATGTCACTGATTAATATCTGTGACCAAAACGTGTCGACAAATGGTGAGAAACCAAAATCCAGCTATTGGCCAAGACCTGGTTTCCATACATGCACGTGGTCCCCATCTTATTAAATCAATAACAATAATTAACATTGTCTTAAATTGAGTTGAGCCGATATTGAGTGTTCTAGCTCCATACATGTTCATTTTTATCCTCAACATGCATGGGCAATTTGTAAACAAGCTGAGTGGGTGAAACAAATCAAAGTCACTCCGAAACTGCCAAGATACATGGTAATCAATGTTACCATCCTATAAAAAATGATCAGGGGTGTAATGATTCTTATCCTAGCTGAGTCACATTTTAATTCCATTCAATTTCAATTGTTGCCTTTCAATTTCAAATGTTTCAATTTGATTATTCAAACATTTTCTTGATTCTTATATGTTGCAATGAGGGCAGCCTGGGAAAACCAAAACCAAATGGAAATCGAAACATGAAAGCAAAATATTGCAAATGGAATTGAATTGACTGATCATAATAGCTGTGATTAAGGAGTTTGAGTAATGCTACTGTAGTGGTGACTGAGCCCGATTATTATTATGATTATTAATTTGTGGTCACTACCTTGGTATCATATGACACTCGTCCAGGAAATCCCTTAACTTCCCCACCCATCTTGTCCTGGTTTGCCCAGTTTGTTTTGTTTTGTTTTTTTTTTTAATTCAAAGTCATTCATTAAAGTCAAAAACTTAATAAGACCCTGGGTTCTTCGCATTAGCTATTTTTTCTTCCACTTTCTTTACCATGATTGTCAGAATCATTATGTGGTATAATAACATATTTATAGGGTTTAAAACAATATAATGCTATAATTTGTAGTCATAGTGAAGGTTCCTTTTAGCTACTATCACTAAATATATTATTAAAGTATTTTCAGGATTGCTTCAGATCAAATGGCAGTCCATTTTTAATTTAACCCGTTTTCAGAAAACTACGCATGCCTGGCTTTTACTTTTCTCACAAATCGTCATTTTTTGAAATGGACTTAACAGGTATGTCTCCTCTTTGGTTTTTAACAATCATTTTGGGACAATCATGGTACATCAGACTTTCTTGAAACTTAAATTCTCAAAACAGCAGCTTTGCACTTATGTATGTATGTCCAACAACTTTGGTTCTTTGAAAATTCATATTTTAGAAAAATTTCTCATGTTCAAATACGGTACTGCTTTAAGCCATAATAATACAGCTTTAAAGGTTTCAAAATGTTAATTAATACTGTCGTTTTCACCTAAGCGTGGACACGTCACGAGGAAAACATGCTCTAACTGGTTGCAAACATGGCAAGTTTTGTCTTCAACCCTTCGAATAAGTTTGAGGGATGTTTATGCAAGTTTTCCTAGAATGGCAGCAAGACCGGATACAAAAGACTTTTTCTGAGAAATTAACCCTGATCTGATAAAGTATGCTTCAAATACGTTCAGTCAAACCATCGCACACAAAAGTTTGCTTATGTTAACGGCTGCCAAACTCAAACTTCAAAGAACATGTTTTCCTGTTGTGTGTCCATGCGTAGATTAAAACGACGGTACTGTTTTAGAAGTTATGGGGAAAAGGTCCTGAATAGTAGATTTCTTAAAAAGAAAGAAAGAAAGCAACTGCAGAGAAGTGGTTCAGAGTTTTCAGACAGACTTCAATCACCGCCACCTAAAAGGTGTCATTCCTATGCCATTTTTATGTGTCGTTAATAATAAATTATTATTTTCATTATTTCATTTGAAAGCATGGTCTGCAACTTGGCGAAGAATGAAAAAATAAAAAGTGGAATGCAAAATCAGAAAGACTTAAAAAGACATTCCTTATTATGTGTTATTCAAGAAAACTATGACTTAGGCTCTCTTTCCCATGAATTTTCCCGAAAGTGATTGAATTTTCAATTCTTCCGGATATCAGATCGATCGAGTAATATCATTTTAATCGAGACACAGAAGTACCTGAGCTTAGTTTCATGCATTTTCAAATCTCAACTTACATGTTAATACTTTTGCCTGTAGCATCCCACATCAATATACTTTCTGTTGGATCCTTTCTTTCATTGTGTGTTCACCTAAAGTAGTTTGTTTCCAAATCCTGTTGATCTAAAGAACACTATTTTTTTTTACTTTTCCAGAAAATACCTTCCAGTTCTAAAAGGGTTCCCAGCAAAATACATCCACGCTCCTTGGACAGCACCAGAAAATGTACAGAAAGCTGCAAGATGCATCATAGGAAAAGACTATCCCAGACCCATGGTGGATCACCATAAAGTCAGCAGTGCCAACCTGGAGAAAATGAGAAATGTTTTCAAAGCACTTTTGTGCTACAAAGAGTCCAGTAAGTGCATTTAAGTTATCATGGCTTCTCAACTGAATAAACAAACAGTTTTCCAAAGAGTGTGGTCAATCAAAGCAATATTAATCGTTGTTGTAAAAGACATCAGATACCATCATTTACCGTAAAGGTAACAAGGTCATGGTAGTACAGTATGAACTGTGTTCTCAACTGATTACTCCCTTAGATTAGGAGCTTTTCAGAGCCAATGAAACAAATTATCGAAGTTATTCATTAAGTCAACTACCAATCACTAGATGAATTTTGCAATCACTTGTAAACATATGTTGTAATACCCAGTGAAATACAGTTTGCCATTCTCTAGCTGGTGAGAGTGGTATACCGCTATATACATCTGACTGAGAAAATTATGGATGATGTACTGCTTAGACTAAACTCAGGCCACTAAGGGGCCACCTTCACATAAATAAAGAGAAACTAAATATAGAAAGAAACGAATCCGCTCCAATTTGCGATCAGCAAATAATGTGGATTCCTGTTAATTGTCCCTAAAATGCATCTAGTCACCTGCTGAAAAATTGCTCATTATCAACATGCATGGAAGACCAGCAATGACCAGAACCAGGTTGCTGACCAGCGGTTTTCATTAAAACAATGGTTTGCTGGGGGTGCTCAGTCTCGCGGGCTCAGAAAACCTGGTTGTGGTCATTGTTATTCAAGGTTTTTCTATCAACATACATTGGACACTTAACCCGTGTCTGTTTTGGCAGCTAAGCGACCGCATCTGTTGCTCAAAAAAATCTTGCTAGGGTACCGGGACAACACTTTTGACCCAGCCGTGTGTGGTGTTGGACAGAAAAATCAATGATGCCTTCTTCTTTTCAGGTGTTGTGGTTACCTCAGAGAAACCAGATGGAAGCAAGAACAAGCAGGCAAAGTTAAAACAACAGATGCTCAATCTAGAAGACAAGGAAAACCTATGAAGTTTTTCGTTTTAACATTTTCTAAGAATAACTCGTGAGCCATGGCTTCAATTTCTGAAAAAAATAACTGATATCATGAGTGCAAATTAAGAGTGTTGCAGTTATCAAACTTTCCCACTGATTGTTGTGCACAAGGCTACAATGTGCGTGAACTGTCATGCTGTCTTCTTGGTTTTATGTTGTATTTGTCGTTGTTGTTTTGTGATGTAGTGTTTTTGAAGGAATAATATGAAGTTGTATTAATAAAACATGAAATTAACAGAAAATAGTTTATAATAAATAAATCACTTAAGAGTGAGTTGATGCAAGCATGCACATGCTATGTCACATATTTATATGAAAGATCATTTTTGACAGGATTATTTAAACATCCCAAAATCTGATTCAGTTAATCGATCATGCCCAGGTTGTTTGAGGATTAGATGGCCCAGGTAACTCATCTTTCTTGGATGGCGCTTATCTGATAGTGCAATGCCTCTTTCAAACAACCCAGGAAAGCTTGTTTATTGCCATGTACACCTTAAGAGGGATAATTATTTCATGTTTTTTCAGTCAACCTTGCTTCATTCAATCTTAGGTTTCATTTCCTAGCATTAACATACAGACTCTGAGCTTCGAACTTCTATTCAACTGCATTTCATTTTTTACAACCACCTATCAAATTTGCCACCATGGACAGGTAGCAGCCCCTTCCAAGTCGGCTGAACCGCCTGCTTTAGTCGCACAAGCAAGCCAAAAACCAAGGGTCTCTTTAGCTTGCTTTGTGTGACTAAAGTGGGCAGCTAGCTCAACTGAATATCAGTCTATTGCCACCATAGCAGACCATCATTAACACGAAAGGAGTGGATTTAATTTCATGCAACCAATCACCACAGTGATTGTAATCCATCAACCCAATACCTTGATTGGCAGCAGTGAAAACCTAACTGTTGATTGAAATTGGTGCAGTGAGAATGAGTGCAAACAAAAATAGTAATTAAGTAGCAGCCATCTTGTAACAAGGTGCACATACAACAATAATAATAATTTTTCTCAACATTAGCTGTTTATACAATAAATGTACCCAGGGAAAACTTGGGTAAACATTTGTTCAATGTCAGTTTTGTTTATGTAGTGTAAAAAAGGGCTTAAGAAACATCCCTTTAGATGAACTGCCAGCTGCAAGACACACTTATAACTTGTTTGGCTGGCTTCCTAATGCAGAACTCCATCATCAGCCACAACATAAATGTATGCCCAAATTCTTTTCATCTTTCCCCAAAATGAATAAAACTTGACAGGGAAATTGTCTGGGTGGATTATGGTTGTCTACAAAGGGCCATTCTGTTTTTTTTTTTTTTTTTTTTGTTAAATTTAATTTCTTAAAAAGGGTACTGTTTCAAATAAATGTATTATGAAATAAAGGGGTAGTTTCTAAAGAAACTGTGGTGCTGTGTCGGTGGGGAAGTAGTTCACAAAAATTTGGGTTTATCAAACGGGTTCGCCCCGACGAACGTCAGCTTTAGAATCCCTGTGCGGTGGTCAATTTACATCATCAACTCCATCGATAAAACCAAATTTTTGTGTATTATCAAATAGATTAGCATAACCTTGGTACTTACTTATTGTTATTAAAAGGATGCATTCAGACAAAAAAGTTGACTCTTTCACTAATGTCTATATTTCTGCAACCTCGGTAACCGCTCAACAAGAGACTGGCAAACAAGTTCTTGCCTTCAAACCCATTAACCCTTACAGCTTAACCTGCATTAGACAGCTTGAGTAGAATCTTGAGTTAATCATGAAAATAAGGGTGCATTTGATTGAGTGTATTCCAGAATAGGAATACATGGAATAGAAGTTGGAGAGCCTTTATTTTTACGGAGTTTCAGTTAAAATTGTCATACACCTGCTAGAATGCTTTTTCAAGCATATCTTTATCATCCTTGTCGCTTCAAAACGCCAGACATACCGTTTCAAATCATCACTCTGCGTATTCTTATTCCCAAATAAGAGCACACCCCAAAATTAATAGGGAATTAGGATTGGTGCCAACACTTCCCAAAAATGAGGGCTCCTCAGATGAATTTCACCAGTGATAACAGCTGTGGTTACACACACCTACGGTTTTGGGGCCTTTGGGGGAGTAAATGGCTTGGGTTTGGTTCAGCTCAGATCCCATGCATGTAACACTTGGGCAAGTGGTTACACTGTAAAAGACTTCCCTCAGGGTAAAATATAATTACATATGAGTTCACTGACCTTGCAAATTAGTTCTGCTTTATGATTGGCCAAGCCACCCCATACTTTTTCAGTTCAGGGAACTGTCATGGGAAGTTCTTTTGTTCTTTTTTATGAATCCACTGGAATAGGCCTAGGGAAGTTTTAGTCTAGGGAAAGTGGTTACACACAAAAACGTCCTTGCCCATGGGCAAATGCTAAAGAGTGCCTGTCACTCAGGAGCTGAGTGGTTAGTAAAGGAAAGGAGCTTTATTCAAGTGTCTCGTCATTCTAGCGCTGGAGCACAAATTGCGGACACTGTAAGCTGAAATCAACAATTAACGCGAATCAAGTCAAATAAAGGTTTTTGAGGAGAGCGGAAAACCGGAGCACCACCCCTGCACCAAGCAAGGTGCCTTCCTCAACACAAGTTCATACCCATAGAATTTTTATTTTGTTGGGAAGTGAAAGGTTCTTGAAAGTTTCAGCACAAGAGTTTAATTAAAAACAATATGGCATTTTTTATTTGATTAATCAAGACTTTCTTTGATGTTTTACAACACTAAGAGTATCTTGAAAATCGTGAGTCAAACATAACTAAACAAAGTGAAAGGTGAATGAATCACTGTCTCAAGTCTCCCAGTAATATTACTGTAAATTATTAACAGTTTTCCTTTGGAAAATAGTTTGATAGGCTGCTTTTCTCTTTACTTAATTTTTCAATGAAAACAGCAATGCATCCCTATTAGGGTGACCCTTTCATTCTCAAGACTTATGATAATTTTACAACTGAAAGACAACATCACAATTAAGTATAAATACTGTCATACAGTATTGCTTTTCAAAGGAGTATACGTCTTAGACTGTCAGGGTTACATAAACACAACTAACCCCAATTTAGAGACAAAGGCTGTAAAAATCACATAGCAACTGTATTAAGCCTTATTCTTTTTCTCTTCAACCCTATAACCATAACAAAATATACAAGAAATGCTTCCTAATGGGCTTAAGTTGAAACTGAAACAGAACAGAGTCAAGGTTCAGGAGAATAACTGAGTTTTTAAGTTAAGAACAACCTAAGAGCAGAACCTACTTCTCTCAACCTCTACTCGATTCCCTTATTGTTTCAACACAATTCAAAACTAGCCTTTTTATATTTATACAGCATCTCTCAACATTTATCTACATGGAGTTCTGGACTAAAATTTAGTGATCCTAGTCCTATCAAATATTTCATTTTATCTGCTAGGCACAGTTGATGTTAAAATCAAGGTAAGCTTTTCCAGTGGCTTGGTTCAAAGCAAAGGATATGCCTAGGTTTTGGTTTATAAAGTGCGAATCTTTCCACGCACTGAAAATACTGCTTAACTGACAAATCCACCAGACAAAGTTATCAAGAATTTACTTAACTGGCACAGAAAATTTAATAATATTAATTATTTTAAAATTTATAATCATAGACCTCCCGGCTTTGTCTGCATCTACAAAAAAGAAAAAAATCAAGTTTTAGTTATCATTTCATTCTGTCCAATACCTTGGGACATTTAAATGGGAAGAAATGTAGAAAACATGCCCAAACCCAGCATGTCTGATCGTTCTGAGATATCCATGGAAATTTACCACTGGGAAATTTACCTTGAGAAATGTCTGGAAATGTCGGTCACACGCACTAACTGCTGTTTCTCGTGGTTTCCCTTGTAAACCGTACCCTAGTGTCACAATTTTTCTAACCAACTAGAACTTTATCAAATCATACCATCTAAGGTAAAGGTGCTTCAGATCGAACCGTAAATGAACAAACTTAACCCATTGCGAATATGTGTGAATGAGATCCTGATTCGTTCGGCAGTTGAATTTTGAATTTGAAATAAGCAATATTTAAACTATGGCGATTCGAGAATTTTAAAAACGTGCCAAAGCTAACCAGGACTCAATCGCGCGAGCGTTTATTGAAGTTTGGGTAAACCGGCACGTATAACGAGCAAATCTATTGTCTTTATTTGACGAAGGTCAAAGAAAAGAAAAGAATTCACCCCCCTTGAGAGCCTCGATAGGCCTGCCTTAGGACAAAATTATCGATTAACAGAGCACATATAATTCTTGTGAGACATCCGATAAGGCGGTCGAGGCTTTCATGTTTTTGTTTTTCTCTCACGCAAAATTATTCCACGCTTTATCGGCCGGTTGTTGAGAGCAGATTTTACCACCAACTTACATGTGAACGACAAATGACAGTCATTACGATTACTCACCTTTATAGCAGATGACTTGTCAATGTTTGCGAACGAACACGTCCATGCTTGTTTGATTCGATGTTGACTTTTTCCTAGAGAGCCGTGATCTTTTGACAGCCTTTCTTTGTTTTCTCGGCCGTAGAAAATCTGAAACGAAGCGATTAACGAGGATTAGTGGCGAGGGACCATCTCTAATCAGTTACAAAGAGCTGCGCAAACTCTCATGTGGCTGCCAAAACTTTTGAAAATTATTTTTCGCAGATTGTCTTAAGATGCGTCTGGACAGAGATCTGTCATCCCCAATTGCAAATCCATGGTTCCTTTTCTAGTAATAAACCTCGCCCACGGAGATAAGAATCACTTATGTCGCGAAAACGGATGCGCCGTAGATATTGCTCGAATATATTGCAAAGTAAATTTTCCGCACCACTGAAAAGAGAATAATCACGCAACTGCATACATCAAGGTCACAAGTCATCAGTAAAAGCAAAAGACAACAAGAGCATGAAGAGACGCGGTCGTAGTTTGTAACATCAAATGTCCCGCAAAGGTTAATTTACAAAAATAAAACAACGCCGGCGCGCTCACCTGTAATTTTTCCTGTTGCCTTTCGCTTTCTCAGTTGCCTCGCGGACTTCCCTGAATAGCATTTTCCACTTTCGAGTTTGTCGCTGTCGATGTCATCCGATATCGTACGATCCGTCGTGCCCAAACTTGTAGTCGTACTGGGAGTAACATCAGCGCGTTCGGCGACTGCAGCAGTCTCTGAGCGTTCATTTGAAGCTTCAATTTCGCTAACAGGGGACGAAAATCTCGAGGCTTCTATTTCTCTCGTCAAGTCTGAGAACATTCTTTCCCAAACATATCTGCCAACCAATGGAATTCCATTTTCAAAATCGAAGTTCCAGGTTCGAGTGGCTTCCTCAAGCAGTTTTCTTTTATCTCGAAGTAAATCTGCTCTCACTTGCTCGTGGTCGTTCGGCCCAAACAGCTGTCTGCAAACTGACCGACTTGGCACAATGTTTGGTCTCTCTCGCCGAGGACAGGACGGCAAAACATTTCGCTGCGATGAAGCCATCTCTTCCTTTACGACTATCGATCGAGTAATCAATCCTTCAACACGTAAGCTTTGCGTAACTGCAATAAATAGCAATGAGTAAAGTCATCACAGTCATCTTATTGGTCGAAATTTCGTATCTATGGCAACAACACCAAGTTACTTCGTTTTGGCGCGAGAATCCTTTTGTTACACGAAAAGGAAAGGTAACAATTGATAAATATTTCAATGATCTTCACACAGCTTCCGTTTAAATGCCGGTGGCGTTCTTCTTATGTGAAATAAATCGAAAAATAACTAGCTAAAGATCCAATTTTGTCAGTGCAGTGATATCATGCTTTCATAAAATAGCTTAGTACATGTATATTGATTTTACGAGCTTTGTATAAGTGTTGCTATGTTCTGACGTCTTAGTTCTATAAATGATGGCACTGGTTCAAGGCTTTTATCGTATTCCGACGCTTGTCTTTTAAACTTTCGCGATAAAAGTTTTCTGAATCTCTTTTTTTTTTCAGAAACAATAGAATTGAAAAGATATAAATTTACAGTTAAAAGAGCCAGATGTCATACACTCGACACGTGTACATTAACATGTGAATAGTCTTTTCACTGCCAGTTCTGCTTTGAAATTACCACTATCGCCAAAGACCTTAAAACAACTCTTTTTGGTAGAGTGAAAGATATCATATCTTCCTAACATCGTGGAATGCAATAAGTTTGTGTTTATACCCACAATTTAATATCCAATTAAGGTTAACCAATGAAGACTTAAGGGATCACTTGTTTGTTTGGGGTTAGTGATTGCTTTCATTTCATTGAAACTTTTCCCGATTAACTTTCTTTGTTCTCGAACGCAAAGCGCACGTGGCGAATTCCTTAAAACAACAATCGCTCAAGTCGCACAAAGAACACTTGTAACTTTAGACTTCTTTCATTGCCCAGAACTGTCGATAAAGACTTTGTGGGGTTTGTTCAGCTCACTCAGTAACATGTTGATTACGTTTTCAATGCTGACATTTCTTCATCAGACACCCAATATTAATAACCAGTCTCACACAGACCATGTAGTTCATTTAATCTCTCTAAAAGAAATTCCGTTGTGAAACGACCACTACCTAGAGATGGAACAAAAAAAACGTATCAGACAAAAAAATAAACAGGCGGTAGATAAATCAGTTATGTGCATTTTCAATTATCGCAGATCAGTTATTAATTTGACAAAATTTACCTTGTTATCGACCAGGATTACACAATCAAGAGGCACACGCGTAATTCGAAAAATTTAAAGGTCCCAATGCCAAATTTAAACTTCTTCTGACATATTAATGCCAATGCGGAGTTATTTGTTCGCTGATAAAGCTCTGAATAGTGGATTTCTCATTTATGAGGTCGACCGCGTTTTTTTAAAAATCCTAAAGGATGGTTTCAGCCATCCCCTGAGGCGCCATGCATGACCCCCCTCCTTGCACCAAAGCTCAACCCACCCCATTACCGCATCTCCAGGTGTCCATCGTGGTAACATCTCGTATGAGAGAACTTATGCTTTGATATTCAATCATGAAACATTGTTTGCCTTAGTGTCCGGTCATTTAGACTTATGACAACAAACAACTCGACCTAATCGCAAGCTCGTTGGTCCAGGTACGTTGCTCAACTCGCGTCAGTAGCCCGGACAAAGTATTTCCTGTTGCCGATTTCACAGTCACTAAAAATATAGAATTTAACAGTCAAATCATTTTGCAAAACAACTGACGGTGTCGATAGACTTAATTTCCGCGCGCAAGTTGCGCAAACGGTTTTTTCTCTTTCAGAGGAGATTAACCATACAGCTACAACAATACAAGACACGTGCGGGATTTATTAAGAAAATCAGTCTACAATGAGCTTTCATTTTTTAGCTACGCCATGCTGATGAGGCCCAAAAGGCCGAAACAGCTGTCCGTGGCTGCTAATTGACTGGTTGAAATGGTTGTGCGCATGCGTGATGTGTTGGCCAAACCGGGTTGGTGTTAGCGTGTGTCATCTTGCTTTTATTGTCATTTTTTTTTTTGTCTTTTTAATTTGACTTTGCCACACTCTCTGTCCTCTAGGGAATTGACGCGCGCTAAGGTACAATGTCTACGCCGGTTTCTAAGTGACTTCTAAGGGTTCATTGATGAAGATGAGCAATTTTATGCCTGAGATAACATGATTGTAGCAAGGCTGCGGAAGCTCGGCAGAGTTTTCATCACCATTAAGATGAAAATCCTCGAGTAGTATCTGCAATTGTCGAGATGATTGGCCGTCACTTTTACACTTGAGACACCTTCTATGTCTCACCCATTCTCCTCGACCAGGCTCGGAAATAGTCACTTCTTCAATTCATTTACACTTGCGTTTAGACGGAAATCGCTGATCGTATTAAATCGCGGTAAATATTGAAACAAAAAATCACTTGTGAAATACGAGAAACTGGTGTAGTATGAAATCAGAACTTCTTAATTTTCTGACAAAATATCTTTATCCTTCAGAAAGGTTTTAATTTCCTCGACGATGCTTCGTTTCGGAAAACCTCCAAGACGCAGTTTGAGTGCCTTATCATGAGTTATAAGCAATGGGATTTGCTCTAGACTACCAGAAGGCTGCCACCAGTTATATTGAGCTCAGCCTTCGTTTATTTCATGCGTACCCCATAATAAATGAGCGTGACTATTGTAGTTAAAAAACTTTACACAAACGCACGCGAAGCAATTATCAATGAATTCAGGGGTGCTTGTTGAATGCAAGAAAATGTTACAGCTAACGAACTTTTGGCAAGTATTAATTTCCGTCACTAAAACTCACAAAAACACCTTCCCCAGTTAAGGAGTTTCAGAGATCTTGGTGCTATTGTCTCCTTGAGTCCCTCTTGCATACGGCTTGTCTTTTATTTTCCCTTGCAGAAAGTACCTTCAACCAAATGTGTGGAACCACGACAACATGAAAGATCAAAATTTAATCATAGACACTTTGTATTCTTTGGATATGGATGCACGGTGTATAAGTCAGTGTTTGCTCGCTATGTATTGAGTATTCTTTCATCTTACCTCAGCGCGTTTCTTCAAATTTATGTGTGCTTTCTGCAAGCCAGATGTCCTCCATGTCGCTGACAAATAGGAATACGGAATTTTCTTTTGTACTTGATACCAAAACTGACAGCTGTCAATTAACACGCAACTCGGTCTCACGACCAGATTAATTAAACATCCTTCATGTGCCACACCTTACCTTGCCGCGGTGATTGGCATAAGCCGAATGGCGAAGGCCTCCATTCCATGAGTAATTATTCATTGAGAACGCGCGGCGATGAAAAGAAAACAAAGAAAAACAAAAAACAAATGGCGAAAATGAACTTTCAAGCAAATTATTATGTAATTTAAGAGGGAACCATGCTCTGATTACGCTCATGTTGTTTTATTTTAATTTTACACGATCTCTTTTCCCTCTCATATAATGACTTTTGGTCCATTTTTGAATCGGTTCTTTCTTTGACAGGCCTGTTAGCCGTTGTTGCTCAGCGATCAATAATTTTTACGGAAGAATTTCGAAGTATTAACTCCTTGGACTGGTAGAGGGCCGTTGAAGTGTCCTGGCCTCTGCTTTTTGCTCTGTCTTCATCATTTTCCCTTCTGGTGCTTTTCAAAAAGAAGCGCATGATAACATTCAATTTTGTTTGCTACAGCACGCAGCAACAGATAATGTTGAAAAAAAATGTGTCTTCTTTTTACTCACATGTAAATGAAAACGCGAATCTTAAACAGGTCTTCAGACAAAGCGTTGTAAGGAGAGACAAGAAAAGCGAATGAAAAACACGTGTGCCTTTGTCTCGGTTACCTAAGCAATCAGGCATTTCTTGCCTCGAATGCATTTGTTTCTTTTCAAATTCCTTCTTTTTTTTATAAATTTAATTCAATTAAATCGACAAAGTTCAAGGGTTTCGATTTGCCAGTTCGCCGAATCGAACCGATCTTATCAGTCCGAGCAAAAGGCAATGTTTTCATTTATAGTGCATTATGGCGGCGAGCTTCTTCACCTCACGGTTTTAAATTGGCACTAAGTAGTTTGCATCGCGCATAACTATATTATGCACATTGAAGCTGAGCAAGCCTCTTGTTCCATTTTGTGGAACTGGCCATCTGCGTGTTAAAGTCAGACGATGTAAAATAAGGCACCTGTTTTTCTTTTTTACACACCATCCGTTCCCCCCTTCTTTCATAATTTTCGTCTTCAGCGGCTTCCTCTTTGTTCTTTGTCATTATCATTCCTCTCGAGCCCATGGGCTCCTGTTTTCCCTAATATCTGCTTACCATTAACCTTGCCCAATAAATGCGACCACCATCAAAACCCAGCAAAGCTAATTGAGTTATGCCCTAAATGGAGATTCATCCAGATTTCTAATAACTGGAGGCAGTACTGTCAGTTTGGTTCCGGACCTAATTTGGCCGGCTTTTTCTAATCGCCAGTGTTCTAGGCGGAGCTAATTTCCGCTCTATAATTCTTTCAGCACGCGTTTCTGACATAAAGAGGAAATGTAGACTGCAGTTTCAACATTGCTAAGGTCTTTGTGGTTTTCCTATGACGTAAGAATATTAGGCTCATTTGTATTTACTCAAAAATGGGCAATAAGTGCTAAGATGTTCTTCGTTAATTATCTCAGCTGCCTGTCCGAAAAGAAATTGCTTCTCTTCATTAAAAATTTTCTGTAATTATATACACGGAGTTCGCATGAGCACAGGAAGATTTTATTGTATCGCAACTATCTAAAGGAAATATCTTGAGGTTGCAGAGGACAAAAAACTTGTAGAGGCTCTTTTATCGAGCTGCGATGAATTACACTCCAGGTGTTCATTAAAAAACCCGTCTTTCAATGGAACTTCAAATCGCTTCATATATCTGCAGTTCAAATATGATGTTTTAAACATTCTCTGACTTGCTTTCATCTCTGTTGAAATGAATATAACACGCACTATCCTTCAACCAGCTCCATGCAATATAGCGTGATAACTAAATTTAGTGGACTCGAGAGCAGTGTGCGATGCAATCGCGTCGTTATTTATGTGTTCGAATCCCGTTTATATATATAATTGACCACGGTATTTTTTCAAAGAACTCTATTTTGCAACTGCTCAACTGCGCATGCTGAACTGAACTGGCATTTTTTTTTTGTACGTGTTTCCCTCGAGCTTTAGAAAACTGAACCCGTTTTGTACCAGTTTCGATTCCATTTTATCTTCAGAAGATCAGTAACGCCTCAGGCAGAAAGCAAACCATATGTTTTTATGCCCATCATGAATTTACTTTTATCTTACACATTTAATAAGCGCCACATTTTTCTTCCTTTTGGTTGGAAAAGATATTTTCAGTGGACTCTGGTCAGTGTATCCGCCGGCATAGCCATTAGTTACAAAGCAGGGGATCTTCTGCTTGTATATCACCGAGTAGAGCACTTGTCAGATTAGGATCTTTATCAAGATTGTTCCTCTGTAAGAGTTAATTTACCGAATTATCTTTGCAACCTCGGCAGACTGTTTTTAATTATACGAAATCGATAAACCCTATCACTTCTTGGTCCCCAAAAGGGCTTTTTGATTGCTTCGAGAGTGTTAATTATTTTTTCCGGTGTTTGATTAGAGTGGATTGATGGACTTCGATCATTGCTTCAACGGCAACTTTCAGTTTTTCATTTCAAGTCGGTGTGATCTCTCTTTTAAAAGTTAATCTCAATGTTGTAAAAGTCAGTAAGCTGAAACGTGTTCTTACCCTGTCAGCTGCCTGCAGCAGGATTCGGTGAGGTTCGGCTTTTTTTTCCTCCTTCCACTGTCCTTCTGTTTGCTTGAATACTTTGAACCCAAGCTCAAGATGCAGGGGTTATTTATAATCTCTATTAAAATAACGCAGGGCCTTGTAAATGATAAGAGTTTAATGTTCTCATACAATAGCGATGATTGGATTGACATGATTAGGGGTAAGATCAATATCAAAGTTGTTACCCCACTTAGAACACGCGCGGAAGTCGCTTTGGGCAACATCCCATGAGGGTCCATGTATCTGGCAGAGACAGTGGCTGCAGAAACGTCGATTGGCACTTGATTCCAAACGAAGTTTCTGTAGGCAAAGAATTGAAGTTTTCCGACTGAGGGTCAGTGGGGCGTTTGGTCCTAAAAAGTGGGGTTATGTTTAACAGATTTGATATCAATACACGGAATGAGATGGTCTCACGTGATTCGCGCGCTAACTGTTCCTTCCGATAACAAATCATCAACCGCAATTTATAAACATATTTAAAATACGACATGAAGAATACAACTTCTGCTGAAAGGGATTTATTTTTCCCTGACCCGCAGGCATTGACATCAACATGCACCGCCTCTCTTTACACGGTTTACAGCTCATAAATTGAAAAATTTGCCTTTAACCAGTGACCCATTAATTATCTTGGTATACTCTGAATCGCATAGTGTTGCGGAAGAAGCTCTGTACGTTCCTGACATCCAACTTTCAGCACGCATTTTTTTTAGCTAAGAATAATTTCCTGTTATCGCGATTACCATCCTTTTTTGGCATTCGTTTTCCCCAATTGTTCCTCGATGGGTCCCCAATTGTTTGTACGTCCATTGTTCGCGAAGAGCCGATAAAAAAAGAATCATGCACCATGGTATCTTGATGCTTAAGTGATAAAGTTAATATCGTACGCAGATTAATATTAGTGACAAGGTCGGGCAGATCCAACTCACCACTGAAACAACGATTAAAAGAAAAAAAAAAACATGTATTTCCTTTGGGTTGTGTCAATACTCTGGTTAGTGGTCGCTCAGGAGATCTTCCGCTCAGCTAGCACTCCGAGGGTCCGCTCTGAAGAGGGGAGAATTTTTTGTTTCGATTTTTGTCGTTATTCTCCTGTAATGTTATATTCAAATGTTTGGCATCTTTCCTTCGTTTATGGTGGAAATTAGTAAAAAAAAAAATATGGAACTTGCGAAAGCTACGAAAGGGACATCTTTGTTGTTTGTTTTTCGAAATTAAGAGAATTTCAGACTGAATAGGGAATATACGCTAACTCCTAGAGACACTGAAGACTCGCTGAGCACCACATTTTAAAACCAAATTTTAAAGTTTACTTCTTAAAAACCTTCTCCGCAATACAATTAAAACAAAACAGAACACATAGACTCAACTTAGCCACAGTTCCACGATAGTCGTCACATAACGTTCTCATTTGCTTGTTTTCGCAAAATTGTTTTCAATGTTGTTGTGTTTTTTATCGTGATATTGGATGCGATCCCTTGACGTCCGAATAAAGTTGACTAGCAAGTTCCCGTGCTACTCTGGCTTTACTACAAACTGTTTGTAGTAAAGACAGACAACAATGTGATATCAACACGAACAAACAAGCAAATGAGAACGTTGTGTGACTGCGTGACGATCATCGTGGAAATGCGGTTCTGTTTTTTTTGTCTCAAGAAGTAAACATAACAACTCTATTTTGAAGTGTGGAGCTCAGCGAGTCTTCAGTGTTTCTGGCAGTTGGCGTATATTTCATAAACTCCAATTTCAGCATTTTCGAAAAGCAAACTCCGACTTTCAGTCAGATGCTCGCAAAAACCAACTTCGATTTTTAAACACAAAAGTAAACAAATTCGATTTCGAGAAAAAAAAAATGTCCCTTAATGAACTTTCATTGCTTCCGTAAGAGAAAAGAGAAAAATAGTTAACGTTTTGGACTAATTTCCACCATAAATGAAGGACAAATGCCAGTCATTCGAAAACAACAGTACAGGAGCATAACGACGAAAATTGAAACAAAAAAAAATGAGGAAAAAAAAGGCACCACGACCCTGGCCCCGTACATATACGTGGAACCTTAGGAAGACGTTGTTGATGTTGTTTTTTTTTAAATAAACAATCATTTTTAAAAATTTTTGCTCGAGATTTTATATTCCGTCTTTTAGGATTTGGGGTGATTTTCCGTCATTCCGCCATTCCATGTTTTAGGGTCTCCCCTGTTGTCTGGCTATTTATACTTATTTGTTCTCAACCCTGCGCAGCCATCAAGTCAAAAACAATTGAAAAGTTGACTAATTGTTGTCAGTCAAGAATTAATTTGAAAGAGAGCTTGCTTCTCATTTTTTGGTTAGTAGCCAAAACGCTGGGGCCGGTGGAACCCCGCAAATGCCGCCAACCTTTTAAAAGCCATGGCAGGCGGAGCCCATGAGTAGGACCGAGCAACTCCCATACTAAAGGCTGGTTTTCACTAGCGACGGAGTCGGATTCGGAGTCATAACAACGCTTATGACCTAGTGAAAATTAAAGATCGGAGTCGTAAGCGGAGTCATAAGCTCGTCGGAATCGGAGTCGGAAGAATCAGAACGTTCCCATTTTCTTCCGACTCCGCTTATGACTCCGTCGCTTATGATCCAGTGAAAGCTAGATTGTCGGAGTCGGAAGCAGAAGCGGAAGAACCAACCAATCACAATTCTTGGAATCGATGATTGTGATTGGTTTATTCTATCGCTTCTGCTTCCGACTCCGACCAATGATGCAGTTTTCACTGGATCGTAAGCGACGGAGTTATAAGCGGAATCGGTGTTCTGCTTCCGACTCTGACAGTTTGATTTTCACTAGATCGTATCGCTCTGCGCTTCTGATTACGACTCCGACTCCGACTCCGTCGCTAGTGAATTTTACAGACCAATCTATTTTTGACTGGTTCGGTGACGCGTCAAGTTAGTTTCCTGTGATTGGTCATCGGGTTCCTGCGGGAGTGTCATTCGCGGGAAATTCAATATAAAAGTAAATCGGTCTATGAAAACGTGAAGACAGGCATATATGAGAGTTGCTCGCGCCTAACTCATGGCTCCTGGCCATGGAAAATTGGTCGCATTAACGGCGCAGAGTCCAATTATGGCCTGCAGCTAAATGAATACTGTACCCGAGTCCTTTAATTCTGCTGTAAATCAACCGGACAGTCTCATTTTATCAGACTTAACTGATCAGAGTGCAATGTAAATGTGCTAAGTATCTACCCCATATGAATCGAATATGAACCATGTGAGCGTTAGCCCTATTAATGGAAATGGGCCCACACAAGGACAGAGAAAAACTGTGACCAGAGTGGGAATTGAAGTCATTGAACCCACGACCTTCGGGTTAGATCACCGCTGCTCTACCTACTGAGCTACAAGGTCAGACGGGAGCAGACTGTGGGACCTGAAGATGTTAAAGTAGTTCCTGCTTTAAAATATGTTAACATTAATTCAGCATGATTTTCGTTATTGATTGATTTCAGAAGCTGAATCATGACCTATATTTGTAGCAATTCTTGGTAATGAATAGATTACGGGGAAGCAATACATTGCCGCTTACACTTGAATTTTAATTTGCGTTAGCAATCATGAAAGTGGTGAAATAGTCACAAATATTTGAACAAGGAAGGATTACGTTTTTGCAAACGTTGGCCGTGTAGCACTTATATTTCAACAGAATTAATTGATTAGAGTGCTAGTTTTGTACCTCATATGAAACATGTGAGCGTTAGCCCTACTAATGGAAATGGGCCCACTCATGGACAGAGAAAAACTCAGACCAGGGTGGGAAGTAAATCCACGACCTTCCGGTTAGATCACCGCTGCTCTACCGACTGAGCTACAAGGTCAGACGAGAGCAGGTCATGGGAACTGAAGATAATAAAGTCACGGCGATGAACATGTACGAGTACAAGGAAGAATTACGTTTTTATGATCAGTTAAGTGTGTTCAAATATTAGTGCTACACGGCCAACGTTTGCAAAAACGTA
>NC_090885.1:21246825-21286825 GCF_036669925.1 Montipora capricornis | reverse complement strand
AGTATTTAAGTCAAAGCACCCATTTTGAAACAGTTAGTTTTCAATAACTGGGTGACTTGCATGTTGATTCGCATGGGTCGCCATGTTGGCTTGCATGGCTCGCACATTGTCCTCACTCGCAATACTGTACTTTCTGCTAATGTTGAGTACAATGAACTCCTTGTGATTACTTTTTTTCTGTTAGAAATGTTAGGGGGAGCAATTGCTGAAATCCCTAAACCAAAGAGGATCCATGTTATTTTGTCGAAAGTCATTGGTGGGACTATGGTTTTTTGGGTTCTATGGAGGCTGAAGCATGACTGGCATGAATTAGTGGTGAGTTATATCTGTATGCATCTCCCTGTATGGTACTGAACATATGTACTGGGTATATATAACTTTGCATTGTAATCGCCAGCACAGATTTAAATTTGTCATATTGTAGCCAGTGCTTGTTATTGTCATAACAGACTTGAATTTTACAAAAATATTATTATTGTTGATGAGCTCCAAGTTAGCCTCATTGGTTTGTATAGCTGTGTGAAAGACCGTCACACCATAATTTATAATTTATGAGTTTGAGTACTATGATGATTCTACTAGTAGTAATTTCTCGGATTATTGAAGTTACTTTGGCAGTCGCTTTGAAAGCAAAGTAGAAGGGTAGGGAAGAAACAATCTTATAGGAAGTAACAATCATGACTTGTGCAGTCATCATTTGTGCATATGACATATCAATGCACATATGATGTAATTCAAAATGGCAATGAAAAAGCAGACGAACGAAAGAACAGAAATTTGCTACAGCTCACCTTATGTACAGGATACCAAAGATTAGAAATTGTGTTCTCCTAATGTCAAAAACAATCATCAAGAAAATCTGGCCCTAGTTGTTCGAAGGGTGGATTGGACTATCCACTGGATAAATCACTATCCACTGGATAACTCAATCGGTTTTGATAGTGTTTATCCACTGGATTGTGATTTACGCCAGTAGGTACAAAACGCAGGTCACAGGTCGCAGGTCATTGTTTTACCTATACAGAAAGTATCCTAAACATTCGTAAAAGCTAACGTTAGGCCTAAAAACTTTTCCTTAGACCTAATTAGGCCTAAGGTTAGCTTTTATGAATGTTTAGGATACTTTCTGTATTGGTAAAACAATGACCTGTGACTTGTGTTTTGTACCTGCCGGATTATGTGTTGGATAGTGCTTAATCCACCTTTTGAACAACTGAGGCCTGTATTTTAATTCTAATCAGTGCCTCATCTGTTTACAGGGTCACAAATATGTGTTTGAGAAAGAAGATGAAGAGAAAGCAAAGGGGAAGCAGAGTGCTCATCATTGATAAAGGCCAAGTTGCTTTGGTTGTCCTTTGTTGCTACAAATGAAAGAACTTTGAGGTACTTTTAAGTAAAATGAAGAATCTGGAGGAAAGGAATTGCCAGTGTGAATGGTGGTTCTTCTGCCGCTGTTAGGAGGATGTTTGTAAATATCAATTTGTGGTTTTCTGATAATCCATTGTATTCAATGCACAATCTGGCTAAGATGAGTGATTAAAGTATTTTTGCTGTAATTTTCTATCAGTTTTCTCTTCCTTCTTCTTAATATTATTAATGGCCATGGGACAAAGCCTCTGCAAATATATATATAAATTATATTCTTTGTTAGGCAAATGTGGGTTCTTGGCATGTAATTGGGTAGTGTTGCAAAATGTGAAAGTCAAACTTTAGACTAAAAGGAGTGTAAGCTTCATTTTTTTTCTTGGCCTGGCATATGAGGCTACTTGCTGCTCTAATTTTCTGAGAGTAAAGCTTAGTGTCACCCTCCCAAAACAATGTTTTTGCTTGTAGTAGCATTCTTCGTTTTAGATTGTACATTTTGTTTTTCCATTTCACACCATGTGACAGGACTCTAGGAAACAGTAAATTGTATTCCCCTGAGAATATCACATGGTCTGGAATGGCAAAACAAAACATTCAAGTGACCTAATTTAAGGGTCTATAATTACCCTGCAGAATTAAATAACTAAACTAAAATTATCCTCCTTACATATTGGATATAGCTTTTCTTTTGATGGGTGGAATACCGAGACACCCTCACTGAGTGCCATGTACTAAGGAATTCTACTTCCTTACTTCCAGGAATTTATGAGTGAGAAAATGGTAAAGTCCAAGTCCCTTTTAAGAAAGGTGCAAATAGTTTGTGATTCTACTTGTAATCTTTGTGAGTGGAAGTGGCTGCCCTGATTGAAAAATCAGGCAGATTTTTTGGGGAGGAAAAAATTACTTGAGGAGCTCACAGTGAGTCTGAGTTGAGGGCTATGATTGCTACCTGTAGTCAATATGTTGTCTTATTTATGTATATCCTTTTGCTTTTTCACTTAGTCTTTTTTTTACACTGCACTGTGAGAGCTACTAATCAGTTAAAAGGGGTGATGGTAGCTCATTAAAACAAAACATGATCATGGTGATGTCTTCACTCAGCCTTTGTTTGATTTGGTTTAAATACCGTGGGAAAAAAATTTTATTTTGCTGTTTGGAGGTTAATTTTAGCTTGGTAATAACCTTTGAGGTTGTTAATAAAAACAAGAATGAGTAAAACGCACAATTCACTTGAATAATATTAACAAGATGTACTAATGATGATCATATTGCCAAATTTGCTTTAAATACACTGAGTTTTAATACCCACTGTCTATTTACAATGGTTTGAGCCATATCAGATGCAACCCCTCTAACAATCAACCAGCCTGATATGTGTACTTTAAGAGATACCAAGATGTATTTCATCATATTGATTACCATCTTGGGCCTTGGTGTGCTCAGAGTTGTATCTCTGACACAAGAAATCTTGACCCTTCACACATTTTTTAAAACTAAGTCAACCAGCCATGAATGTAAAAATTAATATTATTTTATCTAAATCAGATTCTGTAAAGTACAAGTGATAGTAAACATTATTTAAGAAACACTTTCATTTTCTTAAAAAAAAATCCAATTTGTTAATTATAGTAAAAATAATAACAATAATGACAGTAATAATAATTGCTTCTAGAGCGGTTTTCAATTGAGTGTTGTAAAACCAAAACCAAAGTAATTACTTTGGCCAATCAAAAAGGTCGGAGACAATCCAGTAAACCAATCAAAACTCGAAGTAATTACAAGTAGCCGACACAAAGCACGGGAAAACTTGCACCGAGCCACAATTGGTTTTGATTTCACTTCTGATTGGTTGAAAAAATCACTGAGTGAAGTAATCATAAACCAAAGTAATTCACTAATTACTTTCGACACTCAATTGAAAACTGCTCTAAAGTAAAAGTATTAAATAATATACATGAAAAAATTATGCAATCTGATTGGCTGAGAGGAGTGCAGTTTTTCGGTAACACAGTGCAGAAAAGAGGTAATTGAATGCAAGAAAGGGTAATAAAGCAAGCATTCTGATTGGTCAATGAACAAAGAAGTTCACTGATAGCCAATTGACAAAATGGCGGGGCGATTTGACGAGAATGTGAGAGTAGCAATGTTTTCATTAAAAGACTACAAAGGAAGGCATAAGCAACTGGCTAATGAAAGCTTTGAACCAGGCACCCTCAACAAAATAAATAAGTAATCACATGATTTTTCTTGTGCAATTTGGAATAAATAAGCACTTGTAATTTTTTCAAAGACTACAAATTGCACTCGCCCTAAAGGCTCGTGCAATTTTGGTCATCTTTGAAAAAATTTGGAATAAATAAGCACTTGTAATTTTTTCAAAGACTACAAATTGCACTCGCCCTAAAGGCTCATGCAATTTTGGTCATCTTTGAAAAAATTTGGAATAAATAAGCACTTGTAATTTTTTCAAAGACTACAAATTGCACTCGCCCTAAAGGCTCATGCAATTTTGGTCATCTTTGAAAAAATTTGGAATAAATAAGCACTTGTAATTTTTTCAAAGACTACAAATTGCACTCGCCCTAAAGGCTCGTGCAATTTTGGTCATCTTTGAAAAAATTTACTTGTGCTTATTTATTCCTAAATGCACTTGAAATCATGTGATTACCTATATTAATAGTGTGTGTATGCCCTGAGTTAGCACAGAGAGAGAAAACAAAGTGCCATTTTAAAGTAGGATAAAGTGTCTTCCTGGTGCTGAAGTCGTAGGAGTACCAGCCTTTTTCAGTGATAAAGAATGACCAGGTGCAACTGATACAGTGGGAAAAACAATCAGTATTCATAAATGTGTATATCATGCAACAGGCCAAACATCGCTCTTGTTTCAAGGTATGATCATGAGTAGGTAGAATGTTATGATTACAGTAGCTCTTAAGATTGAGTAGTACCAGGATTTGAAAGTTGCAGAATTTGTAGTGTTGCCATTTGGTGAATAACTAGCGGCCAAGTTAACGGTGTCTAATTGTGCAACGTGTGCCACTGTGCGACTGCCCTTCTTGGTGATGCCAGCATATCTATCCAGTGCTGTTTATCAGGACCTGTTGACAGTTCTCCCACAACACATTTTCCAATAACCTCACTGCGGCCAACTCGGTCATAATCCAGCACTGAAATTATCAAAGATGTTTGCTCTATGTTCTCAAATGCAACTTGAAATGTAAAGTTTTCATTGTAATAAGGATTAAGAGTTCTTTTCTTCACTGTTGTCTTTTTCTTCTTTAGTTTTCTTCCTTCTTGAATAAGTGCTATTTTAACGTATGGATCTAGAATGAAGAAAGTACAACACACCCTTGAGATCTTGCAGGTTTCAGAGATCATAATTTGGAGTAACTGTACCATGGTAAAATGATTTGTGGGATATTTGAGGAGCTTTAAGGATATTAAAATACTGGTTTTAGGAGAAAACACCTCTTTTAAGGATCTTTTAAACTCCATGGGTACTTTTACAAAAATTAATGGTCACTTGCCTGGGTACTAGGGAAGATCGTAGTAAGTCTAAAAAATTCTACGTTGTGGTCCACTCCTCACAGATCTTCATAGTCTTTGCATACAATTTCAGGAGTCAAGTTAAGCTCAAAAATTGCTCATTTCTGCCTGAATAAATTATTTGAAAATATCACCAATAATTTTTCCATCACCAAAAATGAAATAATTTCTTAAGATGGTTCTCCAGTGTGGAAGTGTGGATAATTTTGAAGATGCTTGTGAGGCGTGTTAGAGATGAGTGAAATAGCTTCCTCATTGCCTATCTCTTTCCACGACATTGTCCAGAGAAATAATTATTGCTTACCTGAATATCCTGAGACATCTGCACTCTTTAAGTTTTTCGCTTCTAAGATAACAACTTGAAGTTTGCCAGCAGCAGGGACGTAACGCAAAGAAAAACAAATCTGACCTAGTGCAGTTGTTGAAGACTTAAAAGGAGAAACCAAATGTAAATTACAAAGTTAATCATGATACATGAAAGATATTATGCATAAAATGGAAACTCAGAAAAAGACTGAGCCCCAGATGGCATTTGAACCCACGATCCTCTGTGATCTAGTTTGATGCTTAACCACAGTCCACTGAGCTGCTGTAGACTCTACGGTGAGCAAGGGTGAAATGTGGGTATTGACTAGAACTGCATCACGCAGTCACATAATCAAATTTGAGATAACCAAGTATGACTCATAACTACATTACCCAGTCACATTAATGGACATTTTCAGTGAGTGATTAACCCATTGACTCCCAGGGGTTCCCCATTAACGAGTAAAATCATCTGGCGTTAGACAGAGTAAAATACTTTGTCTGGCTAGTTTAGGCCGATTTGGATGTCAAAGGCTTAAGGCATATTTGTGACAAAACCTTTCTAACTGCATCACACAGTCACATTTTGGCATATCAAAGATGCAACCAACTAACTACCAAAGCAAGTACATGTAATGTAAGAAATGCTGTAATTTTGAGATACTGGTGTGTATAAAGAGTATTGGGTATTTTCTGGCGTTGTGGATCTCCCTATTCAAGGGAATTAAGGTTACCTTATACCTTCAGATCGGCAATTTTCTTCAAATTTGGATTTTTCAGTTAAAGTAATGATCGAAATGGGATCTCTAACGTAAAAAAGAAATTATTCAAAAAGATTAAAAATTGGCAGAGAAATGACGGTTTTATATTTTGGCCGGAAGTAAAAAATTACCCGTCTGATTGACAGTTTTAGCGCTGTTTTCTCGAATCAATTTTTTCACTTGAAGCGGACTTTTTAAAGAGCTAAAACTCACAGGGAATTTGTCCGATTGCCCCCAAATTTTGACAGTGGCTAGGTTAACATATAAACAACATAAAGGTGTCTGCGAATGTTTTATTTCAAAATATTTTTTCTCTGAGAGCGATTTTTGTACAAACACTTCACATTTTTTTGATACTATTTCGAAAACGTTCTGTAACTTTTCACTGTAACTGAGTATGGCAAAACGCAGACACCGTGTTTTAGCACTTTGAGTCAGGAAACGGAGGAACAAAATAAAATAGTGAAAAGCAAAATTTGCTTTGACTTGTAGCTTTGAAAAGGTGATTCAGACGCTCACATTTAGAGGCTGTGAAAACTTCGACAATTCATTTAATTTCAAAATTCTTGATATGGTTTGATAGCCAGCTCTATAAGCTTTAATTTGATATAGGGGTTCAGGTATCTACAGTTTAAACCGGACACGCTGCATCGCTTTGGACGTGAGACACCCCTTAAGGTATACGGTAACCTTAAGGAACAAACTAAAACCTGTAAATCACTATCTGACTTACCCCTAATAATCCACCAGTGGAAGAAGGAGGAATCAATGCACGCCACTCATCAATATTTGTTGCTAAATCCACATCAATTAAAGGAAGCTTAGCTTCTCCAATGATATCATGTCTGGAGAAGCGATCAAAGTCATATAGCTCTATACAAAGAGTTCTATTTGTTATTTCACTGTAGGGAATGTTCTTGAAAACAAATGTCTCCTTGAATACAGGATTCAGTGTCTTGCGGTGAACCTGAATAGGAGTAATTCGTGATTTTGTGTCAGTGGTGAATGTTGATTTTGGTTTCTAAGAACCACTGAGATGTATTATATCTATGTAATAATACTGTTAAGAACAGTGTCACAATTGACTGAAAGTGGACTTTAGATCCATAGTCCTGGCCAAGTGTTGGCCACTATTTGGCTGCCAAAGGACAGCAAATAGTCACTTGACAAACTGCCCATACTTTTTCAGGAAAAACCATGACCAACAATCAATTGACTGTAGGCCATTAGGTGCTTATAATAATAAATAATGTCAGTTGTTGGCTTTTTTTACAGCACATTATTAAAACGTTGGCTACAATTTCCAAATCCTTAGCTTTGGAATCCCTCTGGTCCCTGCATGTGTCTTGTGTGCCTGTGAGCTAAACAAAAACCTAATATATCGAGGTTAAGCCTTTTGGTACTAATGATTGAGTGGTAGTTTTTTTGTTATGAGTGAATAACAATATTACAGACTAAATAAAATAGTAATTATTGTTTAGGTGATTGTAGAGCTCTCAATGTTGTGGATTGACCCCTTGACTTCATCTCGGGATAATGGTGCTTTCACGTGACGTCACGTTGCCATGTTAGTGTTCCTAAGCAATGGAATGGCTGCCGTATTTGTGTACCCAACTAATCTTCCGGGAATTGAGCTAGATTGTCATGCAAACGTTTTCTTTTGTTTTGGTGGAAAAAAAAGGTCACTGATCAAGTGAGTGAAGACAATTTACGGGGAAATGATAAGTAATTGAACTTTCTTTGTCCTTTGTGAATAACTGTTAATTAAATATTTTTGTTTCTTGGATGGAATACTTGACATGGCTTGACATTGTTAACTGAACAATCAAGGCTGAGGGAAAAAATGATAATGATATTGCAACCATGTAAATAGCCTACAAATCATGCTTACCTTTGTATCAAATTTCTTTTTCTTATCTGGTAACAACATAACTCTAGCATATGGATCAGAAGTTCCACTGAAATCTTTAGCAGGGACATCCTGTGCTTCCACAACTCCAACTGTCAGAGAGTTGTCTTGAAAACTGTAGTCCAAAGTGAAGTGGAGACGACCTTTTATGAAAGTAATTTAAGTCAAGAATGTGCCAACTGGTGCATTGAGGAGGAGGCAAGAAGTTGGCGATAAACAGATATTGTTATTATTATTACTATTATTTTGGACGATAAAAGGCAAAACTGTAATCAGATGTAGTTTGATGCTTCTTTGGCTAATTGAAGAAGTTTGAGTGTAGCTTTAAAGTTTATTTCTTTGAATAAATTATTATTGTAACTTTTCATTCAAAGCTACATTCAAATTTCTTCAAACTAAGGTGGCATCAAACTATGATTGTCAACCAGGGTTGCAATGTGAACCTAACTTCCCACAAATTAAAGTAATTTTGTTGCTGGTCGTGGAAGAACCTAAACCTTGAGGAGGTGGCATGTCTGAGTGGTTAGACACCCTGCTAGCAGAGCCTTTCTTTTGCTTGCTCGATTTTGGCGTTCTCGGTAAAGAAAAAGACAAAATGAGGCTCTGCTCGCAGGGTGAGTGGTTACAGTGCTTGCCTTGAGATATGGAGGTCCCTCGTGCAAGACCCATTCTGGCAACTACTAGCCAAAATTGTTTGTAGTTGTCACTGGTTCATCTCCTTGGTTGCACTTGTAAATAGCCAACTGTTTTGCATCCAACCAGTTGGGATTCTTAAAAAAAGTTGTTCTGTTCTGTTATATCTTTGATGTTTGTTTCATTGTCTGTAAAAAGCTTTGATGGAGAGAGGCCAGAAATTTAAAATCATTATTTTGATTAAATTTTCTCAGCACTTAAGGCTTTACTGTGATCCTAAACTCTTTGTTAGGAATTGGAAACAGATCAGATGAAAACACAGGGAGCTGAATTTTTGGCTGAAGGTCGGCTCTGACCACAACCTTAAGTTGTTGTTGGCCTAGTTCAACAACTAACCCATGCTTATAAATAAGAAACTAGTCTAGTTCTTATCACTTACAATTTTGAAGTCTGCTACATAACATTCATTTACTACTGTAACATTACTTGTTTCATCAGTGCTGTAAGGCCCATTAAAGTGCCCATCACCTCAACACACTTATCGACTTTATTTATTCTCTGAAATCGTCCAAAATACGTTGTGTTGTTTTTAGAACCCCCGATCAAGCGACGGCGGTTAGCTATAAGAGGCGGCTGTATTCACAGGCTAGGAAAATGGTCATCCTTTGATGAATAACTGAGCAATGAGGGTCGATGCTGGGTTGACGTCACAAATTAATTTGTATCACTGTTTTCAAAGAACTTTATCAGTGCAAAGCAGTCTGTGATGTCAACCTGGTATTGAATCCCGTTTTTCAAAGCCAATAATCAATCAAAGGTTCTAACAAAAACACGATGTATTTTTTACGACGATTTCGGAGAAGAAATAAAGTGGAAAAGTGTGTGGAGGTGATAGGCACTTTAAGGGGAGTAGACAGTGAAACATTTAACCTAATTTATTTGAACCTCCCGGTTTTGGTCAGGCAGGTAGATATGCCGAGGATTAAATGAGAGTGAGATGCATGCTCTGCATGTTCCCTAATATAAACTACCTGAATTGTCCCCTTGCCCTTCTTTCCTGAATTCAACATCAGGTTTGTCCAGAAGAGGTGGGAAAAATGTCACAAAATGCCCCTTCATTAACAATAACCTTAACTCTGACTATAATCCTGTTGTTGCAAATAGACATTTGACATCTGTAACAAGGCCAACTATGTGTTGTCTTTCATAAAGCGCATGCGCCTGCTTTTCACAATGCTGCAATGTTGGATGCTACTGAAGCTAACCTGTGATCATGACCTCCCTCCCTACTTATCATCTTGGGTCCTAAAGAAAAGTATGCCTGATTGCAGGTTATACTGAAGCAAGCACCAGAACCAGCAGTCTTGGGCAGAGTTGTTAGATCCAGAGTCACACCAAACCTTGTAGGTTGTTATGGTAATTAACCCAGATCATTGCTGAAACCAGAGCGTCAAACAACTCAAAATTTATGTTACCTTATGTTTACATACCTATTTTAACCCCTGCACTTCCATCAGATTGGAATTCATCGCTGTTATAATCTAACTCATCTACAGATGGTTGAACTTTTTCTTGGTAGCTTGCTGCAAGCATCTTTACAGTTTTCAAGTCTACTTTCTCTTTGGCTGCTTTTTTCTCATCTTTTTTCTTCTTCTTGCAACATTTGCGATAACACATACAGTAAAAACACATGCCAGCTACAAGAAGGGCTAGTAGACACACTGCAAGTACAATCCACCATGGTACTATGGAAAAAACAAAAATAAAATTATAGAAAGGTTTGATCTAAGTTCATGCTGAGTTGACTACTGGTAATTATGTTCTTGTGCTTAAAGGCATTATGGCTCTGGGAACTGTTTGGTGATTTTTATGGAATCTTATTGCAGAATAAATTTCTTGAAACACTGCTGGCTGGCATGTAATGAAAGAAATAGGTCTTTGGTCAAAACCCTCCAAAGTTGGACACATGATCCATGAATACCTATACCGGTGTCCTGGCGGATTTGGACCCCCCTAAAATTGGACCCCCCGGTCCAAATCCGCCAGCGGATTTGCATCACCTAAAAGCTTTCCGCTAGCGGTTTGGACCCCCCCGGTCTATATCTGCTAGCGGATTTGGACCCCCAGGGTCCATATCCGCTAGCGGATATGGACCCCCCTCCACGGATTTGGACCCCTTAACAAAACTCAGTAAAAACATAACCATACATAATTTTCTTACATAATTTTCTTGTAGAAAGTGATAATAATTCAGAAAGTAGGTTTCACAGAAATGAAACGATATGTGCGCTTTTCTTCGTCAATTATAGTACGCGATCTTGTGTGGAAATCTTAAAGGACATCACCTAAAAGCTTTCAGTTAGAATAAATTAGGAAAAAGGAATGTTTTGTGGGTGGGGGGGTCCAAATCTGCGAAGGGGGGTCCTAATCCGCTAGCGGATATGGACCGGGGGGGGGGGGGTCCAAATCTGCGGGGGGTCAAAATCCGCTGTGACACCGGCTTAATTCCCTCGGATTAACTATATCCTGCCTCTAAAACTGTCCCTGTTCATTTTAACGTGCTTTGTAATAGACAAAATTGTTGCACAACAAACTGAATGCAAACTTACAGGGGGTTCTGAGAACCTTAAAGTGATATTCACTGTGAACTATTTTTCGCAGCGTGGCCAGCAATGATCCAGGGAAGTCTAGAAAAATGTAATGTTGCACTGAAGACACATACCTCCTTGAGGAATTGCTTTCTGAGGCTTTTCAGTAGTTTGTCGCTTTAATGTTGTCATAACCGGTATAAATTCAGTTGGCTTTGGAGTTGTTTTGATCTCTTGTGGCTTGGCTGTTGTCTTTGGTTTCTTCTCTCTCTTGCTGTCCTCTTCGTCACTTCTGTTTAGTTTCACAGTTCTGTTTGAAAGTGTTGAAATTCCCATAGAATACTCGTTTGGCACTTAAAATTGGAATGGCTTGCTAATGAAAGTACTTCTGAAGAAAAAATCATGAAGGCACAAAATTTAGTTTTATTTATTCTGTTTGATTCCAGCAAGAAGTAGCTGCTTAAAATGTATAGCTTCTCAACACTGTAAGCTAAGGTGTCTGTGAATTCATAGGTGAAATTTGATTCCCACGTTATAATGCAATATAAAAAAGGAAACGGTTGAAAAATCAATACACAAAAAGTCATTACTTGTAGGTACAGCTTTAACATGCGATTCACAAAAAAGAAGCAATCGGATGATTCGATTAAAAATCTTATGAACTACTAGAAACTATCTTTAACAAAGTGAAAATAAAGTATTGATCAGTTTCTGGACCGTCGTTAGAATGAAAGTTCACCTTTGTTACATATTTCCCGCGAAAGTTGAAAATGGCATGAAGGACTGGTGCGAGAGTAATTGGAAAAGGAAATTTCAACAATTTGTCTTGTTTGACTGTTGATAATCTTCAAATCGCAAAAAACTGAGCTCCAAAGTTATCTACGTGCAGCGGATCCGATAAAATTACAATCAGATGTCATCAAGGCAACTTAACCTAAACTATACAGACGTCGCGTGACTTTAAAAAAAGTTCGTTGACTTGTGAGGCATTTCGACCTTTGTGTTTGTTCAACCCCTGTTCAACATCGGTGCGTTTATTTCAACAGCATTCAATAGAAAAAGAGCTCGCTCATCGCTTGTCCGTTGTTCACAATTACCATCTACGCACTTTTCCAGTGGTGTAGGTGGACAAATCATAATTTTAAATCCACGCGTCAGACTCGTGGCCAATGCCATCATGTTCATTTCAGTTAGTAGTTACAAAATCAGTGATCGCTTATCGATGGCGAATATTTTGTAACGTTCTTTACACCACAATAAAAACATTAAGATTTAAGGCTAGCTTAAAAACAAGACTTTATCGAATACATTACCGGTTATGAATCCAGTTAGATTCAGGTACGATTGTTCACCGAACAGGTTATCGGAGATGCTACTCAAACGCACGCTGTTTCCTTGTTGAAGGTGAATTTCTCCAGTCCAAAAAAGTATTGCTCATTTAGCTTAATGTCGTTATCTGTAGGCTGCCATCTTGTCAAGCTTACAACATGTGATCGAGGACATATTTGTAGTCTGATCTAACGAACTTCTTGAAGAAGCTTTAAATTTTTAATCAAGGCAACGCGAAAACTCCCTTTCGACTAGCAGATCTTGCGCAATTTTACTGCATACTATTGCAACTATAGAAAATAACACTGCATGAAACGGTGGCGATTTTTCAGTGAAATATTCGCGAGCTATAGCTAAACTGGCTTACCTTCCACGCACGAGTACTCTCATTTTTTCCGCTTTTACTGAAACAATGGCAGAGTATTTCAGTGGAAATCTCGTAATTGTGTTTGTCAAAAACACACCTAGATTTGTCCTTTTCCGAGTTTGACGTAGTAATTAATTAACTTGAATGTTCAAAAATATTTGTCTCTTAACGGTTGGCTTTTCGATATTCACAAGGAAAGATTTATCAACGGACGCTTTGAAACGTAAGCCTTAGAATTACACTGTAAATCCAACTTACCGTTAGCAAGACTTGATCTCTCTCAAATCAACTGGCGGCAGCCAGTCATGAAATCCAGCAACACTAGCTATATCACTGATGCAATTTCCAGAAGTTGTGTTAACCACAACCTAACCGACGGTCAGTATCCGAGCGAATTTTTTTACCAAGGATCAAAACATTTGGAAGTATTCGGCTTTCTTTCAAAATTACGTGCCCGTGAAAAATTCTGCAAGTACGTACAATAGATTTTAAAATTCAGCAATGCAGCGTTTAAAATCCATTGCAAGTTCGCATGACAGGTGACGTTTGAAGACTGACAGGAACTTTATTTTCAAACCATTTCAAAAAATGCCCACCCACCTTTGGGTCGTTGAAAACCTTTCAAATGCAAATTAATTCGTTATCTCAAGTGTTAAGACGCCAATTAACTTCCTTTTAAAGCTCCGGAAACCCAATAAGTCTTGTTTTAAGCTCGCAAAAACTCACTGTTTAATAGCCCGGATTTCAGTGCCTCCTCCGCTCGCTAAAAATATTCAGGCTATTGGATAGTGAGTTTTTGCCAAGACTAGGAACCCCATTAAATTTAACAACGGATCAACTTTATCGAAAACAAAACTTTCTAAAAGCACGGTTTTCGAAAATACCGTAACATTTATGTTGCGCAGAATTACGTAGCCTTGAAACCTCGGATTTGCTGAAATGTAGTCAGGGATATTAACGAACAAACATCACACTTGAACTCGAACAATATATCCTCGTTTTAAGACATGTCCAGAGGAAACTGAAATTTGTTGCCTGTCACTTGAACTTCTTCACCTGCTTCTTCCATTATGTTTTTCTGGAGTAATTCATTATACCTTGCTATAAATTAACAAAAACACAGGTGTTCTCAAGAACAATTGAGCTTCCACTGTTCAGTGTCAATGTACTGCGAGGTCAGTTTTAGCAGAGTTAATGTATCCAGTGAAAGCTAGTTTTTTCGAAACTGCGAATACTATACTTCATAAAGTTGTCAAGTGAGCATTCGACTTTGAAAGACTCCCACTTAGTAAGGGTTGTCCTTAGTGAGTTGCCCAAAGTGCGACCCATTCCTTAGAGCTGGTGTTGTATAGTGATCTCATCTCTGAAAGATCCGTTCGTAAACAACTTCGGTATTGGTTTTGCAAGTCACGGTGTTACAAATAGACCGGTGTCGTTGTATCAACTTCCGTTTTGATACTGTCTTCTTAATTAAGATGTTAATAAACAAAGCGAGTTATTACTCTTTGTGCCCGGTTTAAATTTAGCGTATTCACTCTGACAACCGATTCGTTTGCAAGATTGCAATAACTCGACTGTACATCCACACTGACGGTTTCTTCAAACGTATGTTTTGAGTTTCACACTACTACTGACGTAATCTCGTAACATGCAATCGGTACAAATCTGTCCAAGATACGAAATGGATGTGACAAGTAATACTTCAGCGGTACAAGTCCAATCTCGTCCCAAATCCCTTTGTTAAATTACGAAAACGCCACTTTGAAATCAAATATTCTGTTTTTATTTCGCCAAAATGAAAACGAGCACTTTGACTTTGATTTCCGTGATCTTAAAGTTCACTTATTTTGTTAACTATATCCACAGATTTCTTCGTTGGCTGTTTATGAGAATCTGATGTTATGTCAGGATCATACCATTAAAGCTGATAATACTCTTCATTCTCAAAACTGGTCAACATGACAGTGTATTGAAATTGAGAACTAAATTTACGCCATGATCAATGAATCAATGCTGGGAGTCAAAAGGGTTGACTTTGCTTGGTCACGCACACGAGCAAAAACGACACCAGCGAAGGAGGCTATAGGCGAATCAGAAAACGGTGTAACTCGTTTCAACTAACTCAGCGCTGCCTACATTTTTCGTTTCGTGATTGTTTCATTTCATCTCTTGCACTTGTTGTGAATTGCTCGAATTACTGCTGTTTCTATTTGCCTCTCATTTATTTCATAATCTGAGGCGATGCCACGCGGCTACTGGTCTCCTTGGTGATATAAGCATCTGATGCCAGTGTCTGAGTGGCTCGCCAGTAGAAGCAGAGCCCACAACAACTCGACCAATTACATCGCTTCTCGAGGAGTCGGCCTTTGAGTCCGCTACTGATATAACAAACAACACTCTGTGGAGCAGGTCCGGAGGAACGTCAAACATCATGCATTCATTGTACACTGGATTGCTTTCCTTTTTTCGGATTGAGGTTTTCTTCTTTTTCACCTTCTTTCCATCGAAGAGTAGAACGACTTTAATGAATGGATCTGCATACACAGTGAAGATAGGCGATTGATCAGGACATTTCGAACGGAGGCAATGGTTTACCTAAGTAACTGCCACACCCCTCCCAACCAAATCCCCTCAATTATCGCGGTAATCGTGCGTTGCATCTTAAACCCTCTACTGATACACACTGGAGTGTACACTGGATTTCCCGGTAGGTAAATGAAATTAATAATTAGCAATTATTGAATGAGGCTGAGTAGGATATGAAGAATTCTGCAGGTAGAGGAGGGTGTTATCCACCAAGGCCGAAGGCCGAGGTGGATAACATCCTCCGAGATCTGCAGAATTCTTCATACTCTAGGAAAGCCGAATTCAATAATTGCTTTATTATTCATTCAAAATAGTTTCTTCGCTCAAACTTCTAAACCTACTCGCAGCCATTTTTCTGCTCAACAAAAATAACACAATCTCGTCCCCAGCTTTTTTTGGTCAACGGTTCAATAATTTGCAGCGGGCTGCACTTTTGACGTCATTTTGACGTCATCGGTTCAATAATCTGCAGCGGGCTGCACTTTTGACGTCATTGATTCCATATGACGAAGTTTCTTTCCAAATTTGGTGAACAGCAGCTGGTTATGGTGAATTATGCGTGTGGTTTTAACCAATCAGAAACGGGGAAATATTTTGAATGAATAATAATGTCTTTATCAGCACTCCTAACAGGAATCAAAATCATGAGCTTCTGAACCTTTCAAGAAGGAAACTGCTTTCCTTTCACTGACTCTCTCCCCTTCTCTCTCTCGCTGTTTGCCTCAACCTATATCGGCTTTTTCCCTCCTTCAGATGTAATGGTACGTCTTGCCACTACTCTTTTCGACCTAGGACGCTCCTAGACTACTGTTAATAGAACGTGTTTTCCTTTAGAACGTAAAGTTTCATTCATGCAAGTTTGGAGTCTAGAACCCGAATCGAGGCTAGCGGTGTAACAGTTCTCGTAAGACTAAGCAGCAGAAACAGTGTCTTGAAAACAGCACAAGCTGCTACAATACTAATGAACAGCTTCACACTATCTTGGAACGATCCACAGATCCGAAACGAGAGCGAAATAAAACGTTTTACAAATAAATACAGATCAACTGGCAGATCAGCAAAATTAGCGGACACTAGTATTGCAACAGGCGCTTTCATTCAGTAGCCAAAATTTCAGGAAATTTTGAGTGTGTTCCGATCCAAAATATCTGGGATCACCTTTAAACGGTCGATTCACCTTTACCACACCTGTACCGATTCACCTGTACCGCAACCTGATTGATTTTTTACCGTGGTTAAATAAAGGACTGATTGATTGAATGATCATTCGGGCCGAAGAGTTGCCCTCTCCTTTTGAAAACGAGCTCAAGCGAAACTTTATGATTGGCGAGGAAACTTATGCGAACGTGGCGAGGCCTGGGTCGGGTTTGAAAGTTCCCTTGTATTAATTTCCGCCGTTTCCTAGGGACTCTAGGATGGTTTTCGCGCGTGCATCAAATGGCGTTCCTCTTTATAAAAGACAAAGAGGAACCTGGAGACGAAGGCTGGGAGGCGCCGGCTATCTAATTAGTACATTTTTTCTAAATAATTTCATTCTCTTAGGTATATAATGTTTTACATGATCATTCATACCTTGGATCATAGTTACATCTATTAACTATGCTTGGATGCAGAGCGTAAGTATTGAAAAATACTCACTTATGGGACGCGGCTCAGTGCTCCAGTCACTGAATGGTGGATTAAGGTTCCTTGCCTTCATTATTACAACAGACATTCTTTCAGCTGTTGGCATGTAACTAAGGGAAAATAAAATCTCACCCAGGTTGGCCTTGGTCTGGGAAAAAGAGAGAACGTTAGTTCAAAATAGGAAATATTATTTCAGACATATGTAGATTTCCCTGAGAAGTCACCAAAGGCGACATTAAACTAAACCTGAATCTTGGCGTGAATATTACCATATTTCCGTTATCTTGATGTCTCTTTTTATCATGTAAGGTCATTTTGATTACTTAAGGTCAATGAATGGGTGCCGAAAACATGGCAACATTCTAATTTCTTCCCAAGGTAAAAAATCGCTATTTTCGAAGAAAGTCTAATCTTAGTGCAATTAAATTAAGAGATTTCATTGGGTTACAGAGCCTCATTAAACACAAACACTGCCTTTGTGGACCGAATTTATTGCTAATTTGTCACTTGTAATGGTGTAGAATTTAAAATAACATTTCATACGGAAGTCTTATCAGTCACCTTTTGATAACACATTAAATCCTTGTTAAAAGCCAGAGATTCATCTGCCTTGATCACTTGACCGAGTTTCATTTGCAGCTCTCCAATCAAGTAATGACGGGAATACTTGTCGACTTCCCACAAAGACAAATGAAGTGTTGACCTCTGAACGTCTTCTAATGGCAGGTGAAATTCGTAACTTTGGCTAAATCTTGGGTTTTTAGACTTTCTAACTACTTCTGTTTGTCTCCTGGAGACTCCTTCTTCGTCGGGTTGAAGCCTCGTTTTCACGTAAGAGTCCACTGTATTCCAGAAGTCTTTTCCCACTAGCTGGTTTGCTTCAATAATACTAAGCAAAAGAATCTGTAAATTGCTTTGATAAATCATTGAGAATTTAATACTTCCTCTGTTTTGGTGGGAGGTTTGTGCAGTGTCCCGATCTATGCCATAGTTGACCTTACTTTGTTTTTCTTGTTCGCAATCACTGCATTCGGGTGAAAAAGTTGAAAACTGTGAGAGTGAAATCTTCCTCGCTGTGCTTTTGCCGTCATCTTTCAAGAAGGTGGAGTCTTTGTACACTGGTTTTTTGTGAAGCCTGCTCAGTTTACAAATGATGCAGATGACCATAAGAATCAGTATGGCAATAGCTCCACTGACGATGCCAAGCTTAGCTTCTTCTGATAAATACAGCATCGACTTGAGCTGTGCAGCGATGCAAGCTAGGTTGAAAAAAGAACTTAAAACAAATTGGAAAGAGAAGACAAAAGGGCACTTTCCTTTTGTCAGAACTGACCGGCCAAAGCCGTCAGTTTGCAAAGAAAAGGCATCAATTTGAAGGATCACTTGCATGGTAATTCCTGGCATTGTTCTGGTGCAATATATATATCGTAAATACTTTTGTTCTTGGGCCATCGTAGTTTGATCAAAAATAAGACACAAACAGTAGTGATAAACATATTGAACTTGTTCATTTTGATAATGACTTGACGTTTCGTATGTGCTCTACATACATTTTCAAAAGCAACCGTTGAAATTTAAAACAGCTATTTATATATAACAAATCGTATGAGGGGACTGGAACCTAGATTAAGCAAATACTTAACAGTAAAATATATAATAATAATAAAAACAGAAAAGATTAATAAAGCATCAGCTTTTCACTTCCGATGTTGACGTTGAAAGCTGGCTCAAGTTCTTGAATAAAGAAGGTCTCTGTTATTTTACAATGATAGTCTGTTTTGCCCTTCGCTAAAAGTTCAATATGCTTATCACTGCTGTTTGCGTCTTATTTTTGATCAATATATATATCATTCCGGCCCGAAGGGCGTTGTAGAGTTTGTCCTTCCAAATGCCTGGTCCGACCGGTCAGTTCTTTCAAATGCAAAGCGTGCTAAGATTCGTTAAGGTGCGAGACGCGAGAGGTCATGTCGCAGGGACATGTTACAGAGACATGTTGCAGCGACCAGAAACTTGTGTAGTGTTCATTAAGGCGACATGTAGCAGGGACAAAATCACAACATGTGTGCACACACATGAAAATGTTGTGGGTACTGTGGGTACACGTTTCAGGGATATGTTGCAGCGACCCATGTCCCAGCTTCCCATGAAGTTCAACAAGTTGAACTTCATGGAACACGTCGCAACATTTTCATGTGTGTGCACATGTTGTGATTTTGTCCCTGCTATATGTCGCCTCAGTGTGCACCACAAAAGTTTTTTGTCGCTGCAACATATCCCTGCAACATGACACCTCGTGTCTGCCCACCCTTAATGGCAGTTTAAAATAATCGCGTCATAATGGATGATGGCATTTAAGGCCGAGACACACTAAGGGGCAAGTCGCAGCGACAGGTCTCTGCGACAAGTCGCTCCGTGTATACTACTTGAAAAACAAGTTGCTACGACATGACGCCTGGTCGGTGCAGACGCAGTGATTTCTAATTCAATATGGCGGACCATATGACGCTCTCTCATTGGTTCATTTATATTTTGTCGCAGCGACTTGTTGCCGGAAGTGTTCACACGGTGCGACAACGCTGCTTTCGCTAATTTTGTCGCTGCGACTTATCGCCTCGTGTGTCCCGGCCTTTACACAGTAGCAAATATTGAATTCATACAACCCGTAACTTGATAGTAAGCCTCCCTCAGAAAATGATGCTTTTTGGAATACTAAGTTCTTCTTGCTACCGAGCGAAGCTGCAAATTTTACTGAGAGTACTTGTGGTACATTGAAGGTCTGCTTGTTAAACATTTTGCTTTAAAACAAGATTTAAGGTTGATTCGTTCAAAGGATTGGTCTAATTATCATTACGACTCGAGCTAATGGATTCCCGACTAATGAAAAAGAATCGAGATTATTGGGATCCTCCAAATCATTTTTGCGGGAAAAAAAAAAATTTTTTTTTGGTCATTTCAGTCTAGAATCTTATTTTCTGAGTTCTGATTGAGCAGTGAAAAATAAAACGTTTGCTTCGTTATGAACTCAACAAATTACAAACCTCGAAAATCGCTATGGTGTCATCTTGAACGACATTTCTCTGAAATAACAAACTGCATATATCTCTGTCTTTCCTACCATCGGAAAATTAATCCCTAAGTAGTATATAGGAGGGGATCCACAAGGAACAAAAGGCGGCGTCCACTCCCCTAGTATAGCTCAACGTATTAATTTTAGATCCTAATTTATGCAATTTACCTGCGCAAATAGTAACGCCAGGACTAATAAGCACATGCAGACTACTGCAGACTGTTCTTCCCTCAGAAAACTAAGACAGTCTCCTATGGACACAGTTCTAACAGTAAAATCCAGTTTATGAAGCAATTGGTTTGTGTGCAAGAAAGGAAGCGACAAAAGTTCCAAAACATGAAACCTGCTCGCTAGGCAAGGTGCTCCACTGTTCGCTTGGTGGGTTTCGTTGATGTATTTGCGAGATTTCGCCTGGTACCAGCTCCACGTTCTTTCATCAGTCTTGCTACAAAGAAAAAACAATCACAATCATAATTTAAATAGGGGGTAGTGAAACATTAACTGGTTATGCAAGGACTGTAACTATTTAAAAAAATTGATTTCAACATGATCACAAGTGCACTTCTCAGTTGGTGAAAAGCAATTTTCGGGGTTTTCTCGAAATTTACCGAAAACAATCGAAGCTGAGCCGAAGCCTAACCCAGTGCTCTTTCGTTTCCAGTCCTTCAGAGACAGAACACAAAAATGGTGCGCTGACAGCAGAATATGCGTAAAGTTAGTTGCAAAATCGCCCTCTTTTTATGTCCCGGAAAGGAATTTTCGATAGCATAAAGGAAAGAGATACTCTGATATGATGTCACGAAGTGACTAAAAGGTACGAAGATTTCTTTTTATTTTGATTTGTAACCTCTGTCAGTTCGCCTGTTCATTAATTAACCTCACGAATACAGGTCGCGTCATTCCGCCCCAGAGTCTATCTGCTCCACAGCATTCTGACGAAATGAAAGCGAACCAACCCCAACCCTACTTTATAATCACTAAAATAAGTGCTTAGACCTAATCATTGAAATGAGTGCTTTTCATCATTAAAGTGAGTGCTTCGACACAAACATGCGTGCGTGAGTCGGATCGACTCTGGGGCAGTTCTCTGGGGCGGAACGACCGGTTACCGACTCGGAGACTGTAAGCGTAAGTAAAATAACAGTTTGTATTTGGAAATACTGTCAAGCAGGTAAGAAATGTAATGTAAAAATATACAAACCATTTTATTGGGTGTTAAAACTTCCTTTTATTGCAATAGAATAATGGGTAGTGCGCTAACAGTGAGCTTCTAATTTCGTTGACTGTTACTCAATTACAAATAATTCATCGTTTTTTCCGTTCCGGCCAAACCTTGTTGTTCGTTTTTCTTTGCATATCCTGATTTTGTGGGTAGATGCTGTCTTCTCGACAGCAAATCAAATTGTGCGACAGGGAGTCGGCAATGGTGGCCTAATGCGGCAAAAAGCGAAATGCACGGCGAAACGAAGCAAAATGTCGGAAATGCCCACATGAACTGTTTTAGTGGGAATTCACCTGTGACTCAATAGAAAACTGGAAAAAAAAAAAACCTAGCTGTAAGGATGGCCCGTAAAAGAGTACAAAATCTCACACTCAGTGGTGATTGAAAGAGCTCTTATTTAACTTTCTAGCTGTTAGTTTTATAATTATTGTAGCAGCTCACTAATTTGTAAATCAAGATTTGCATATCACATATTTGACAATTATTCCATGAGCGCGTGTTGGATATTAGAGGTTATTTCATGGCTGGTGACCACGTACGGTTTTTATTCACAAGTTGTGTAAAACAAATGAACCAGCGCAGCGAGTGAGTTTGCTTAACACTACGAGTGAATAAAAATTGTACAAGCCAACTAACTGTGAAATAACTTATTTACTAGGAGTAATCAAAGATTAATAAGTGCATTTGAAGTTCAATGAATTTAGCTAAAATCATACAAAAAACATAGGAGGAAATTAGTTGAGACATTAAATTAAATGTCAGAGGCAGCACAAAGATATTGTAAATATGCAACAATCTGATGATGATTATGTAGATTTATTGAACATGGTACAAGGGCACACTCGTTGCAGTACAAATTATTGTCTTAGAAAAAAACAGAATGAATCAGATCTCAGGTGTAGGTTTCATTTTCCATTTCAACCTTGCACCAGTACAAAGCTAGAATTTGAACCTATTCATACAAAAGATGGAAATGCCAAATACAAGGCAAAAGTAGTAACAAGTCGATGTGACGTCATAACTGCCCGCCCGATAGAAAGCCCGAAAAACCCTCAGAGCTTTCGCTAGTGTTCACAGGAGACCCACGAAATTAGGAAGCCTTCTCCTTCGTCAAACGCAATTATATACATACCGAGATTCATAAGCGAACAGAACTCAAAGATAAACATATCTTTTATTTTCTTTCAAAGGAAAACAACGCACTGTCAAGCCGCCTCACAGTTCGAGAGTTGCACTGAAATGGCTTCCTTGTAAAATGCTTTATATCTGAATTATCAAGCAAAAATGCCGTTTTTTTCTTCAAATGGCGCTCAAAGCTAGCAAAGAATTCCCTTAAAGTGCCCCTGTGATAAAAAAAAACCACTTCCTTTTTTCCTTCAGATTTTGAAAGTGTGTTTGCTTAACACGTGACTGGCAAAATTTTGAGCTTTGATTTTTATCCAAAGGCCGTTTACTTTGAGTGTAAGTTTTGGACTTCAAGGTCCGCCATTACTCACGTTCAAAACTGACCGATTGGACCTCAGACGGTTGGATCCAGGGAAAAGTGACATCAGAGGCTCACTAGCTTAAAATTTCAGCATGTGAACGCAGCTTATTATATATGAAAAGCGTGAGTTTAAAAGTCTGAAAGCCCAAAAGCTCATAGAAATGTGCTATTTGTCAGTCAAGAGGAGCGGCGAGCAAGCAACACGGTTTTGTTCACTAGTGAAAATTATGATATAGCCAATCAGAGCATCGATACGTCATTTTTCACTAGTGAAAAAAATGTTATGACCAATCAGCTGGCTTTTATAGCGTGAAGAGACTATTTTTATCTCAATGCTTTTTGGCGTGTAAATCTCAGTATGTAAATAATGAGAGATGATAGATAGCCAACGAGGCGCAGAGCGCCGAGTTGGCTATAATCATCCCATATCCAACAAGCGCGAGTGGAATAATCATTGTTTTATTAAAAAGCCCCCAAAATATAGAAAACTAGACAACAATAACAATAAAAAGGCCCAAAAAATCACGCATATGCTTGCCTTGTTTGTAGATCATGGTATAATGGCTCATAACCCATGCTGGCTTAGCCAATCAAAACTCTCGAATTGCATTATCCAATGATCCAGTTTTTAATAATCATAAATATACAATGCTATACAAGAAAATAAGTACCAACAAGAATACTAGATCAATCAAAATTCAGAATTCATTTTGAAGTTCCTAAGTCTCATTCAAAGTGTGACATACAAAATGCTCCTCAAACTAACATTGGAAGTGAATACCGTGCATCTACATTTCAAATGAAAAAAGAAGCAGAGATTATTTTAATTGGGCATGATCATTCTTAACGTCAGTGCTCGAAATTAGTGGTCGTCTGGTCGTCCCAGATGACCAGAAAGTTTGCCGGGTGACTAGTTTGTAGTAAAATGGAAAGGTTGGTATCCCAAAGGAAAAAACGGACAACCCAGCTATAAAAACTGTATTACTTTAAAAAGCATCCGACTTACTCAACGGCTTTCTGATGTCAATGTCTGATAGTAGTGTGAAGTTAACAATTATTAACTTGCTGCAGTTGAGCATTTTCCAGTGTTTTGAATATCTGCAGCTTTTACAAAAGTCTGTGCCTCGTGAGTCCACAACATTTTGACCGCTGAGATGACGAATATCGTTGTCGACAAGAGTACAGACAATGCTGAACCACTTTCGATTTGTTAAATCTCATTTGATGTTTTGGTGACCGTGTGTAGTATTGTGGTGTATAATATTTTTACGAGTTGTACTTTATTTTGACGAGCCCCTTAGGGCAAGTCAAAATAAAACAACGAGTAGAAATACTCAGCAATACTACATACCAATCTAATAAGCTATAGATATATTATCCAGTTTTCTTTGCACTAAAATGTTTGCAAATGAAGAACGTGTTACAGAGCTGGAGTGTGAGGCAAACGTCAGCAACCCAAACCAGTAAAACCGGCTCTCTACTGACAAAAACCAAGTGTGCAATATATTGTGGAATATTTGTACTTGTTTCGTTTGTTTTCTGTACAATAACTAATACAGTTGGATGATAATTAAGTGTTATATATCCATTAACCCATTGACTCCCAGGGGTTCTCCATTGAATCGTCTGGCGTTAGACAGTAAAATGCTAAGTCTGGCCGGTTTAGGCCGGTTTGGACGTCAAAGGGTTAAAAGAGGTAAGGTAAAGTAGCACACAAATCACTGGGGCTCACACAGCTTGAGCTTATCCTGGTTTCAGCATGAAGCAACTGAGAGTGTTGATACTCACCCCTGGATGAGATACTAGTCCATTTTAGGGTTTACCCTCTGCAGTGTGTAGCTGGTCCCTATTCATACACCTGGAAGGAGAGAGAAGGTGTGGAGCAAAGTTTCTTGTCTAAGGAAACAACCCAGTGATTGAGCTAGGCCTGAACCAGCGACCTTGGGGTCAGGAGTCTAAAGTGCTGATCACTACACCACTGTGCCTCCACTTAAAAAATAGATATAAAAATAACATCAATTATTATTTGGTTTAATGATGGTTTTAAAACCAAGCTCGCGTAAGGGAGATGAGCATCACAGTCATCACTGGTATCTGTTTTTGCTAAAGATTTTGGCATGGTGTTTGACACTTAACAATTTGTAATGTTTGAACTGCACACTCACAGTAGCATTCAAATCTTGCATTAACCAATGATATTGGGTTAATTAGAAAAAGTCTTTTATTCTGTTACATTTAAGACTAGATTGCACTGAAGGCACTGAGTGGCCGGTGTGGGTGTAGAGAAATGGAAATGGAAGTGAAATTTGTTTACGGAAATGGAAATGGAATTTGTTTACCCACAGAACACCTTAAGAGTGCTCAGGATCTTGTTCAACATGTGTCTGTGCATTCTGGATCGAATTGGAATTTAGCAGTGTTGGTGTTTTGAGGAGAGGGGAAAACTGGCTTACAAGGAAAAAAAACCTCTTGGAGCAAGGAGAGAACCAACAACAAATTCAATCCGCACATGATGCTGAGACTGGGAATCAAACCAGGGCCACATTGGTGGGAGGCGAGTGCTCTCACCACTGCGCCACCCCTGCTGGGGAGGGAACTGATATGCATTGAATGGGTATTATGACCTCTGGTCCTCTAAATTAGTGGATTCTGTCTTAACACAAGAAGTTACCCTGTTTTGTGAATAGTATAAACTGTATTACCCTGTTCTTAAAAATTTAGTGAATATCAATTTCTGCCTTAGACAGTGAAGTACTGTTAATTACTCTTTCTTGTATATCAGGTAAAAAGAAGGAATGTCTTCCTAAGTAAAGTCAAGTTACGGTGTTGTTTATTTTACTTACTTGTTTGTCAAAAGCATGTCTCGTTTACAGGGGAGCTCTAAGGGCCTTGGTGCCTTTTTGTTGATTAATTTGCTTTAATATGTAATTTAGGGTGCGTTCGATTGACCGTATTCCGGAATAGGAATACATGGAATACAAGTTGGAAATCCTTCGTTTTTGCGGAGATTCACATTAAAATTGTCAAACATTTGCTAAAATGCTATTTTAAACATATTTTTATCATCCTTGCAGCTTCGAAACGCGCCAAACATACCGTTTTAATCATCACTCCACATATTCTTATTCCGGAATAGGGTCAATCGGACGCGCCCTTAGTGTCTCGTGGTCACTGCCTACTCATTACTACCCTTAATTTATGTGGAAAACTGTTGAGGCGATAGTCATGCAAATGGATTGCAGGCTAATCATGATAAGGTGACCAACTGTTATCTGGGGTAGTGGGTGGGGGGGGGGGGGGGGAATAAAATTATTTGCTATCGCTTATGGAACATCTTAGACATGATTAGGTTGGCCTGCGTACTCAAAAAGTGCCGTAAAGCTTTATCCCAGTGGTAGGCATGCATTAATGGCAGTAGCAACTTAATTTAATTTGCAGTGAGAATAGTGCACTGAGATAATAAATCCATTTCAGATTGGGGCAATGGCTGGTGAATTTTACCTGTTGTTCTTCCACACGAGATCCTGAAATGCAGATGCTGCTTCCCTCTCAAGCATGGCACATAATCTTTGGAGTTTGAGGCTGGATAGTCTGCTTTTGTCAATCGAAGCTGTTGTATGATATGAAAGGGAAAAGCAAGTCGGTTGTTGTGTTGTTAACATTGAAATGGGTAGTATCTTGTCCAAATGCTCGTGTACTTCTGCCGCTTCCGAGAGGGAGGTTCCACTGCAACCAAGTAATGTGGAGATATCCATCACAACAAGCAACGATGGAAATGATCTAAGGGGATTGCAGGCAGGTCAAGAGAAAGTCAGCAGTGAGGAACCAAAATCTCTCAAGATGTCATACCAGTTGTTTGTCCTTGAAACTCTTAACAGATATCGACAGGAGAATCGTTTCACTGATTTCACCATCAGAGTCAATGGCAAGAATTTTCCTGTCCACAGAAATGTCTTGGCTGCTAGTTCTAATTTCTTCAGTGATCTGTTTTCTGAAAGTGACTCCTCTCAACCAACTGACTGTGAGTTTGAAAAAGTTGACCCAAGCACTATGGAAAATATTCTTAACATCCTGTACACTGGAAAATGCAAACTGGATGAGCTCAATAATTTATCAGTGCTTTCCTTAGCAGAGACTTTGGGTGTGCAAGAGTTATTTACTAAATTTGCCGAACTCCTGCAGGGAAACAAAATATCTGTTACCAAGCTAAGAGTGCTTAATTCCAATAATCAAGATGCTGTTTTGACAAGGTTGTCATCATTTCAAACAAAGGGTTTGTTTTGTGATGTTACCTTGACAACACGTAGTGGCAAAGTTGTACCAGTTCACAAGAATGTGCTAGCAGCGGTTAGCTGTTATTTTGAAGGACTCTTTAGGTCAGAAATGAGAGAGGTTCATGAAAAGAATGTCGACTTTGGAGTCATAGATGAGACAGTTGTTGAAGAGTTGTTAAATTTTGTTTACATTGGAGAGATCAACATTTCATTTCATAATGCAAGGAATTTGCTGCAGGCTAGCGATTATCTTTTAATAGAGCACTTGAAAAGACGAATTATTGATTTTGTAAAGGACTCTTCAACATTGCTAAACTTTTGGCTGGTATATTCCCTTGTTAGAAGTTTTGATTGTTTGGATGAGGTGTACCAAGAAATGGTGAATTTTGTATCCATTCACTTTTGGAGCATTGCACATTCAAGCGAATTTCTGTGTATCACAGAGCAAGATGTTAGGTGGTTTCTTTCAAATGATGACATTTTATCCAGCGAAGCTCAAATGTTGGAATGTTTAATTCGATGGTATAGGCATTCACTAGAAGACAGGAAGGAATCATTTAGGAGACTTTTGAATCTTATTCACATGGGTAGTATTCCAGATCAGTACCTTAAGAGGCTTGTTGCAGATCAAGGCATCGATGAGCTGACAAGATTCTCCGGATACAGACTGGACGATGATGTTCCAATTGAGGATATCTTGAAGACTTCAGCCTACCACAATGTGGTCTTGTTTGGTTTGACACATAGGCTACATTACACTCACTCCTACAATCTCTGCTACTGGCTTCCATTTGCTGGTCCGTGGTCTCTTATTGCTCGCATTCCACATAACAAGTCAATGTTGGCCAATGGCACCCCTCTTGTTTATACCAGCTCTGGATTGTATGTGCAAGTTCCTTGGAACAACCCAAAGCTTGCATTCCACAGAAATCCTTTGACGGCCCGTCATCTTATGCCAAATTCAGGAGTGGCTCCCACCACAGACATAGAGCCTTCTGCACCCATGACCTTTGACTGTGCAGCCGTGACTATGGGCAAATTCATCTACTTGATAGGAGGAATGTCCATGCAGGAGGTCACAGAAGTCAAAACAGTACAGCGGTATGATGTTGAGAAACAGACCTGGTCACCAGTAGCGGACATGCTTGAGCCTCGGTACGAGCTAAGTGCGGTCAACTTCAAAAACAGGTACATCTTTGTGTTTGGAGGCACTGATGGGTCATCTCATAGGGAGTGTTTAAAGACGGTAGAAAGGTACGACCCACACATTGATCGCTGGTCGTATGTTAGTTCCATGCACCAGCCGCGATCCAGTGCCTTTGCGTTTGTCCACAATGAGAAAATCTATGTGATTGGCGGAGAGCGAGGTGAAGACGTGATTCCGACGGATTGCGAGCTCTACGATCCTGTGACGGACGATTGGCAAGTGGCGAGAGTACAGGTGAACACGCTGTACATGCCTAAGGGACAAACGGAGCAAGGGTCCTTTCTTTATCACCCAACCACTGAGAACAGAGAACTCAACGCAGGATGTGCGGGTGGGCTGTCTGTGTTGTCGAGCACCACAGCACAGCAGGACCAAGAGGGGAGGCTCGATGAAGCAAAGATCACAAGACCTTACGTTACTTGTATCAATGGATCCATCGTGATTCTCGATTTCAGCACATGCGCAGACGGCCAGCGCAGAGCAGATTTTTATTTTGTGGACCCGGATTCAGGAAATTTTAGAATTTTACAATCTTTGTTTGCGTGGCCGACTGATATCTCTTACGGTGCCGTAATGCCTCTGAGCCGGAGAGACATGATGAAGGCTCTCAAGGACTATTCTGTTCATGATGGTTCTATAGACAATTTGTAAACATTGGCATGTACTAATTTGAAGTTACCCGATCTTTCTAGAGCCAGGAGTCGACGAAACCAGGGGCCCGTTTGTCAAAAGTCCCGAAACTTTACGGGCCATTTTCAGGTGTCACAATTCCCTTTGTATCTCAAGAAGGGAGAAGATTTAATTCGTCAAACTTCACAGTTATTTTTCTTTGTGTTACCTTGAAAACATGTTAAAAGATCGGCTTTCCAAAACAAGCGGTTGCCAATTTCACAAATGACTTTTCGGGCCCGAAAAGTTTTTGGGACTTTCGAGAAACCGGCCAGGACCGAATAGTGAACGAGAATGGCATGGAAGAGGAGAGTGCATTGTCCTTCATAGTAATGTAGTGTTGTTGCCTTAAGACTATCCACCCGGAAATTTTAGGACTGGGATTTCGTGCTTATGATTTCATGTAGGAACAGTCCTAAAACCTTTCCCGCAACATAAAGCTTACGTAGGTACGTATGCTACGAAAGGTAACTTCACGTAGTTGTATGTTTTTCCGTACGTATTTCGAATCTCAGTTTTAGTCGATGAGCCTAGTTTTATCAGAAAATCCAGCAAATTACATCAATACACGAGGCATGGCTTTTAGTCAGGTTTTGAAAGTTTGTGTAAAAATGCACTCTTGTTTTGATCTGCTCTGCTATTAAATAAATGCTGTATTTGCGTCGAGGCTTTAAGTGGCAAAAACATCGATCGGAAGTGACATCAGTTTGGGAAATCGCTTCTAGCGATAGGAATCAATATTTTAAAAACGAATTTTGTCCAAGAGCAAACGATTATTTAGCTTTAGGGTCTTTTTCCTTAAGTAGAGAAAGTTAGGTAGCAACTAATGACTTTTTAATATGGTAAATTATTTTTAGCTTAGTTTAAATTAGAAACTTGATTTTGACGTTTTTGAGCAATTTTGGGTTATTTTCATGTGAACCATTTCCGAATTTCACTTTAGTCTCGCTTTCAAAGAGAGTCCACTCGAAAATGGACCATTTCCGAGTTGCTGTTTGTCTCGGTTTCGAAGTGAGTCTTGGTGCTCAACTATTGTAAGGGAAATGAGTTTGATTTGCATAAGAATACGCAGCTCATTTCTGTACTCTTAAGATTTGCAATCATTACCAATAGCTCTTTTTTTCCAAAACATGTTAAATGTTTTTAAGAGAATGACTTTGATCTCGAGTATTTCAGTAAGTTACGCGCTGACTGTTCGAACTGAACGATTTAGGTATGCGTGCATAAAGAGGAAACTAATAGAATGACCGGTAGTTTGCAAATCAGTTTCTGTCTTGATCTCTCGAATGCCGGGTACGAAATTGATGTGGTGAGTGGGTGTCGACGGCCGCGCATACTCAACAGGGAACGGATCGCTTGCAAGCAATGGTTCCTCTCTCGTTTCACTCCCTAAACTGGCATGAAAAGAGAATCAAAGTGAAGCTAATCTCGTTAAAGAAAGAGGAGTGGAGCAGAAAGATGCCATGTTATTTTGCACTTGTTTTCGATTAAATTTTTTTTTGGACTTTCGAATTTATATTTTCAATGGTCGATTTTAACAGTCTGAGTATCTCTAAAGAATTGACGCCTTTTCTTGTATGCGTAAATCCTATATGTCGGGCCCAGCGCCACGGATGTTTATTTACGGTGTAATTTTTCCCATGGTATTTGTATAAACTCCGAGATAAAAAAATAAAATCTTTCGGAAACCATCCCACCCTCCTCCGTTCTGAGGCTTTTTTTCCAAGTTAATGTTTAGAGTTGATCACTCGCTAGCTTCGTTCTTATAATTGTTTATTGTTTATTCTTTTTTTCGTCCTTACAATTCTTTATTTGTCCCGCGATTAAAACTTTTGTTATCTTACTCATTTCTTTTAGTGTCATAACACCCTGAACAAAACGTCTTCTCAGATTATCCAGATTTAAAAAGAATTAAGAATTTGAGGAAGAGAGTTGAAGTATAGTAACCCATAAAAAAAGTTGAAAGGGCCAGATCAACATGAAGAAACTTAATATGTGAAAGAATGGCGACAATTTTTAAAACTCGTAGAGCTGTCCATCTTTTGAGATGATGTTAATGTCCGTCGGTTTTTTTATTCATCTCGACAATGTAAAATCTTTGCCAAAATGGCCGCCATTTTAGTATTCTTTTGTTCGATTGCAACTTAGCCCTTTTGGCTTTGTTCAGGGTTAAATATTCTTTTGAATTTACGTTTGAAATCGAGGCCAAAAGGGCCAATTTGCAACGAAACAAAAGAATTCTTAAATGGCGACCATTTTGGAATAAGGTGTTAATTTTAGTTCATATAACCCATGGCATTATTTACAATTAACCCATTTTCAAGTCACCTGGACCAATAACAATAAATCTCCCCTTTAAGCAGTTTCATCGAGTGTCGCAAAACCAAGACCGGCGCAAGCTAGCGCAATGAACCCATATGACCTGTCACTTGCATCAAGCGCGGGTAAAAGCGCACATGTTGTGCTTTCGCATTTCAATGGTGAAAAAAAGAAAGTGGCGCGAAATTTATAAGACAATCAATGCGCATGACACTCAATTTAGGACCGCTCTATAGGAAAGAAATATACTTCGAATATTTTTGTAGCCTTAATTTAAATCAGATTCGCCTGCATGCGATTTCAAGTTTCTGGAATTACAGGATGCCACATAGCCACAGGTTTCCTCAACGAAGCGAGCATGTGATTCCAGTGCGAAACGCCACTTCCGATTACATTCTGCCCAAGAAGCACATGGCCAACCGTTTGATCAGGGCCTTGCGAAAGCTTGTTAACAACAGTGAGTTTGAAAGTAACTTTCTGTAGCGTTTCCGAAGTAACTTTGAAAGTAAAAGCTTCGTTGTAAACTGGATTTAAAGTCTTTTTCTGCATGGCTGTCCGCTTTCGCCCCAGTCTTTCTCTGTTTACCATTAAAAAAACTCTTACAGAGGGACCTGCGAAAAAAAATGTCCCAAAAGTAATTAATTTCAAGTAGTCACAGAAAATGTTATTAAAAAAAACTTCAAGAAGTAGCAGAAAATTAACAAATTTGTTTCATTACAAGAGATTCTGTTTTCAAATAGGCCAATTTCCGAGTTCACGTCTGCCTCCTCTTCAAAGCGTTTTTCTTATGAATATTAGTTTTCATTTACATCGAAAGTAGAACTAATAACCATCACAAAAACTTCGCACTTAGACTCGCTTTGAAGAGGAGGCCGACATGAACTCGGAAATGGCGTATTGATATGATTGGCCCATAAACACGACGTATATAAAACTGAGTCTGGGCTAGCCTTGTGACATTTTAGCACCATCGAACAGAGCGCATCTTCCAAGGCAAGTCTGGTATCTGTGATTCGGGGATAAGGATATCGAAGGAAAGGTTAGAGAGCAGGGATGGCGCAGTAGTGACAGCACTCTCCATCCACCAATGTGGCCCGGGTTCGATTCCCAGACTTGCAGGTTGAGTTTGTTGGTTCTCTACCCTGGGGCCCGTTTCTCAAAAGTCCCGAAACTTCTCCGGGTACTCCGGTTTCCCTCTCTTCTCAAAAACTAGCTTACGATTTGATATGAGTTGAGTTGATTTGCTTTCTGTGCAGTTCCCCCATTTTGTGCCCCGGAACCAAATACGGTTGACACTTAAATAAAGTTCATTATTAATGGTCCCGTGTCGTAAATACTCTTTTTCTTTGGCCATCTTAGTTTTATCAGGAATAATACACAAACAGTGGTGACAAACATCAGATACAAACGCATCCTTTGAAATTATCTTTTACTTGACGTTTCGTATGCTTCTGCATACATCTTCAGAAGTGACGGTTAATACTGAAATGAATATTTCAGCAGCGAAAAGCTGTCTTTACCAGTTTTTTTTTTTTGTCACGTCTATTGTTACTTAATAGTTAATAGTTAGTAAGTTAGTGATCCTGTATATTTAAATTCAAATTTTGCAGTAACCGTCACTTCTGAACATGTATGCAGGAGCACACGAAACGTCAAACGAAAAGATAATTTCAAAGGGTGCTTTTATATCTGATGTTTTTCGCCGCTGTTTGTGTATTATGGTCCCTTATGGTCCCTTGCCCTGTTTAGGCATAGAAAACATTTTTGAATGATTTTCATTGAGATCATTTTGACTTCGATTTTAAAGCAGAGGCCTCTTTAGGAGATCTCCTTTGAGCAACGAAATCCTTTGAAATTAAAAGTATTTTCTGGAATACGTCTGGGTTTGGGGGATGATAATTTATTTAATTTTCCTTGATTCAATAATGTTGTTAACAAATTTCACCTTGGAAATAAAGAGAGAGATTTTGCATCAAGTGTATAATTGCGACAAAGGTCGATCTGAAATTTGCGTTTTGCAAAAAAAATCAAAGTAGTTCAATTGACTTTTCCCCACTTCTTTCCTGTTGGCTTGAACAACTTCTCGAATAAGAGAAATGATTTCGAATATGAAAATTTTTTAATGCTACAAGGCCGTTTGCCATTTCACGTAAAGGCAATGGCAAATGTATTTGACAACTTTAAATTGCTGCAGATTAGTGTTAAGAACTCAAAAAAAATCAGTCTTCAAACCTACCCCATAAACCAGTCTGCGTCTCTATTTTCAGGTTTCTCGCCTTGAGAATGACGATAGTGAGACGTTGAGTCGTAGGAAAGTAGTTCAAGGAGACGAGCAACTCACCAGCGTGTTCGTGGCTTGCCCCCTAAAAAAGGAAGCACGGAAATAAAAAAATAGGTTGACTCGGCTCCTTAGTATCTTTTATTCTTCTCTTTCTTTTCTTGCAGCATGGCCGTGTCTCTGACTTGGTCACGTTACTGGAATCCTTTGTCTGGTGAGTTGTTGGCGTCTAATTTGGTTCAACATTTTTGTGATCAGGGCTAGAGGTGATGTTTGAACTTTGCCAGGGCCGAAAAAACTAACGATAAACGCACAAAGGAGGTCCCACTTGCTGCCTCAACTAAGATGATTACGTCACTGGATCCCATGTGCTGTTTTTCTCTTTATAGGTTTTAAAGAATGTTGGTAAAATTTACTAAAAACTATAAGGCCTAGATGACTTTAACCCTTTCACTCCTGTGGGGTTCCCCATTGACGAGTGAAATGGTCTGGCGTTAGACAGAGTAAAATCTATAAGTCTTAGTGGCCCTTACAGGATTGAAAGGGTAAAAGACACATTTAAATAACTTTTGGTCTTCTCAAGCCTTGCGCGTTCGGTAATAAGTGCATAGCAGAAGGAAGGGGGAGGGGGGAAACATGGGAAAGTTGGCTGACCACACTCATATATACCTGTGGCAGACCCGGCGTAATGTCGTACCACTTGGGCTGCGTTTTATCAAGTTCAGCCTCGTCCAGCGAAAGCAACACCTGACCAATCACATGCATGTTTGAAAACGCGTCCACCTCCATCACCTGAATGTGGAGTGAGAGTGTTTCAATTGCGTGGTCACCGAACGAGAATAACAACTCTTCATTCCATTGCGGGACAAACGTCATTTTTTGTTTCTCAATTTCCTTCTCTGCTAAAATTTCTTCGTCCTTACAAATTTGTACTAGCAGATAAATTAAAGCTGTTGGTAAGTTCGTTCGGCAAATGATTCCCTTCGCCTGAACCAGACCAATGATGATAACTTTTTCTTCCTTGTTGTATTCAATTGAGAATTGAAGTTTCCCGAAGTCTCCGGGTGTTTCAATAATGTACGGGTCTTCTCCACTAGAAAGACTGTCAGCCACAGAGCCGTTCTCGTAAGTCTGATAAGTAATTTCCTTCGGCCATCTTCCTTTCTGGTGAATGTAGTATGTCTCTTGTTTAAGGCTGCGCCCGCGATACGTTTTGCGATAACGCAACCAGACCCAGCAGCACTTGCAAAGGACAGCGAGCAACGCGGCAACTAGGGCCGAGGCCACCCCGATTACCACTGCTAAGACCAAAGATAGCTTCACGGCCACTGAAATAGATAGGAAGTATTTATTTAACTCACAATAGAACTCCTCCTTTTGCACGTAGGCATTCGTTCAACAAAAATTTTTTGTTACACTGTAATAGTACCAACTTGTTTGTCAGGGAGTGTGTCACAATGTACTCTATTGTCAGTAAAATGTTGTGCCAAAAAGATATTAGCTTGGTCGGGCTGGGGGTTGTTGACAAAGTCATCACAATGTTTGTTTCTTTATTTTTTCTCCATTCATCACGTTACAGTATATTAGGATACAAGAAAGAAGAGAAACACAAACTGACACGCATGAAATCACAATGAAAAAAATAACAAAGGTCTGAGCCTCAAATAATTGAAAAGCGATTTGATTCAACTGCGATCGGGTAAAGAATGCGCACTAGGAGACAATTCAAGAGGATTACGTAACAGGGAAAATCAAGCTGAAGTCGATGTTACTTGATACATCTTTATTATGCGTATGTTACGCGCGCAGTGATTGGTCAGTTTAGAGACCCGTATTCTGAAGCACGGCCCACTATGCTTCATGGTATGCTCGATTCAATAAAGGCCGGGACACACCAGGCGATAAGTCGCCGCAACAATTCGCCTCGTGTGACACGGTTAATTTTGTGAAATTCATGTTCGCTGGGGCAGAATTTTGTTGCCGCGATCTGTTGCACGAATTTAAACCAGTTTGAATTCGTGCGACTGACCGCAACGACAAAATTAGCGAAAGCAGCATTGTCGCACCGTGTGTACACTTCCGGAAAAAAAGCGCTGCAACAAAATATAAAATAAACCAATGAAAGAGCGTCATTTGGTCCGCCATATTGAATTAGAAAACTAGTTCACATTCCTCCTCATACGAGATCACTGCGTGTGCACCGAACAGGCATCGTGTCGCAGCGACTTGTTTTGCAAGTAGCACACACGGAGCGACTTGTCGGAGAAACCTGTCGCTGCGACTTGTCGCCTAGTGTGTCTCGGCCTTAAGGAGTTCAGAGTTTCAAAAAACGTGCGGGCGTCGGGATAAAAGGAAGCATACATTTAAAAAAAAACCAAAAGATTTTTAATTCAAATTCTTTCTACTATTTAACATAACAAAGAAGACATATATACTTTTTTTTTGTCCCGACGGGCACATTAATTCGTTTCTTGAAACTCCGAACTGGCTTATTGTCAAGAGTTATAAAAACATGTTACTAACTTAAGGTATCTTACTAAAGTTACAGCTCCTTGTGTTTTTTTCCGATCATTGCATAGCATGGAAAGTTTCAGAACGGCCTAGAACGTTGTCAGTAAGAACTTTATATTTCTTTTTGAATACACTCACTCGTGGTAATCAACTCATGACCAATACATTGTGATATTTGCATTGCCTCGAATACGTGAGCTGCAGTTAATTTCGTCCATATTGAACTATTTTCCTCCAGCCACCTTGGTCATGTGAATGCATCATTAAGGTTTCTCAATTTTTAAATATTTTTTTTTTTATGCTTAATTTTGGGTTGCATACAATCTTTGAGGCAATCAATGCGATTGTATGTGATTCTGAGATGTCCTTGGAAAGAAAGACACAAATAAAAGAAATGAGCTGATGACGGTTGATTCGTCCTATTTACTCCCTTTTAACAGCGGGCGAAATTTAGTCACGTGATTATCGGACGCTCTTTTTTTCCCCAGCCATTGCGCGCTCTCGCTTCTCTCGGCGCTCATTTTCCTCGTGTTATAAAGGTGAGTGCGAACGAATAAACCCCCATATGGTAGTTTTCTCTTCGCGTCTTTTAAGCCGAAAAACCAAGCTAGCCTTTTTCTTCAACATTATCTCATCTCGCGCCGAGTGTGTCCAAGGCTGGTTATTAGGCTGTCGTCATTGGCTACAACAAACCGGATGAAAGTGATAATTGCAGTTGTGAAACTGGACCAGCTTGATTATTTTAGGTCTTTCGCATGAACAATATTATAATAGATCCACCCTTTTATGTTAAACCTATAAGGGTCTTAGTTTTAGTTTGAAATTAAGTCCATTTCGCTATCAAAAAACTGTACATTGTGCGTTAATTATTAAAATAAGCCTTAGGTCAAATGAAGGAAGTTTGTGCCTCAAGAATTTTTTTCGTGATCTAAAAAGGTGCAGCTTTAGGTGATTGATTTTACTTGCCTTTCATGAAAGTCAAAAAGTACTTGAACACACAAATGTAATTCGTTTTAAAGAGCGTTACAGTTGAACTTCAAAAGCATCTTCTCACTAGAAAAGAGATTCACGCGAGCCTCTGAATACTTTTGTCAGACTTGACAGCCATGCGATGTGTGCAATCATCTCGTATCGCTTTCTACGCTAACCTTGAACCTTGAGTCACGTTTTTATGTCTGAGAGCACCTATTTTCTGGCGGAAATTGGTAGAAACAGAGATGCCATTAAGCTTTTTGTCACTTTTGATAGTTTTCCGAATTGAATTTCTTGAAAAGTGATTAAAAGCAGTCTTTCATTTTAGTTTCCCGGGACAACCACATCTGCTGGATAAAACCTGAAACAAACTTTAATTACCGCTTTGGATTTGCAATTCAGATTTTGAGTAGCCCTGAGACAACCTTCACTTCGAAGTAAACACGACAGACACCAACAGTCTATATGTTTTTGGAAATGACCGTCCTCAATTAGCTGGGAAACGATATTTTTACTTGATAAATATATAAACTTTCAACTGACGAGATGAAGGGATAACTTGCGTGATCCTTTCGTGTTTTCCATTAGTTTAAAACATTTTGAACAAGAAAAATGCAAACAACGAGTGTTCGTTGTGAAGTTTGCAGAAGCACTTTCATGTAAAATAAGTGATAGCCCCCAAACTTTAAGCGATAAAACCGCTAAATGAGAAATACCGTTTAAATTGATATTTTTGCACGGTTGTAGAATCCTATTTGTATGCACTGCTGATGTGTCTCTGTTAAAACTTCGTTTCGAATCTCAGTTAGTGCCCTGTTTACTTTCTTGCTCGCTTGACTGGCGAATGGAACTAAAATAATGGGGAAGGCATGAATTCATCCCCTGTGCGTCATTTTTTCACTTTCTGGAACATAAAAAGTAAGATTACATTTGCACAAAGTGTATGCCTGAAATTGGATATGTTAACATACGCATTTTATGCGCTGTGTATATTATGACCGAGGTTTAGAAAATGATCGTGTTCTAACAGATTCCCAAGGGTATTGAGCGCAGTCACTCACCATTGAAAAAATTCAACCCCTAAAACGACCAAAACATGTGCCATGCCCTTCTCAATACTGATTGCAATTACTCACGGAATTCACAAGACAGGATAGACGCATGCGAAACTAGCCGTTTACACATTAAGATTAATATGAACGAGATGGAGATTCCATATTAGTCTTTTAAACGCATAACTAAGCCTCTTAGGGCAGAGCGAGCTATGAGTAAAATTAAGAAATACAAGAATGACCCACTAAACTTACTTGGTGTACAAATCGAGAAGATTTGCCGCCCATAACAAGCACTACTGCTTGCAGAGGATTTAGAGACATGGGCCTTTTCGATAGCCCAGCGATCACTATGTCGATAGCCCAGTGATCTCAATTTCTGCGCGATTGACTTGCATCGATCGTAATTTGCTTCTCAGTTGAGACAGTTCGAAACAACAAGATATGATGCTTTCGTTTTCACCTCATCTCAAATCATGGCTGCAAATCATGATCGGCTGCCGGGTTGAAAGTAATTTGCGTGTGTTTTTAACAACTGGAATCTGATTGGTCTAAAAAAGCAAAATATTGTAAAATTGGATCAACTCCATTTGACATTGCAGATCACTGGTGTATTTTGAATCAAGGTTTCTCATCTCAAATGATTTAGGATGCAACACAGCAAGTGCTACCCTTGGACCTTTAGTGGTTTTCATGACAAGTGATAAACGTGTAACTTAATATTCTAAATATCCTGATAGTGATTTTTATAAGCAGTACTGTATTTCAGTTTTGGTGGATACTAACCACGCCCGTATTTGTTTTGTTGCGAGGGATTTTAGAAATATATATCTTACAATCGGGTGATATGACGCACGAATAAGATCAGCGCATCTCGCCACAAAATCATCGTGAAATAAAACTTAAGTGATCTGTACGGGTCCAAACTGTACAGCAAATGATCCCGGAACGCACATGATCTCGAAAAAAAAGTAAGGAATGGCATCGAGGGTGGAATGGGCGGGATAGAGAATTATGTGAGGAGCGCTTAGTTCAGTTTCAAACGTCGAGCTACCGCCATGTCGAGCTAAATTCAAGAATTAAATTCGACGTTCTAAACTGACTGTGATCATGGGCCCGTTTCTCGAAGCCTGGGAGCATACTTTCTTTCGATCTTCCTAGAAAAATCGGGTCTGTCAGGGGCCTCGAATCAGGGACAAGACTGGGACATTTCGTATTGAGCATGCAGTGTTAAAAATTCAAATGTATTCTGGTGTCAGTCACGCGTCGGGATATTCGAACAACTCTGGCAAACACACGCAGGGTTCGAGAAACGGGTTCCTGGTCACATGCAGTTAAGAATTGCGTCAAAGTTAGTTTTTTGATGATTGTATCCGATACTGATTAAATGTGGCAAATTTATAAAAGCGTGATAAGAAACAAAATTCAGTCCTTCTGGAAAACTATAATGAGGCAGAAACCTTTTGTGAGCAGAGGAATTGCACTCGATTCGAAAGTTAGAAAGCAAGCAGAAACCTATGGGAGAAAACTTTACGTACCAGACCAGAATTTCGCTAAAAACGAATCTAAGACTGCTTGCGCTAAAAAGAGTAAAGACGAATATTAATGTCAAACAGCTTGCACAATCTAAAATTGCCCAAACAAGGGAAGAGAAACTTATGCACGGAAGTAACGGCGTACAAGAGTCAAAGAGGCAGATGTGGATTACCGCGTAATCGTAGCCTGCAAGCGTCGTTCCTGTTCGAAAGAAGAGCTTCGAAACGATTTTCCGCAAACTGACCGCGCGAAAGTTGGGTCTCTTGCCTCAACTTCCGCGCGGCCAGTTTGCGGAAACTCGTTTCGAAGCTCTTCTGTCGAACAGAAACGCTTGCTGCGCAGGCTTGCGCAATCCACCCAAAAATAGCTGAAAAGTGCCGGGACAAAAGCA
>NC_090885.1:21231825-21241825 GCF_036669925.1 Montipora capricornis | reverse complement strand
GGAAACTTCCGAGGAAACTCCATCAGTGTAGCTGGAAATACATACCTGCTCCACGCTAGCGAACTCCGTGCACGTGAATCTTCGACCTCTTCATTTCTTGATGAAACGTTTGGCTCAAAAATGGAAAAACATGAAGAATAAAAATGCGTCTCTGTGCGTCTCTTTATTGCCTCTGGCAGCGTGTTTTTTTCAAGCGCCAACTTAATCGCTTTCTCGCCATGGGTTTCATTTCCTTTCTGGTTTAAGTGCTTTCTTAAGCTCGTCTGATTTCTTGGGGAACGAGCTTTTTCAAATGCACTTAAAATTTGTTTGAAATCCGTTGCGGATTCATCCTCTCTAGCCTTGAAAAGTAAACTCGAGATTTCGGTTTCCATGGAGATAGGATGGTGCAATGACAAAGGTGTGCGGGAATCAAACTTTGAATTAAAATACCCTTGTCTTTTCACATTTTGAAGAGCGTTGTCCAATGCTTTGTCATTGGCTTGTTTTTCTTCGCGCATAGAGGACTGTGCTCCGTAAGAATCTGTTCTCTGAGAATAATTGCCAACTTTAGAATTGTTCTTCATTTCTTCACTCCAAACGCCGGAGTTCTTCCAACGATTCTTGTTGCGCACTGTTTTACTTTCCGTATGCTTAATCGTCAGTTTCCCTGCTGAATTCTTGGACCTTATCTTGACGCGTAGAAGCAAGCGTAGTCGGAGTGATTACTGTGCGCTTGACAAATTCTGATTCCGAAAGTTGATCTGTTTACGGTGAACCGTTATGTTCCACTTTTCAGAAGGACGACATCTACTACTTTTCAGATGTGCTACTTCCAAGCACCTCTCTACAGCAGAGGTTTACATCCCCCGAAATCTTTTTGTTCTTCTCAATCTCTACCTTGCTCGACTGGAAGCATCAAAGAATTTCTGCCCGGGCAATCGTCTATACCTTTACAAGTTCAAATGACAAGTAAAGCGACGGGCCATGTCGTTTTCATTGGCTGAATGAATTTCGAAACAATCGTAGGGCATGGCTAAAGAAAAAAACGCTTCGCGAAAATAAACAGTTATTGATCCGATTTGAAGAAGTTTAAACAGCTTGAAAATCAAAATATGTTCTATTCGATTAAGAGAGTTCTGTCATCTTCGTTAAGTAGTTGAAATTCAAAACAAATTATATACAGAACAGGTGTTTATAACTGACAGGTGTTGTTTTCATGAGTGGCAACTAGTTGGGGGCCCGAAGAGCAAAGCCAAAAATCTGCTCAACTGCTAATTAACAATTATTCCTCGAGCCCGAATGGGCTCTGAGTCAATAGCCCATGAGGCCGAAGGCCGAATGGGCTATTGACTCAGAGGCCATGAGGGCGAGAGGAATAATTGTTTTAGTAAAATCCAACTACGGTAGTTGGTCAAAAAAATATCGAGACAAAACATCTTTCGCTAGTTAAAGCTAGACTTTAATTGCTGTTTTGGTTTTCAAAGCCGGCGCTTTTCGCTACTAGTGGGCTATAACAAATAGCCTACTAGTAGCGCAACCAATCAGAACGCAGCATTGATAATAGACCACTAGTTGGATTTTACAAATTTAATTAAGGACGTTCGCGCTAATTGTTTGTGCGCAACATTACTGCGCAGGTAACGCGACTGTAATGTAATGTGTCACGCATTACTTCGAGCATTAGTGAAGTTGAGGTTTTAAAACCTCTGCAAAAACCGTGGACGATAAGTCTTGCACAGCGTTGGATCAGAGAAGATCGTGATCGGTCAAAATTGATTTAAAAGTATTTATGAAAGTCAAGTAGACTACTGCACGACTGATATTCGTGTTGTTTTATCAGTCGTGCACTAGTCTACTTAACTTTCATAAATATTTTTCAAGCATTAGTAAAAAGAACATGGCGACAAAAACGCCGGGGAAAAAATTCCAGACCGGGAAAAGTATAGCACATTGATTTCCGAATCATCATGAAACGTTAAAGAGAAGTGAGCGGGAGGTTGGAAAAGCTCTGGAAAAGTCAGCTGATCGAGTAGTGGCTGAAAGGACTAACCATTGCGTAAATTTTTCTCAAGTTTTTCTCAGTTTACAGTGTCCCTAATTATTAGTGCTCCAGCGCTAGAACGATTAGACACTTAAAGTAAATAAAGTTCCTTTCCTTTCCTATCTTAAATAATTAATCAGTCGCGCTTGAATGAGTACAAACGAGCACTTTGTATTACACTCTAATAGTTACGTCGTGCTTGAATGAATTCGAACAAAAGCAGTACGTCTTCGATTTTTTAAACAACAGCGAGCAAAGCAACCAAACATAATAGGGAGCTTACGAAACGAGGACGACGACGGCTACGAGGACTTCATTTAAAAATACGAGTTCGCGTTATTCATATCACTACGAAACTATTTCATGTCGTGTCGCGTTAAAAATGTGTAGTAACTGTCGAGGAATTAAACTGGTATGAGTGGGTTGGAAGCGTACAGAGAGAACTGAAAATTCATCGTCATGTGCTAACGTCCTCCACGGAACCTTGAATTTGGTCATTTCACGTCATCATTTAGGAGATGACGGCAAAGAAATGTACCACAATGTAAAACGCACGTGCAGAGCCATTGTTTTTGCTCATTAAACCTATTGTTTTGTAGCGTCGTCGTTGCCGTCGGCGTCGTCGTTTCGTAAGCTCCCTATTCTTGGGAGATTTTCAACTTTGAGCAGATAGCCAAACAACCAGCATTTTGAAAAGAACAAGAAAACTTTAAATGCAATTGTTGAAATCATCAATTTATTGCTCCACAAATTGGTGACAAATAAGTTAAAAATTTATATATACATACGCTTATTTTCAAAATTCTTGCTATACATTCAAAGTATATATATACACTTCTTAAAATATCCTTTACCATAAAAAAAAACCTGAAGATTAATTGCATTTTACATCGAATCAACCTAGAAAATTCTTCCATATTCGTCGACCCACACCGTCGACATAACTGCATTTCTCAATGTTCTGACCCGATAGATCTACCGCTTTACGTTTCTGAAGTAACTTATTTTCTGCATAAATTGAATCCCTGCGTGAGATGAAGGATGCTTTAAAATGCTGTAAGTGTTTTTCAGTAGCATTCGTTGTCATCTCCTAAGTCTAGGAACACATCGTAAGAGTCCCGGTTGCAGTTGCCATCTGGGGTAAACACGTACTTGTGATAAGTGCCATCAACACATACAGCTGTAGGAAGAAATACTAAATAATGTAACTTAAACTAGCAAGCACTGCGGACGAAAGATGTTCGTTTATTTCAAAACTAGGGACTCTAGGACGTACCCAGTGTTCAGGTGTTACGGTCGAACCCTTCTAGCCTTAAATGAAAATTGTTTGACGAGAGGTTTCAGACAAAAAACTTAAGTGGACAAACATCGCTTACGTCAGCTTGGTCCGGTCCTTGTTTGAAATTTCTCAAACCAAAGATGGTTTCTAAGACAGTAACCAACCTACAATCACCCTTCAAAATTACGTTTCCGAGAACCAAAATTTCTAAATGTACCGGAAAGTGGCAGCCCCCAGCCCAAATGCCCGCGTTGGGCGGAACATTCTCAGAACACCTTTAGACTAAATCCTGGATCCTCCCCAGAAGTCCTCTCAAGAGGCAATCCAAATTGCTGGAATGAAGCTATACACCTTATTCCAAAATTGCCGCCATTTTTGTATTCTTTTGTTTCCATGCAAACTGGCCCTTATGGCCTCGCTTTCAAACGTAAAATTCAAAAGAATTGCACGGTAAGGAACTGGGATCGATCTTGTTACGTGATCCGGATAAAAAGAGTCCGGATTTAGCGTCCACACGGTTCCGGATTCATAGCGGATTCAAAAATATCCACGCTGGAGAGAGTATTAAAAAAGTTCCGGATTCGCCAGCGAATTCGCCGGATACCTGTGGACGGAAGGCGTATCTGGAAAGAAAAAGTTGCGGATTCAAAAATATCCGGATACATATGGACGGGGCCTAAAGAAACTGTGCTGCTGTGTCGGTGAGGAGTTAATTAAACACGAACATTTGGTTTTGTCAACCACCGGAAGAAGCTCGCAAATCTTTCTTACGGTGCTCAATTTACCATTATCAACTCGTTTGAAAAACAAACAAACAAACAAACAAAACAAACCAAATTTTCCAAACTAGTGAACTTAAAGGGGCTAAGTCACGCAAAATGACGTCATTTCGTGACAACCAAAATGCCCAAAGAGTAGAATCAGAAACCCATAAGGGTTGAAACGTGTAACGGCCCCTTGTGTACTGGGAAACAAGCTTCTGAATATTCAATTTGCTAAGTACCATATTTGGAACAACAAGAGCGAGGGGTTTCCAAATATGGTACTTAGCACTGAAACATTCAACCAATCAGTTCGCACTGAATATTCGGAAGCTGTGAACGCGCGTTACACGTTTCAACCCTTATGGGTTTCTGGTAGAATGAAACATTGCAATAACCACTTAGAACTGTTGAACAACATAAAAAAAATACAGCAAAAGGAAAGAGCATGGATGGACAGAAATGGGCAAGATTGAAACGGTTGCATTTTGGGTAATCTTGAAAAAAGTCGGCCCGACGTTTTTCAAGTTTATGGCAAATCGCCTGGATAAAGGTTGTTTTTACCCAGAATCATCGTGTTTGAGATGTATTATAATTTCGTAAGTGAAGGATTTTCGAGTTTTAAACTCATGATTAACTAAAGATTTCCCCTAAACACCCTAAGCCCTTCATTAACTAAGCAACGACCACAGCAAAGGGACGGAAGCGACAAAAAAATCTGCAGATTCACTGACCAAACACGATATATAGTTTTGACCGCGCTGCACGAGCGTTAAACATTGAAATAAATTTCTTTGCCGTCCACTGCAAAATTTAAAGTTTTGTGAAAAACGTCAAGCCGTGAGGATAAATTATTCATATTTTGTCCTCATAGCAGTTCCATTCCTGAGAAACCGAAACATTTTCGTCAGATTAAAAGGGTCGCAGAAGCGTTGCTCAGTGTAACGCGGATTTGATGATGCTCTCGTTGCCGCGATCATTGCTTCAGTTGCTTTCTCTCCTCCGCAACAAGCAGAGAGAATGATTGTGCAATGGCAACCCCGGTACTCACCAACAACTGAGCTCCCAGATCCGAAGGCGCAGATACACGGCCGCTCAGCTGGGACGGTGAAGTTGGCTAAGCCCCACTGAGATTCAACATATTGACCCAAAAATCCAATCTTTGCAAGGCTGACGAAGAACACAACGAAATGAACATCATTGACAAAATATGAAAAACCGGTGACCCGCTAACAGCCCGCGCTCTTGTAAACTCAATGCGGATTCTCGCAACTGAAAACTATTTTGCGTCAGTAGTTGCCCTTGTTCTCTAATCTGACGGTGGCCAATAAGAACCAGCAAACCGTACTTAACGTCAAACACGATTGCTTTAGACTAGGTGAACGAACGAATGAAACTTTATGTATTTAACCACGGGCAATTCATCAGCTATTTGCAGAAAGATCAAAACTATAACTATAAACCAGACTATATTAAAAAGCTACTTTCCGTGAATGCCATGCCTTATAGAGCTTTGCCGATTGCGCGTTTGAACGACCTGAAGGATTCCGCGCACCTAGCCTCACAAGAAAGGCCATTCCACAGTGTGGCGCCACTATAACTAAAACTATTTTTGAAATAATTTTGAGGGTGGCAATCTAGCATTAAGTCTGTTCTCTGAGTTGTAGCTTGTATTTCGTTCAGAAAATGTCGATGCTAAATAGTCCGCAGCTAACCCACGTAGGCATTTGAATACCATGCATGGCGGCCTTTTGTATGTTTCGCTGGTGATCAAGATTTTTCCACCCCAGAATTTCCAAAATCTGGCCAGAATTAACGTCATACCAGGGTTCTATCTAAGACTTATCGTTTCGGGGAGATGTCCCGAGTGGCCGAAGGCCACGGGGTTCCTAGGGGGGTCCGGGGGCTTGCTCCCCCGGAAATTTTTTGAAAGGAATATCGCTGAGATGCAATCTGGTGCATTTTTGAGACAATTTTCAAGAAATGTTACAATGTATTTTACTTTATCTTTTAGTCGTGATCACATTGTGACAATGTTAGACTGAGCTCCGATATTTGCTAACGTGAACAGAAGAGTTACCCGACACGTCTAATTCCACAAATATTTATACATACTCGTTGACTTGTCAGTACGTGAATAAAATAAATAAACTCAACAACGGCACTTTCCCATTTCTTACCAATGCTCGTAACAGCTGCAAAATTCTAGGTAACTGTAAACCTGTAAATAAAAACTGACCGCGGTAGATGCGACTGTTAACTGACAATGCGTCTAATCGAGTGTGACAATACTGGTAAACAAATCATGGCAATTGATCTTTGGAAAATCTCCCTAATCAACTTCAGGATCTAAATGTACTTTCCTTCTTTAAAAAGTTGAATTGAAATTGAATTGAATTGAATTACAAAGCCAGTTTGCGCTTCTTTACACTTTTGTAATCTGATGATCAACCACTGACTCCAGGACGTAATTTGACAACTGGTCAGGACCTTCGATTCAAATGCGCATGGTGTGTTCAAGTGCATCCGCACCGAGCCTACTGCAGAGCCTTGTTTTAATTAGCTTCATGGCCCTGAAGGAATGCTCAACAGTGGCTGTTGTCACCGGTAATACATTTCGCACCTACCTTTGCCAAGTTCATGTGCACTGATCTCGTTGCGTCTGGATGATTTTTCCGGTATAGTTACTTATATAGTGTAATGAGAACAATATTTTTTGGGGGGGAAGCTGGGCATTTTGGGGGGGAAGGCTTCTACCCCTCAAATACCCTAGATAGAACCCTGCATACCGGTAGTTAGATAATGTTAAAACGCTGACTTCTCCTTAATAACCTCGATCCAACTAGAAGGATTCACGTAGGGTAGAAAATACTCGTTTGGTGAAACCTACGCTGCGATGTTCGGTTTGATGTGGGACCTTAAGGTTGGTAATTAAGTCTATGGACTGGTTTTTGTGATAGGACAAGGTAATGGTTACAACTGGATGCTAGAAGACGGAAAGCCTGAGAAATTTAAAACTACTAAAGAAGTTGGCTATTTGACCGTTACCAAATCAAACGACTTTAAATCTTTGCATTATAGTATAGCAGAAGCACCTGACCTTGAAGCGTGTAATTTGCAACTGTTTTCCTTGGAACAAAGCTGGGGATTTTACGACACCAATTTTATGCCCAAATATGGACAAAAATAAGATAGAAGCTGCACGCGCGGGAAAATGCACGAGCTACGTTACATCCAAATAAGGAAATTCCTAAACTCAAAAAAACCTACGAACTAGAGTTAAGGACGGTGCCTACTATTGTTATTGCGCATACCTTCTGCGCATCTCAAGATACTCAGATTTCCTATCGCCGATGCTTACTAATACAGGGAAATTTTTGCGCGGTTTAAAACTATCCGGAAAAAGTAGATCTTAGTAAGTACTCTTGGTATTCAAAAAAAAAAATTGGGGGTAACCATGCATTTTTGAGAGATACTTAAGCGTCAATTTGAGAAAGAACGCCATACATTGCTTTGTATTTTAACACTTTTTACAAATATTATTCATGAATTATCTTTGAAAAATGCGTGGTTACCCCCAATTTTCTTTTTGGATTTTAATAACACTTGTTAAGATCTACATTTCCTGCATAATTACACACCGGGGCAAAAATATATTCAAATAGTAGGCACCGCCCTTAAACGCGTCAAAGTCAAAGTCAAAATAGCATTGACTTCGTGATCACTAACCTCGATCGTTTATTCAAGGAGGTATTCTTCAAAGCAAATATGTGGACTGTTCCCTTGTCACTGGACACGCACAGAAAGGCTGAATCATGGCTGAAGTTAATGCTGTAAGACAACAAAAACAGCATTGGTTATTCTTGCTGCAAGGGTTTCATCGTTTCTGACACCTGTAACTCACCAATACAGCGTTGCTGGATCAGCTCCTCGTCGCAATTCCACAAGCAGATTCTTGGTTTGTGTATCAAATACACGAATCAAAGTTCCCTATTCCAAAGACAAAAAGGGCCATGACACAATGTGTTATAAGGCCCTCTAGAATTGACCTGGGGTCCGTTTCTAGAAAGTCCCGAAAACTTTTCGGGCCGGAAAAGCCATTTTTGAAACTGTCAACCGCTTGTTGTGGAAAGCCGACTTTTAACATGTTTTCAGGGTAACAAAAAGAAAAATGACTGTGAAGTTTGACGACTTAAAACCCTCTTCGTTCTTGCGATACAAAGCGAAAATTTTGTGACACCCGAAAATGGCCCGTAACGTTCCGGGACTTTCGAGAAACGGGCCCCTGATTCTTGACCCCAAATAAATGCTGTTTACAAAAGTTGTGTGTCCAGTTCTCAAAGTAGAAAGGCAAAAAAAGTTTTCGACGCTAAAATTTGTGGGTGCAAATACATAAACCACCAAAAAAGAACGGTAATAGTAATGGTTATGGTTTATATAATGCACTCACAGTCTCTCGGTGGTTTACAATTCTTTCTCTGGGGTGGGACCAGACGTCAGCTTGTAAAGGCACCTCTAGCAGACGCTATCAATCCATATTTCATATTTCACCCACCCTCCCACCCAACCCATACATGAATGCAAAAGGCGGACAGACCACAACAACAGGGTCTACTCTTCGGGTTCTTTAACACCCCACAGTGTTGATTAACAGGAAAGGTTCACTGGGCCTATGGTTTATAGTCATTACCCAAGAAGATTTGAAAGTCTAACCATTTGCAGATGAAATTACAAATTTAGGGCAGCTGCACTTTCTGCTCAATTTTTAAAAATTTGACCAAGATTTGGGTCATTGAAGTCATGAACATTAATGCAAGAAAAACCTGAAAAATTCAGCCTTGAACAGGAATTAAACCTAAGACTTCTGAAATTTTAGACCAGTGCTCTACCAATTAATTTCAAGCCAAATAGAAACTGGGGTCCACTGTATACAGTGGACCCCATGGGAGCAGTTGGACGATCTGGATGATGCAGATGACCTTACCCTGCTCTCCCACAAACATCTACAAATGCAGGACAAAACTTCAAGGCTAGCAGAGGAATTGGCTAAACTGGGTCTGAAGATTAACAAGGTGAAGACTAAAGTATTAAGGATTAACACCACAAGTGAGGTACCTGTTGTGGTCGAGGGGCAGCTATGCAAAGAGGGACAGTTATGCAAACCCTCGACTGCATTTCGGGTTTGCATAACTGTCTTGAATTCTCCCAACTCCCCGTCGTGTTTAGATGAGGTTATGGAAACACAGAAAACGTTCTCTATTGCTTAAATGTGAAACAGTCCTGTTCACAAAGAAGAGAGTGAGTGGAAGAAAATAACCAAACAAAAATTTAACAAAATGTTTGCATAAGTCCCACCTTCTCAGAGGCTGTAGCAACCTGGCTTCCCTGTTGATTGATGGCCAGACATGCTAATTCTCCTTGGTGTGCATTGATTGTGAAAGGTGCTGTAGAGGTATCTGGCTGTCTGTTGGTTAGGTCCTAAACAAAGAAAAAATATTGATTGCTATGGAATGGACTGCTTCAGTCACACAACTTGTTTTAGAGATACAGCATGACTTAATGTTGCTGTAATATTTAACGATGAAATGATATATGAAATGGATCATATATGAACTGCGGATATGAAATCAAGTGAAGCTATGATCCTCGCAGTTATGAACGCAATTTTTGCAATTGCATAAAGAAGCCTGAAAATTTCAGGACTTCAATGGGGTTTGAACCCGTGAGCTCGCGATACCGGTGCGACGCTCTAACCAACTGAGCTATGAAGCCAATGACGTTGGGAGCTGGTCATTTGTGGGTTCCAATGTTCCCGTGAGGAATGAGTCAATGATGAAATGATATATGAAATGGATCATATATGAACTGCGGATATGAAATCAAGCAAGCGGATATGAACTTATTTGTCAGGTCAGGAAGCCTTCTTTGTTGGGTTAT
>NC_090885.1:21206825-21226825 GCF_036669925.1 Montipora capricornis | reverse complement strand
TGAAAGATATCATTCCTGTCCAGAAGACTTATGTACATAATCTTAGGAAAAAAGGCTGCGCATGCCGAAAATTAATACAGAGCGTTTTATGAACACCTTTGTAAATAGGTTGATTTTTAAGCTCTATTTATTGTAATGACATACTTTTTTAATATTTATATATATGTAGATATTTTTATCATAGCTTTTACATGTATCTTCCATACTATTGTAACATAAGATATGCAGTTTTATCTTTTGATGAAATAAGGACTCATTATTATTATCATTATTATTATTACATTATTATTATTATTATTATTATTATTATTATTATTATTATTATTATTTGTTCTAGAACCTGAGAAATGGCCGATGGCTGTTTACATAGCAACGGGGTCTGTAGTTAAGAAGGATCCCCTCTTAATTCTCAGTTTCTCAATCTGTGTCAATGAGCTAACCATCACCGTACCATGAATATGGTTGACGGCAGGGATTATCAAACAATCGGTTGAAATAAGGACCAGTGCAATCGCAAGAGATTAGAGGAAGTATTTTATTTTAGACATAATATACATTGGACTCTGTACTATATACTGCATAGAGGAACTTACCAACACGGGCCTTTTCTGATAAAGGTTCCACATTATAAATCCGAAACCCACCCTCCATGGTGCAGGAAAAACAACCTTGATTGGAAATTGAAAAATCAGTACAGTTACCGAATCATTTCATATTCATTTCGTTTACCATCATAAAGAAAAGAACGTTTGTCGTCTATATTTTTCGGTAAACGTTGTACAAAAGAATTAACAAATTTAAGCTTACACCTACTAAAAAGTCTGATCTCGAATGAATGACAGAAAAATTATGATAGGCTTGCCTAAAAGAGCAAAGAAGCACTATAAGCGACCAAGAGAATTCTTGTGGGTTTTACCTTGATCTTGATTGAAGTCTATATGAAACACTTCGTTCCTTCGAGTCATTTTTTCTCTGGAAAAAATAATCTGCTGCCAAACAGAATTGTGTGTTTTGAATGTTATGCTGTGTAACCTGGCATTAAGATACTAAACAACAAAATTCCACCTACCTCTCGCGGGGAATTGCTATTAAATCAAGTTATTTTATAATTCCGTAAAACCGAAAAGGATTCTCCAAAGCTTTGGAAAAAATTCATGACAGTTAGCTTAAAGCATGATTAAATTAGAGAAAGCTTTCAAGTTGAAGCACTAATATGATCAATTTTATTGATTCCCTACTCTACCATACTCGCATCAGGTTTGTCATACCAAAGTGCGCTGTTTCCAGTTCACCGGAGTGCTATCGTTTTCTTCGAATAATCAGAAGTTTCCAGTTTTATCTTCGCCTACGTTATCGTTGGCCCTTTGCATGGTGTCATGAGATGAACGTTTTTCGGTGAGCTTTATTATTTGCAATTATTTTAAGTTGTGACTGATGGTTATAAGATTGTGTATTCCTTTTGGGATGCCCATTGGGGGATCCTTGTAGCGTCACACCGTCGTAGCTTTGACTTCGTTTGCAGTGCTCTTAGAGCTTTGACCTTTGAATCTTTTTGTTATACTGCTGAAGTATTAGCTTAAGAGTTAAGAGACCAATACAATGGATCCTTGATTTAAATTAACGAGGGAAAAATGTAAAAATCGAGAGAATGAGAAGAATAAGAAAATTATGGTGGACTTCGATCGGACTGAAAATGAATGAATCGCAAGCGGTTGTAACGTCATCACCATGCATATTTTTGGAGTGAAGCCACAATATTAAATTTATCGCTTATTTTAAATTGCTTTTCTATACTTATCACAGACAAGTGACCATCCCAGTACTGAATGCATGAAAATGAATTTATAATGACAGAAATCTATTTTAAGCAGGCCACATGCGTAGTCGAGGAGCAAACACCCATTCAGTTTCTTTTTGTAAGCTTGACATGTAATTATAAATTTATTTATTATTCATTATCCGTTTCGATGTGAAGCATGTGGAGTAAACGTGTTTTGTTTTATCTTTTGATCTTTTCTGGCAGGCTTACAACATATATTGAATGGCAGTCAATATATAAATAATCATGTAAAAACCAAGCCCTGACATTTTTTTTCCTGGTCTAGATTTAGTTCTTATTAACCGAGCGGGAGGTCTGTATGGGAGAATCTTGACCGAGGTCGCCAGTACAGACCGAACGCATTGAGGTCTGTACCAGCGACGGAGGTCAAGATTCTCCCATACAGACCGACCTAGCTCGGTTAATAAGATGTTTATTATATGGCCAAACAAGAACAATTTAATTCTTTTAATGTAACTGGTTTGTACTAACTGACATTTTGCTTGCGAACGGCGATGAGTGGCAATGAGCTGAACTTAATTCTGTCAAAGTTTGTTCGTCATCCTCTCTTTTGTCATCATGCTGTTTGGCACTGCCATAAATAAATATTGGTAGAAGAAAATAGTCAATATTTTTGCATTTCAGTTTGCATCTTTTCACCGCAAAACATTACCCGTGTAGATGCCGGTCTAGATGGGAAAATATATACCGCGGTGAAGATCGCTTTTGTCGAATCTGAGTCGTGAATTTTGTAGTTCCCAGTCCTCGTGAGACGGAGCCATATAATAAATATTGTTATTGCCATTATAAGTTAAAAACCTGGTATACTGTTTGTGTGTCTTGTTATAATTTTTGTTATTTTCGAATAATTCATTATTTCGTAACCCTCCCAACTAACTTCTCTGCATCAATGTTTCAATGTACACACTCAAAATGAGAAATGAGATCACACAAATAGAGCCAGAAGTGAGGTTATTTGCTGGATGCAAATTGTTTGTGATCACTTACAGACTTGCACATATCTGAAAATAATTTTTTGTTGTTATTCATATGTAGATTTATGATGCCATAAAAATTGCTGGCGATGCAGATCATGCAAGATGAAAACAACACGCTGAAATACTCTTTAGCATACACTGGATGCTTCAAAACATTTAATACTGCATCATGTGTGAGGTAATGATGATTGCATGAGTCTTTTTTATGAAAAATGGATAAATGTCATAAAATAAGAGATTTTCACCTTTAAGTTAATCAATCATAATACTAACCCTTTAACGTCCAAACCGGCCTAAACCGGCCAGACTTGGTATTTTACTGTCTAACGCCAGACGATTTTACTCATCAATGGGGAACCCCTGGGAGTCAATTAATTAATAATAATTATAATTAATTATTATAATTCATTATTATTACTGCTTTATTTGTTGCTCTTGGAACAACTTCTAAAGTCACCTTAGCTGTCACTACTTGGGACCTTCCTATAACTTATCAATGGCATATCCCAGCACCAACATTAATTAACCCATTGACTGCTGGATGAGTAAAAAGGACGAGTGAAATCGTCTGGCGTTAGACAGAGTAAAATACCAAGTATATGCATTGACCCCTCAGGTACCCTAGGGACACCCCCATGCCAGTCACTCACTCAATCATTCACTCAGCTGGCTGCGAAGCAGTCGGCCCCAATCTTCCTTCACTGTTTCCTATCCTGTGCCAACCGTCAAATTTCCTCTGGTAGTGGTGGGTGAGGTTCTCGCTGTTTATTACCTTGGCAATGTACTGGTTGAACATTGTTTTTGGCCTGCCAGGTTTACGCTTTCCATGCCGAGGTTGGTAGAAGGCATATTTGTTGATAGGCTCGTCAATTGGTTTCCTCAAGATGTGACCTAGAAATTTCAGGTGACGGTAATGTATTTCTAGGATCAGAGGCTTCTGCCTGACCTGCCGTAGTAGGTCCTCATTCCTTATGAAATCTAGTCTCTTGGCGCCAAGCATTATCCGGAAGCAGCTTGTTGCGAAGCTGTTCAGTTCATCTTCGAGCCTCTTGAGTCAGTGTCCAGCTCTCACAACCATATAGCAGAATGGAAAGGCAAGTTGTTTGAAACAGGTTAACTTTAAGCTCTGTTGGAATGGACTTGATCTCCACAGTTTCTCAAGCTTCCAGAAAGTGGCCCATCCTAAACCGAGATGCCTTTTGACGTAATTGTTGGTGGATGCCATCTTTGAGCCGAGGTCCTTCACTTGCTTAATTTCCTTGTTATTCAGAGTCAGGTTGTGCGGACAGTTGGTGTTTGTCATGAACTCTGTCTTATTAATATTTATCTCTAGGCCAATCTTTTTGGCTTACTCAGCTGTGGTGTTAAGCTGGACTTTTGCTTTCTGCAAGGAGCTCTCGAGCAGGACAATGTCATCCGCAAAGTCAAGGTCACTGATTACCTCCTCTGGATGTCTTGTGGATCTCCTTGGCATGGTGGTGAATCCATGCTCCCCCTCAGCCATTCTCATCATATAATCAATCATGATGATGAATAGGAAGGGTGCCAAGGCATCTCCTTGTAGTACTCCCATGGTGACATCTCACTCTTCGGTGAGATGTCCATCAATGTACACTGCACTTCTCGAGCTGTCGTAGAGTTCTTTTATAGCTTGTACCGTCTCCTCGGGGATCCCATAATGCCTCAGTACCTTGAACATCACTTTGCAGTTGATTGAGTCGAAGGCCTTTTTGAAATCGATGAAGGTGGAATATAGTGGCAGCTGTTGGTCATCTGCACCCTCCATCAGTCTCCTGAGAATGAAGATCTATTGGGCACAACTCTGGCCTCTGCGGAAGCCAGCCTGGTTGCATCTCAGTACTGGGTCAACATGTGGTCTAATTCTGTTGAGGAGCACTCGATTGTAAACCTTGGCTGCAATGGACATTAGTGTTATGCTTCTGTAGTTGGTCATCTCATACAGGTTTCCCTTCTTAGGCAGAGGAAATATTGTTTGGAATCCATTGCTTAGGTGGAAACCCTTTGGTATACACCACCTATTTGAGTGCATCTGCGGTTATTGATGTATCCCAACCTGGAGACTTCCCTGATTTCAGTTGTTTAATGGCTGATCTGATCTCGGCCTGAGTGGTGTTGCCAGTTTTTATCGACAAGTCTTTGTCGGCTTGTGGTGGGTCGATGTCAGAGTTGGTACTCTGGTTGTAGAGGAGCTTTTCGAAGTACTGGCGCCATACAGACAGCAGTTCTTGAGTGTTCTCAACTCTTGTGCCATCAGCCTTCTTCACTTTGGCGGCGGCATTTGACTTTCCTTTATCGGAGAGTTCATTGACCACTCTCCAAACAATGTTGTATTGGTTCTTCTCTGCTGCATGCTTGAGTTTGTAAAGCTTGTTCTCCAGATGTTTCCTTTTGTTCTCCTCATACGCCTTGTTCAGTTGTTCGTTCAAGTCTTTACACTTTTGTCTGTTTACTTGCGTCAGTTTGTCATGCAAGATGAGCTTGGCTTGGTTGCATTTTTCATGCAGCTGGTCAGTTGTGTTGCTGACCCAATTTGGGGACTTCTTGGGCTTGGTGGATCCAACAACCTTTTCAGCAGCTGCTTCCATGCTTCCCTGGAATTTATTATAGGTGTCTTGCACATCATTGTCCGGAAGAATAGCCATCAGAGGTTCTAAGCAGTTCTTCAGTTCCAGCTGGAATTCTTCCTGTAAGCCCAGGTTTTGATCCAGCATTTTCCAATCAAACCTTTTGCGCTTAACTGGATTAGCACCCTGTATGCGCAGGCTGATCTTGATGGTTCCGCTGACAATGCAGTGGTCAGAACCTAGTTCAACTGTCCTGTATGCTCTGCAGTTCCTAACTGAGTTCAGCCACTTGGCATTGATGATGATGTGGTCATGTGTGCTCCCATGTCCACATGTGATGTTTAGGTTGTGGGAATCGGAACTGTGTTGATCGAAGGTTGTGCTAACAGAAGCCGACAAGGAGCTCGCCATTTGTGTTGGTGCTCTCATGGTAGGTGTAATTCCCAATGACCCTTGGGTTGGCGATATGGCTATGACGTTATGGTGGGGGATGTTCTCAATGGCATTCTGCAGCTTGTCGTAGAAGTCTGCGTTTTCCTCTGTGGTTGCAGCCTCAGTGCTCAGGCAGTGCGCATAGGCAACTACTATAGTCAGCACAGGGTTGCCTTCAAGATAGGCAACTATGATCCTATCAGGCACCTTCTCAACTGTGCGCAAGTGCTTGCTCACCTCCTGGGTGAGAAGTATGCCAACTCCTCCTTGCCTCTCTACAGTAGCAGAGGAGTACACGAGGAGTCAATCACCATCAGGAGTCCAGTGTTGGTCAATGGCTTTGTCTGTTTTCCAGTGGTGTTCCTGGATGCCAACAATATCTATATGTTGTTGGCTGCACCCTGTGGTCAGCTGATGCAGCTTGCCCTTTTGATTGAGGGTGCATATGCACATTATAGGTGGAAATTATCAATGGCTTGGACGCTTTGAGTTTCTTCACCGACTGTTGCTTATGGAGTTGTTGGATCTTCGTCTGGCCAGTCGTTCCAGCACAGTCGGGTCGGGAGATCCTCTCGGTTTGTCTGCTTTCTGTCATGCGTCCAGGAGCATCCTGAGGCTGATGACTGGCTGGACAATTACAGTTGAGTTTTCTTGTGGCTTTTGGAGTCAGTAGATTGGTAACCACAGGTGGGTGACTGGCCCTACGAGTGGCTGGTTTAATTTTGGAGTATCCTTCTCCTAGGAGGGTGGCCAACAGAGGCTGTCGAGTCTCTCCTGCCCTAGCTATTAACCCATAGCTGGGACATGGTCCCGGGTGGCGGGTGCTGCCTTTCGTCTCTCCTCTTCACTGTAACCTGCTCGGCTTGGTTAGACCTACCGGGAGCTTAAGCCCCCACAGATAAAGCTCACAGGCTCATAGAGGCACGCAAGCTCCCTCACCACGTCAAGGTGGTACCCTCAGTAGACCAATAAAATTGTCTGGCTTTATACAGAGTTAAGACCTCCTTCAGTTTTGTTTCTTGGGTTCTCAAAGTTAGTCGAACTATGATTTGATTGATTTATTATAAAGACAGGAATCCAAGATCATATCGTAAAATAACAGTTCCACTTTGCCGATCTTTTCCTATAATCTTCAGCGTCTCACAACTTACACCTCTGAAAACTTCTGATCTGTCGGGTAACAGAACTGTAATTCTAACTAACTAAATGCAGTCCAGGCAGAAAGTAAAACATACATCTAAGTCATCTGATTGAAATAAGATAGGATCAACAAACAAAAATTTTAATAAACAGAAAGCAGGTGTAACTAAACCACTACAACGAGGGTGGCTTTGAGGGGTGAAAGTGTTTACAACATCTAGGTGCTCTTAAAAATGATAATTATCGTAGTATATAATATTTGTGTCACTACTCGTTGTACTAATATGGCAGAGCTTTCTTGATGGTCACATGTTTTGTAATTTTTGTTTTCCTCTTTAGAGACAGCTGTCTAACCTTGCTCGCAGTTGTGACATGTTTTGTCTGTGTGATAAAGGTAATCAGCTTTGCTAATACCTGTCTGAAGTGGTCATTTCCTCTCCTTTAAGGGAAAGTCTCTTATTTACAATGATCGTTTTTGCCATTTAGGTTTTGGTATTTTTTTAGTCAAAGAAATTGCTAATTGCTAGTTTATGCATGTACATCTCTGAAAGTGAAACAATGTCAAAACAAAAATGTTAACGTTTTAATTAGTGGATAGTATCCCATAAAAGAAATTACGTACATTAAAAATTTTGGACAGGATATGTATCACTCTTATATTATGACTTCAAAATAGCATTTTATTAAATTAAAGATAAACTAGAAAGTAACATAATTATTTCAACTCTATAGCTTGAATTGTGATTTCTTTGTATTTCAATAAAAAATTGTAGTGAATAATAATTATTAGACAAAGGACGTATTAAATCAAACTACAGCTGTAGGTGAAAATAATTTTGGCTTGAAACATTTTATGGCTACTGTGGCATCATTTAAAAAATTGCATTAAACAATTAACATGTTAAAAAATTTTTTTCCTAGCTTTGCAAGCTCCATTCTCATCGTCATTCCCTGCCAAACCAGTACATTGTTTTTTACAGTGGTATAGTGGAATGCCTTCTCTGGTGAGACCTTTAAACTTTTGTTTCTTTTTCTGTCTGATATCTCATGTCACCATTTGCGCCTTTGATACTTTTAAAATCCTTAAATTTTTACACGAGGTTAGTTATAAATTATTGTAGTGTTTGTCATCCAGTTCCTCCTAAGATAGGAAACGAAGAGGAATTATGAAGTGGAAACAACATCTTCAGTCCTTCCTTAGTGTGTGGAATAAATGTTTGCTTAAAATGCAACTGCAAGACATGCATGATGTGTAGGAAAACCTCCATCAGAGCATTTGCAGTTAGTTTTTTTGCAGACTATTTATCTTGATATTATAAAGAAGAAACGGTTGAGCTTTACTCAAGAGCTTATTTTATTATCTTTGAACTGTCTGAATTGGTACCAAAGCTTAAAAAAGTAAAAGACCTAAAAAAGGGATGGGACATTCAATGCGTGAACGTGCGAACCCTCCTTATCCAACTCTCCTACCCCAAAGGGCCACTGCTAGCACGCCATCTGGGTGACCCCTCAAATGGCCTAGACTGGAACGCTGCTAATCTTCTGGAAATTGAGCTCTGCTGTTTTATTTTATTTTATTTTATTTATATCATCAGAAACCCATAAGGGTTGAAACGTGCAAGGGCCCCTTGTGTGTTGGGAAACAAGCTTCTGAATATTCAATTTGTCAAGTACCATATTTGGAACAACGAGAGAAACATTCACCCAATCAGTTCGCAAGAACACCGTGACGCTATAGTACCAATATGTTCTTGCGCTAAATTAACTGGAGCGAGGGGTTTCCAAATATGGTACTTGGCACTGAATATTCGGAAGCTGTGAACGCGCATTACACGTTTCAACCCTTATGGGTTCTGATATCATGTAAACACTTTCTTTTATTTCGCTGGAAAAACAAGGTTACTGATCATGTGAGTGAAAACACTCTATATTTTGGCTTAAGTTGATCGTATCTCAAAAACAAACTTGGTGATGTGCATTTTTTTAGTGGTGGAAATTGACCAAAAGACCAAGATGAAACTTTCTGCAAGGTTTAAAAGAATTCTTTGTAGAGGAATCAGAGCGACCAGATTTCTGGTGGCTCTGAATCCTCCTTTTATCCTTAGCCAAGCAACTAGCTCATTTTTCTCACAGGTGCATCACACCATTTATGATCAACGGGTTCTTTCTTTGTCGATTCTACCTCACAGCATGGTAGATGGAATTTTTTTGTCTGTCATCAATAGTTACATTAATTTAAGTCATTTTTTATTGAGCTTAACCTCATGAAAATTGGCAGTAATAAAAGAACCTGATGTGTATTAATGGGTTTGAACCTGTTGTGAGTGTTTTGTTTACAAACACATGGACACGCTTACCGTACAATGAACGAGAAATTTTCAACACCGCACAAAGCAAAGCTGTCAGAATGCAGTATTGAACATTTCAAGTTCATTGTACAGTAAGAAAGTGCGTGTATTTGTAAACAAAACGCGAACTACATAAACAGTCTCTAACCCTTTTAATAATAATATTATTCAATCTGAGTTGTCTGTGTGCAATAATCTTGCAATGGCTTTTTCAGCCAATGTGAATTGTTTTAGCATAAAAAAGGGCACGAAGAAAAACAAATGAAAGCAAGATCATAAATCAGTTGCCAAGGATACTAATCTTTAATAAATTGATCAGAATTTAGCAAATATTCAGATATATTAAGTGTATTCCAATAATTAAAGAAAGCAAAAAGCATACACAAAATCAGAAATCTCTGTGAGAATCGAGTGAGAAGCAACGAGATATAGAACAGGAAACTTGCCAAAAACCACCTTCATTTTGCTTATCTCACCATTTAAAACTGAAAGACTCCAATTGGTTTGCCATTTTGTATTTGCTGGGGTGGCACTCTCGATAATTTTAGCAGTCAATAAATTAAATGCACTGTGTCAGACAAGTATGATGTCGCTAGGTAACGGAAAATCATGATCAATTTTAATCAATGAGGTGCGGCGATTATAGAAAGTGAATGAAGATTAAATGTTAAACTCTGATTATTATGATAACATACAGTAGGCAGGGACACCACACCAGTGTGCAACTGTTAATAATTTATTGTTCTTGTTTATAATTATGTGTTGTTTAATTAAAGAAAGTCCTTCAGGATAATGTAAAGTCTTATAGCTATACTGAATTTTTTTTTCTTTAAAATTAGTTGTAGCAAGCATGCTAAAACTTTCTCCTGTTCACACATTTTCTGTTTCAGTGGAATTAACTGGTTCTACTTGGCCAAAACTGCTGTGTTCTTGGTGACGCAGTTCATAAAAGTTTGTCAGGTAGTTTATTCAAGGATTTAGAAGGTCCGAAGAGAGTGAATTTTCAAGTCAGAATAAAATTAATTATTATATGATGCCAAGTGTGAATAAATTATACGCCATTGGCAGTTTTTTTCTTGGTATTACAGCTAGAAAAAGTTTTCTGCAGGTGTACCTGTTGGGATTCAAATTTTTCTTGGTTTAACCCCCACTTAATCCTCTTGGGGACTCTTTTGGTGTGAATTGGTCAAGATTTTTCAAAGCAGTTTCAGTTTGATATTATTTTCTCTGTCTATTCATTATCATAATCTATGGGGTGTGTTTAGTGTAATGGTTATCCCTCATAGACAGCATTAATTTCAGCACTCCCAGTTTAGTAGAATCCCAGTTCTTGTGCTCCAAAGTTCGCTCAGCTTTCCGTCTATTGGTGGTGGGTAAAATTGAGTACCAGATTACATGTTTTGCATGCAACGGAATTGGAGTGGCGCCCACCTCTGTCATAAGTTGCGGTGAAAGCTAAAAGAAAAAAAAGCCCTCCGAGGTTGCCTTCAACTTCAGTCAGCCTCTCTTCTTGTCTTGTCTATAACCTGAAACAAAAGAAAATCAACATTGAACTGGTTTAAAAAATTCCAGGAAAGAAATTGTATCACGGTATACTTACACAAATAATGCTTTCAATGCAAGCAACTGGATGAAAACCAGGAGGCCTTATGACGATACAGTTTTTTTAACACCACATCTGGTTTGTCACCATTATTAAAATATCTTGGGTTTTTAAAAACAGAAAAGTCTAGGATATCTAAAAAAAAAAAGGAGTTAATTTTTTGAGATTTTGCTAAAATAATTTTGTTTTATTTTTGCCAGATCTTGATTGTCACCAAATTCCACTGCTGTTTGGCAGCCAGAATGATTGGATTAGATGACAAGTTCAGAAGGTACTGACAGTACTTAATGCCATCTTGATTCTATTAAAATGTGTATTGCATTGATTTGTTTGGTGTTGTCAAGGACAACAGACTGTAAGACACAATTAATGCTTTGGTGCGCAATAAAAGACAATACACACAACTTGGGCGTAAACGAGGGGCAGGGAATGTACTGGCAAGGCGCAGATAATACCCACAGCCAGTATGGACCACCGGATGAGGGGCCTCGGCAACTAGCCGAGGGGGTGCCTCATGCCTGTATTGCAAGGCGGGCATAGTTGCTGGCATAATGTCCTGGGGCCAAGTTAACCCAGTCCAGCAGAGTAACAATATGCCCCCTCCCTAACGGGGCTTCAGCACAGGGCTGAAGGGGTGCCGCAGGCAGCAATTCCCCGCCCATATTTTATTAAGGAGAACTATTAAATAGGTTACAGAAGCTCATAAGGAAAAAATAAAATAAAATACAAGAGAACCAGAAAGCAAAACGGGCGGGAGGGAGGGATTAAATTGCTCAACGGAAAAAACAGAACTAGTTGAGCTTTGGAAATGTCAAACTGAGAAGGCTCGCATGGCGGGATGAATGAAATAGCCAAATAAGGTAGTCACGTGATGGGAAGTCACGCTCTCCTCCCAGGCGCTGCCCAGTATTTGCTTACCAGCATTAACATCTATTTTATTCTAAAATATCATTTAATGCTTTGGTGTGCAACAAAAGACAATACACACAACTTGGGTGTAAACGAGGGGCAGGGAATGTACTGGCAAGGCACGGATAATACCCACCGCCGGTATGGACCACCGGATGAGGGGCCTCGGCAACTAGCCGAGGGGGTGCATCATGCCTGTATTGCGAGGCGGGCATAGTTGCTGGAATGATGTCCTGGGGCCAAGTTAACCCATTGCAGCAGAGTAAGAATATGCGCCCTCGCTAACTGGTCTTCAGCACAGGGCTGAAGGGGTGCCGCAGGCAGCAATTCCCCGCCCAAAACGCCGAGATAAACGAGGAGTGCCCTGTGCGAAGCCCATTTAGTGGTTTTGCTCCCAATTTGACAGGGAGAAAAAATGACCCCATCTCCACGGAGTTGCAATAGCGAAAAGCAAACATTGCCTGCCCTAAAGGTGAAAGTAGAGAACCGACGAGTGGAGATAGGGGTCGAAAGTACGACATGAGCATAAAAAACCAAAGCCAATGGGCCTCGCATTAAGACTGGAGGGGATAGGACCCTAGCACAAAACATTTGACTGGAGGGGATATGACCCTCGCACTAAACATTAGACTGGAGGGGATAGGACCCTCACACAAAACATTCAGCTGGAGGGGATAGGACCCTCGTGTAAAACATTTCCGTCAAAATAGTCATTTGCAACAGTACTACATGAACTTGAGAGGGCAGAAAGCCCAAGGAAAGAGAATGTCACAGAAAGCCCTCAAGTGCCGAATGGGCCTTTTTTCTTTTTTGTTTTAAAGTAGAAACATGGCATTAAGCTTAGGATAGTGCTTTCACCCATGTGATGGCTGGCATGTGGCTGAAAAGGGAATGAAAGGCAATCGTATCGAGGAGAAATGAGGGTGGGGGGGAGTGCAAACGCACACAGCAGGCTTCCAGGGGGATGCCAACATGATTGCTGTACCCATAGGTGAAAGCACTAAAGGTTCAGGACGATACAGGAAAATATGAATAAAGTTATCCAAGGAACTGTCATAGATTATTAATGATTGTTAGAGAAACCCAAGTTTCAATGAGATACTCAAGTGCTCTCAAGGATTCCAGGGGGTTGTTAGCAGGAGGAGCAAGAGGCTGATGACTGAGGAACCTGACATATTGTTTCCTTTGGAGTCCTGATGTAAGCTTGGTATGTGTTAGGATTCCAGCGACCCAGAATTTGAAGAGCCAGTTGAAAATGCCAGTGGTTCTGCCGGTTGTAGCAGCACCAATACTAAAGCTGTGAGAGGCAGAGGAGGAGCTGTCATTGTCACAGAGGTTTAAGAGAGACCATAAGTTGTTGGTGTGTGAAGTCTGGGTGAGATATGGTCCACAGGAGAAGCTGAAGAGTAGCTGGCCAGGGTCTTGAGTTGCAGTTTTGAGCATATAATCTTGCAGGGCAGACGATGCATAAAGGTCTGAGTTTGACCTTGCAAAAGTGAGCCTGGCTGTCTCCCAGAAAGGGTCAGTTTTGGACTTTTAAATTGCAGTGTCAAATGAAGTAGGGTGAAGGATGTTGGGATGGAAAGAAATGTCTGTTCTAGCAAGGTGGGACTGAGGGTCGAAATTGCCATTGCAGGTAAATTCGCTGCTTCTTAAGAAGCCAAAAAAGGAAAGGGTAAATGCAGCCCATAACAGAAAGGAGTCAACATTTGGTAGACTTAAAAGGTTGTAACTTAGTATACTTAGATGCTATGGGGAACTGATGAGCTGATCAGGTGGCAAGCCTTCTTGCATTCCCATGGGAGAGCTTGATCCCCTTCAAACTTTTGTGAAGGACTTGCATAGCCAGAATGTCCAGGAGACAGCCAGACTCAATGTGAAGGTTGTCAAGTGCTGCCAGATAAACATAATCGTGCCGTAGGAGCCTGTATTGCACAGATGAGTAACAAAAGGGATCAGGGTGAACTTGTGAGCAGGTCTAACAGGGAGTGTGGGGGGCATACGGAAAGCTGATTAAAAATGAAGGGGCACTCCGTAGGCCAACGGGAAGGGCTGTGTAAAGGTAGTAGTGGTCTTTCCGGGCCATTCCCTGGAGCTCCCTCAGGGGTGAATGGGGATTATTCTGGAGGCAGGTTACGGGGTCTGAAATTGCGCCTTCCTGGTTGCTAATGCAACTATAATATTGCGTACTGGCGACCAGAATTTCACAACTGGTCGCCATTGTTAAGGTCAGATCTGTTTGCCAAGAGATGTCTTACTTTTTATCCTGAGACTGTTTTGAAATAGAAATGAAGGAGTTTTTCCGTTAACAGCCTCCATAACGTCACAAGCCGTTGTTTCTCATAAAATATGTATTGCAAGGGGAAAAGCGACTCAGTAAAGAGATTCAAGGACTGTTGTGAGGAATGTACCACTATGGCGGATTGTGTTCGACAGGGTGTGACTAGTGTTTCTGTAGCTGAAATTTTCGACAAACAAGGGGGCAGATAGATTTCATTACTACATGTACATTCGAGGTCGGATACATTTTCTCTCCAAAATGTGCGCTTTTGAAAGTGAAAAGGTCAAAATGCACAAGTTAATTTGGACCCTGGGTTAGATGTCTGTTTTGGAGGGGGAGGTTTGTGGCTGTTTTCCTACGAAAGTCAACATCGTAGGAAGGCCATGCCAAGCCTGTAACTTCCTTTGGGTAATCGAATGGTCGCTTGATAGGGGAACATCTCTACCGCCCTTTGGGGAAAAGAAGTGAGAAGTGCAGAACCAGGGGTGGATCCAGAGTAGTTCAAGTGACTTGCAGAAATCACTCAAATTTCTTCCAAACCTTATTTTTCAGCCCTTTATTGCAGTTCACGAAATCGACTATCCTTGTTTTAATTTTTTTGAGAAATATGACAAGAAAATCGCTCCCAATTGATCGACAGATAAACAGCTTACCTCAACAACAAATCAAAAGAAATCGCGAAATTCTGAAATCCCTGTTCAAGACAATAATTTTTTTGCGAAAGAAACAACATAGCCCTTAGAGGTCCACGAGATGATGATCAACAAAATACCAGTCTTTCTGGAAACTTTCAGGCACTATTAGAATTTCGAATTGACAGCGGCGACCAAACACTGCAACGTCACTTGAAAAACTGCACCCAGAAATGCGACATATTTCTAAAACCCGTCAAAACGAGATGATTACAACTGTGGGTGCTATCAGAGTGAATAATTTGTCGCAGGAAATCAGGGAGAGCAAATATTTTTCTTTTATGTCTGACGAAGCAGCTGACGTATCAAACAAAGAAAATCTTTCAGTGGTGATCAGATTTCTTGATTCAACCAAAACAGTCAGAGAAGGGTTTGTGGGATTCTACCTTTGTGAGGATGGAACGACAGGAGCAGCTTTCAAAGTTTTAATAATTGGTGCTGTAGCTGATTTAGGACTTTATGCATGACTGTCGAGGCCAATGTTATGATGGTGCGGGAAAATGGCATTCGGAGAGCACCAAATTCCTAATTTTCTTGGGGGAGCATGCCCCTAAACCCCCCTAGTTTAGTTGGTGCAAATCACTCATGAAAAATCCTGGATCCACCCCTGAGAAAACCATACAGGAAATGCCAACAGGAATCTGGGCTTACTTTTTCCGAGAGGAGGGGGGAACGCTTTGTGGTTAACCGATAAAGGAAATGGAAAGCCCGGGAAGGTCGTTATCTGAAAGGCGCGAGTTTTCTGGCAGCACCGCGACAAACTCAACATACTCACCCTTTAATGTTGATCGTTTAACTTTGGTTGGAACATGTGCTGATAACGGCGACTGTCCTTGAAAAAAGGGGAAGGAATGTTGTTGCTGGCACTGGGATGGTTGAGAAGGCCGGCGGTGAAGTCGAAGTCGTCTGTGAGTAGCAAATGGCGGGAGTTTGTCGAGGTTGCACAGATTGAGGCGGAGGCTATTGAGGTTGGAGCAGGAACTGATTTGGCGGTAGATTCCTCGATTTTCGTCCACGATGATGGAAATAAGAGTGGCTAACGTGGTTGGGGACGTGTCTGTGTGTGAAGCTCCTCTTGCTTGGAGGCCATCTTGGAATAAAATTTGACCGTTTTGACCGCTGTTTCAAGCAGCGCATAGTCAGGGATGGTGACAATTGCTGGTGGGTCTATATAGGATGAAACTTCCTCAGCAGAGGCACTTGAAGTAAAGGGGGTTCACGGTGGAGCGTGAACGTTTCTCTGCTGGTCAGATGGACGCTTGGTGTACGCGAGCTACAAGATGGTGCGGAAGGATTAACGGTGTGAAGCCGTTCAATACATTGTTCCCGAGTTCCAGTAATAAATAAAAGGTTTGAGGAAGCAGGGGTCGTAAAAAACCGCGTTTGTGAGGTCAGCAAATTCCCCAGCAAAGATTAAATTGCTCAACGGAAAAAACAGAACTAGTTGAGCTTTGGAAATGTCAAACTGAGAAGGCTCGCATGGCGGGATGAATGAAATAGCCAAATAAGGTAGTCACGTGATGGGAAGTCACGCTCTCCTCCCAGGCGCTGCCCAGTATTTGCTTACCAGCATTAACATCTATTTTATTCTAAAATATCATTAGAAAGCCTACTCCTTCCATTGTAAGGTATAAATTATAATAGCCTTTTTGGTATCTGTTATCTGTTCAGGTACTCTAACAAGGTCTTTGGAGCTTTATTGCTTGCCTGTCTTGTAATGACAATAGTAGGACTTGCTACAATGAAGCATGAGTATGAAGAATGTGCAGGTACAATGTGCATTAAAACCCCCTTTTCCCATATTTTTCCTTTCATTATTTTATTAACTTTCACTCTCTTCCTGTATTAGGCTCACTTTCTCCTTATCTTGGGGTTTAGTGATTTTTAAAATAAATGTATTGAGTATCACTTTCATGTTTCTAATCAATCTTTATCTTTGTATTTTATTTTATATTTCACATGGTACATTGCCTATCTATCTTCTCACTCACAATTGGGAGCCAAGCCAAGTTGACCACACAGCCTGATCACCCTTATTAAGTTAAATTCTACCGAAACATAATTACATGTAATTACTGACATCATAATAAAATCATATTGAAAAAATCCTGAACACTATTTACAAAATGAATGGAATGTGATAAACATCCTAAAAAAAGCTGCAAAACTGCACTGAAGAAACTCATGAGGGGTGGGAAGAAGGGAGGAGCTGGTTGACCAAGCAGTGGCGGATGGCAAAAAACAAACTGAGCTGCCAACAAACCATTTGACCTAAAGATTCCACTTTATTTGTTCCTCATCTAGCAGAAAAACTCACTTATTCACAAATTTTACAGAAAGATCCAGGCTAAAGTACATAGTACATTCTTTTTACAGAACCAGAGTGGCTTCTCTTGTCAAGTACTGAAATTTTTATTGTTCAAGTTTTTATGGCATCAGGAGTTTTTATTACAAGGTAGACAATAACTTTCATTTGCTTTGTTTTTTTTTTTGCCAAACATACGTAAGTGAGTTTTGGTGATGTTTTTTTTTTCAGAGAACTTAACACTGTTAGAATGTTGGCAGATGACAGGGCTGCTCAAAAGAGAGATCTTTGGGGGTAAGAAGGACTGTTGCAATTAACTGTTATTGAAATAAATATGGAAAACAATGATGTTTACTGTAAGATAGATTTAACAACTGAAGCAATACCATCGTATAAGTATGCAAATATTTTAGTCATCTAATTAAGGCAGCTCAATCAGTGGGTTACCTTCGACTGTTGTAAGCACCTGAACTCTATCACGCAAAGTCACCGTCTCATGGTCGCATAGAACTGCTCCAATAATGATTGTTGTGTTAGACAATGAACTGCTTAACTTTCAAGCCATGTGAACAATTTTAGAATGTGCTAATTGCTTGCTGTAATTGATACAAAGTTATGTCTTATCGTACCTCTTTCCATGGCTGTGGTTTCTTTTACAAACCACAAAGCAAGAATGTACTGTTACATTTGTGTAATCGATACAACTTACACCTTATTACATGTAGGCCTTTATACTTAGTTGCATGTGTGTGTTTGCATTAAATAAAGCACCTTTGTTGCTGTGTGTTTGATACTATAATAGTATCCTTGCCTACTGTATTCTCCCTTTTTCCCACTTCACCCTCCTTGTATTCAATAAAGCTGGACTACAGGTCTAGGTGCACACCTGTTCCATAGCTTTGCACATAGCAGGCTGGGTGGGGCCCTGACCCCACCTTAGCTGTAGTCACTATGATAGGCTCTCTTGATGTTATGATATGGGTAAAGGCATGAGTCACACAGAAGCCACTGGAGCTCACACAGCTGGAGCTTAGCATACTCTCTGTTGCCAGAGATGACTGAGAGAATAATAATTTATTATTTGCTGCTCTCCCCTGAGTGATATAATGCTAGTCCATTGCAATGTTTCCTCAGCAATGTGTTGCTAGTGCACCATTTATACACCTCCTTGTTGAGAAACAGTGTAAAGCAATATTTCTTCTGGTTAAGGAAACAATGCCTCGAGCCAGTGGCCCGCGGGGCGGGTGTTTGGCCAGCTAACCACTATTGCATTATTCACCATCAACAGGGTTTGAAATTAACTTTTTCGCTCAGGTGCCAGCTGGCGACTAATGGGGAAAATTTGGTCACCAGATCATAAATTTTGGTCGCTAATTTTGCATGCAATAAAAGTCATAATTATTAAATAACACACACACACACAAAAAAAAACCAGCACGAGAAAGGTCTATAAAGCCATTGTTGTTTTCGGCTTAATTTGGTGATGGTGTTCTTTAATTAAGGTTATTTGAAATTGAGCAAAGCACAGTCCGTGTTTTCCATAGCAAGGCAAACATGGGTCTTTTATCCTTGCTTTTCACCTCTTCAAAACATATTTCTTTATTCTCCTACAGCTTGCGTGGCAAGCAACTTACCTTTATTGCGACTAAATGCAATACTACAATTCTTCGGCGTAGGCCCCCACATAACCATAATGCTCGTACCAGTCTCCGAGCAAGATAAAATAAAAGGAGCAGCTCGTATACAGTTTCAGTAGCCTCTAGAATCAGAGGAACTTGGTTTTTTAATTTAATTAATTTAATTAATTAATTAACATACTTTTCTTTCGATATTTATCTCCATTTATGAATCACCTTGGGCAGTCAATTTTTCTGGCGTTCACTTTCTAACAGAGGAGACAAGTTCTCCAACCCACTTTACTTTAAGGGTACAGGTTGCATGCAAATTTCAAACTCATTGTGCAATGTCTAGGTTCATTATCAATATGTTATAAATATCAAGCTAGTTCCGAGGAGGTCCTTCGGTAATATGGCTAAATCTACGTTTTCAGCATTCACAACTGACATTGGATTTAAATTTTCAATTATAAACCTTCTTGCCGAATCTTCATCTTCTGGGCGCAAAATTCACGCAACAGCAAGAAGCATATGGTGTTTAAGTGCGCCCACGATCCCATGAAGCCGCTGAAGTAAGCGCCTAGTAAACGCAGTGATCGAAGTATCGAAGTACATTAATTTGTGCTATTAATTAACAATGTGAGAAACCGATTTTCTTGTAGTATTTATACATTATTTTAATGCGGAAAGAAAGGTGAGTCTTGTTCTAGCTACCACTTCTGAACGATTTCATCATGTAAAGATTCAAATTAAAAAGTTGTCTACTGTTTATCCTGGGTTATCAGACAAAACGTGATTCACCAGCTGGTGACCAGTTCTGAAAATCTAGTCGCCAGCACTCAATTTTTGGTCGCATTGGTGACCAGTGAGTCGCAATTTCAAGCCCTGATCAATGATGCCTCTAGATGTTATGGTCGTGTGCTTTCCACTTACATGTACCGTAATTCAGTTACAAAGATAAATACTGACCTCTTTATCTTGATCAGAAATTAAGTGAGAATTGAAGATGAGGTTATCTTTGTGAATGGAGAATCTTATTACTGTAGATCTTGCTGATTGTGAAATCTAGTCTTTCTTTCATAATTTATTGTTGTGTTTATAGGTTCTGTCTTTTTTTTTTGTTTTGGGCAGGATAATCTTCATTTTTGAGCTGTCAGCATTAGTAAGCCTCATACATGACATTGTTATGAGAATCAGTAAGTATTTCTTCCAATGTCGTTTTCAGCAAAATTCAGTTAACCATGAAGCATCGCCTTTTATTATTAGTTTTGC
>NC_090885.1:21189325-21199325 GCF_036669925.1 Montipora capricornis | reverse complement strand
TTCGACCCTAGGCCCCATGGGTTCCCCTGTTACTATGGTCAGGAACCGGAGACCCACCATCGACTCTTTCCAGAAATGGTTGAACGCCTATCTGGCATTCATACTGGTCCTAGTCGCTGCCTACCCTCGAAGAGCACTCAAGTTAATCAAATACCAGCAAATTATAAGTGGGGCCGTAACCAAGTTTAAGGGAAGGGTGTGGTATTTGTAAGAACTAACCGCACGTCTGCCACCACTGTTTTGCCAGCAACCATGCTGCCACATCCTGCCCACGGCAACCTTCCAATAGCTCCAGCCCCTCTCGGTGTTCCTCCGCTAGTGAACGCAGCAAAAAATAAAGTGGACGAGTTCAGGAGTTTACACAAGCGGCGGGTTTCTAGACCTATTAGCATTGATAAGTTAGAGATAGAATTAGGTAATCATCCGAACCAAACTTTTGTATCTATTCTGCTAAGTATGCCCAGGGAAGGTGCGCACATAGGCTACTCAGGCCCCCGCTTTCCCTGGGTTTCCCCCAACCTGATCTGTGCTGTTCAGCATCCAGAGGTGGTTACCCTCAAATTGAACAAGGAAGTAAACGTTTTTACTCTTCACCGCCTCTCCCTGCCTTACATTGTCAACCGGTAGGGATAGTTCCCAAGAAGCACTCCCCTGACTGGCGGGCTATTTACTATCTTTCATACCCCCAGGGAGATAGCATTAACAATCACATACCCAAGGATCAATTCTTTTTGTCTTTCGTTCGGGTGGACGACACCATTAGTATAATCCAGTCTCTTGGTAAGGAGGCCTTCATGGCTAAGACCGACCTCAAGTCTGCCTTCCGTTTGATACCGGTCCACCCGATGATTGGAACTTGCTGGGTCTTTACTGGCGGTCCCGTTATTTTGTGGATATGTATCTGCCCTTTGGTTTGCGTAGTTTGCCTTTTCTTTTCAACCAACTGTTCGGTAGTATCGAATGGATTCTTAAGCACAATCACGGCCTTCAACATGTAATTCACATCTTAGACGATTTTTTATCGCAGAACCCTCAAAAGTGCTGTGTCTTGAGAGTTTTAGCACATTACTCCGGGTTTTCATGTCGCTCATTGCCCCTGTGGTAGCATCCAAAATTATAGGCTCTTTCCAAGTCCTTGAGTTCATGGGCATTGCCTTTGTACATTGCTCACGTAACATCAACAGGAAAGCCTTGCCAAAAAAACCCAATATTTTGGCTTTAGTTGCTCATAATTATCTGAAAAACGAATTCAGTGACCCCAATTTTTTATTGCACAAAAGTGATCAAAAGGCCAAGAGTGCCTGCAATCATTTAAGGTGGCTCTGAATACAGAATTGTTTTTAAACATAACTGAAAGTTTCAATCTGGCATGCTGATTACATTTCAGAAATTAAAAAATGGGGGTCACCAAGTTTGTTTGGGAGATATGAGCAGCTAAAGCCAAAATATGGGATGTTATTGCCGGGCTTTCCTATTGCCATGGTAACTTTTTATGTCACAAAAATGACCAAATCTTTTTCAGCAATAATTGGTGTTTGATATGGTACCATAACGGGGGGTGGGGGACATTGGGGTTTGTGGAAAACCAAAAGTCTATCAAGCAGAATTATCATATCAAATACCTTGGAATTGTTCTACAGTAGACTCCCATCTTAATTTCAAAGAGCATGTTCACCAGCTAAGCAAAAAAATTTCCAGAGGCATTGGGATCCTAGCAAAACTGCGTCCTTTTTTTTTCGCCGTCTATTCTGAAACATCTTTATCATTCTCTTGTTTACCCTTTCTTAATAATTTATTTGATGCAACTATCTGGGGTAATACTAGTCTTATGAAACCACTTTACACCCAATAACTGGTTTACAGAAAAAGGCAGTTACATCTCCTATTTTTAAAGACTTGAATATTGTGAGTTTTCTTGATGTTATATAATTATAGAGGATATTACATGGCCGCACGGGGATACAAATTTTATCTTAGAGTGCTGAAAGTATCTCTCACAAGTGAGCTATACTTTCAGCAAGAGAAGATAAAATTCGTATCCCCAAGTGGCCATGTACTGTTCTATTTATTACATAGATATTGATGAAATATCTAGATTTAAAACAACTTGTTTTACTCATTTTCCAAATGATGAAAAAGTAGTCACCAACCACTAAAACATGCATAAAAAATTATTTTGTTGTTGTTGTACAGTTGTTGTAATTTTGCTTTTATAGTCTGAGGGTTATGACTTGGACGATAGGTTCCATTCACAACAATATTGTTTTTCTGAAAATTACCCTCAAGTGATGTATGAACATTGAATTAACACAGCAAACAGCAAGGTAGGCAGGTAGTCTACCCTTAGCCTTATAATAATGCAATTCCCAGGTTTTCATACTTCTGACATCATGGTCTGACCATGCTGGTCTCTCTCTTTAAGCAAAGAAACATCAATTACCACCTTTGTGCACCTATATGGCAGCCAGAAATCCACACAAACATCTGGAATTCATTTAGCGATGAAAGTGCTTACTTTTCGCTCAAGAGATAAAATACATGTGTATATGAACACATCTCCTAATGTACTTGAAACACTCAGACTGCTGAGATTCATAGGCATAGACATTTTTTTCAACCAAATAACTTTGTATCATGGTATCTGGCACGCAAGGTGACAATTCGGAAAATCAAAAATAAATGCTGTATTTTTGAAATGAAAGATGTCATGGAACTTGAAACTTGAAAAAAGACTTATTTCTAGGTTATCTTCAACCGCCAAAAGAAAATTCAAAACACCTTGTCGTTTTGAATTTGATGACATCACTGTGAAAAGTGAGCTTGAGCTCATGCACAGCTTTTCTTTCCCTCTTTTGAAGTGTTAATTAAAACCAAGAGCAGACCTTGTTTTTGGATGTGGCCTGAATAGGCTGGCCTAGCAATGGAAGTGAAGCTTATACTGATGACTTTGCTTTTTGCTTTTCTATCATATCTGGAGAGAACCTGAGAGCATAGTGTGTTTTTACACAACATTATATATGTGCTTAAAACAGTGAGATCTTTATCAACGTTAAGAGAAAGCAACAACTTGCTGCCATTCATGAGACATCACTTGGCAAACAGCTAACATGTTCATGACCTGAAAAAATGTTATTGTGTGTTGAGTCGTCATGGTCTTCTTTTTTCAATCAAAGAATTTCAGGGACAATGGTATCTTAAAAGGTTAATGTAAGTCAACATGGGTGGAAACCCAGACACAAATTTATTTATGGTGCATTTTGTTATCAGACAAAAAAAAAAACACCCACTAGACAAAAAAAACAGGATTTAGCTTTAACCTATTCACCCTGAAGCAGCCTCCATTGCCAAGTAGTAAAATCAAATTGTCTGGCATGAAAAAGAGTGAAATATGTATGGGTTATTGACCAAGTGTGAGGTCTTGATGGCTGGATATTGGCCAGGTTCTTTTTTTTTGCGTATTGAGACGAAGTTGAAGTCCAAACAAGCCTGGGCAGTAAAGGATTTATTATATGGGATAAAACACAAAAAAATATGTCTTTGATCTTGCGGGACCAAGCGAGAAATCCTGAGCAGGCAGTATAACTCCATCTTGCCTGCTTGGGTAGCCAATCACATTGTAGTATTTGGTTCATCTTGACTGCTCACGGAGCTAGTGATATAATAAATTATATTGAAGGGGCACAGCTGTCATGCTAAATTTCCTGGTTTTAGGTCAAAAGCTCACACGTATAACATTCAGGACAACTCACTGAGATGATACGAAATATGATATGTCACAAAGAGCTATTCATATTTAACTTCTCACGACTTTCAGAGTACAACATCTCCAGTGAAACTTAAAACTGGCCAATTTTCTCAAGTTTCAATCTATTTTCCATTCCCTCCATCCTTGGCTGCAAACAATGAATAGCTTCAGTGCACGTCAGTGGCCATTGGCAACAAAACTACATCATTATTTTTTGGTCTTCATTGGTGCAAAGCCGTCTTTTAGTGTTTTGAATTTTGACTAAAATAGCACAACTCTACCCCTTTAAGTATGGGAAAGGGTTTTAATATGACAGACGCTGATGCACAAACTTGTCAATAATGATTTGAGACCAAAAGTTGATCCACAGAACGTTTTGAATAATAATTTGTAGAAACAACCAAAGTTGTTTTTGTCGTTATGTTTTCCTCTTAATTGCATGGGGAAAGTTTATTTGACATTTTTCTCTCCATGTTCATTGCACTAGCTGTCCTTTCTTCCCCTGCAGTTTAGCATGTTATGACCAAAATAGGCTGCAAAGTTGAATGTGACATTGAGTAACAAAATTGTGAAGACGTGACCTGTATATTTGATTGCCTCTGGTTTCATGGTACTGAGCTGTTTAAAGTTGGCAAAATTCTAGCCAATATTTTGACATATGATACATACTCTTACAAAAATCAAACTTCTCATAAGGGTGGTACAACAGTTCTTTATTTGCTGTAGGCTCACATGTGAAGAGTAGTGGAATTTAAGCTGTTTTAAAAGATGCAAAGAATGCAAAACATTTGCCTACATAAACAATGTTGAGCCGTATGCATGGTGTACATGAATGTGGCGTGTGTATGCTGACACCAGGGTTTGTTTTTTTAGTATTAAACTTAAGTGACAAAAATTCTTGTCTGGATACCTTGCTGATATTGACATCTTGCCTCTCTAAGTAGATCAAATTTACTTTACACCCCTTTTTTTTAGACTTAGGATTAGACTGGATGCCACTAAAAATTAAAATTTAGTTGAAGGCACGTAATTATTAAGGGATTTTTGAAGGTCATTCATGGCCATTGGCTTTATTAAAATATTTACACTGACTGGAATTAATTTATATTTTTTACACGTCATGATATAACACCTTATGATGCTTCTGATTGAACAAAACCCCAGGAGATTTATTTATTTTACATGTAGCACAATTCCCCATTTCAGAGGGGACAAAGGGATGGGGGAAGGGGGAGTAAGAGTGTCTGTTGTTTAAAGTAAGAACGTGCCTTGTCAATTATGGTAAACATTAATTTGCTTTTACAGACTCTGAGCTGAATGAGAGAAAGGCTTCTCATCAATATTTTCCAAGAAGAATTTGAATCTTCAAGGTGTTAGATCAGAACACTTTAAAGCAGTGTCATTTGTCTGAGCCATTTTCTTTGAGGTTACCCAGATGGCAGAGGGCTTCCATCTCACCACTGTTGTTTTGCTTTTAATTTTTTTTTCCACTGGGAAAAAAAACTTTTTTGTCATGGGGGAGGGAAATAAGCAGTGAAAACAGCTAGTTGTAGGAGAGAAGATGAAAACCTCTGTTCGTGGTTCTTTGATAACCTTATTTTCTTGTTAATCAGTAGGCAGGAAAAATATATTTGAAATGGGTTTGTATGCATTGCTAATAAATACTATTCATATTAATGCCTAAAATATTTAACACCTAAAAAGTGCAATATCTGGCACTCCTTTTATCTTGAAACCTGTGTATTTTCATTGGGGACCGACCAACAGTATTTCCTTCTGATTCCAAGATCATCATAATTATCTCAACCATAAAATTAATATTTTCCAAATGCATTAATAAAGTTGTAATCTATGCCATTGTGCCACAGGTTTCCTAGGAGTACCCATCATTTCAGTCCAATGCCGAAGTGATGTTCCTGTGGTACGATACCCCAAAATGACCTGGCCGATCATTTCATTTTGTGTAACACGATCAAAATCCATAACGGTGAAGACAATGGTCATGTCTCTAACTTTGTCCACTGGGGCATGAAAAATAAATGATTCATTCCAGACTGGATCCTTGTTTCTTCTCTTAATTGTTGTTTTTTTCTTGTCTAGTCTCTTTCCTCCATGCATGGAGTAAATCTTGACATAGGGATCTAACAAGAGGAAAAGGGGCAAAGTAGTTAACATTTTCCAGGCCCTCTGTCAGCACATGAAATACAACTATTCAATAGATTGGTTGTTCATTCAAGTGAAATGTCTTGATGTTTTGCATCATTTTGCACTCCCAACATAAAGAGGCATCAAGTAGAGCATGCCAACATGCATAGATCTCTTTTGTAGTAGCTGGCAAGGTTCATATCAGAGCCTATCAATAGTTTCTGAAACACAGTTAAATCAGGGCTGGATCTAGGATAAATAATGGCTGGTTTTCAAAAAAACGAAAAAGTTTCTAGGGGATCTTGGGGTATACTCCGACTGATTTCTGTAAAACGGTGGAAACGGATATGGATCCACCCCTGTAAATACATGCACGTGCAGTACTGCTCGTGCGTTACGCAACTCACATCACACCCTACAGGAATTGCGTTGCATGCGATGTTAAAACATCTGTAAGTACAGTGACTGGAGGAGCATGCACAATGGCCTTTTGCATTTATTTTCAGTGTTTGTTAAAAGGGAGGCAAACTCACCACATGATCCAATAATGTCCATTTTCTTCAAGTTGGCAGCCTTCATTACAACCACAACAATCCTATTATTAGTGGGCTGATACATCATGGACACTAGAAGGTCCCCGAGGTGTTCCTGCTTGTCATGAATAAATCAAAACAAAAAATTAACATTTCAAGACAAATGTTACAATACAAGCTTGCACTTACAAATTAACTGACAACCACTAGATGAAGTCCAGAAACAATCACACTCCAGGAAATTTTTGGAATGTGATTGGTGCCTATTATCATCCTGACTGTTTATCAGTCTGGGATTAGGACGTCCCAAAATCACTTCATTAATCAAGTTGAAGTTGGCTTCTGGTGGTTTGACTCGAGTAACTAAATGTTGCCCTTGTCAAGTGGTTTTAATCTTAGGTTTGAAAGAATTTCTTCAATTTAGGGGAAAAAAAGGAAAAAGCCAACATCTGAGTAAAGTAGGCAGTGCGGCCCAGTGGTTAGGGCGCTTGCTTTGAGATCCAGAGATCCCGGGTTCAAGACCTGCTCTGAACACTCGTTGAATTTGATCCTGGTAGTCCCTGGTTCAACTTCCCAGCTGCATATGTAAATAGCCAACTGGTTTGCCTGCGGCCAGTTGGGATTCTTAACAGTTGTTCTGTTCTGTCGTTTCGTTGGTTGTGTTTCATTGGCCCTGAAAAGTGTGCTTTTCGTCTACTGTTGGTATTTATTGAAACCATTGATTAATGAGTCAGCAAAAGATTGACTATAATTAGAGAAAGGAGAGCTACATATGGGGGTTGGCTCTCCAATTTAATAACTTAGAGTAATAATTTCAAAAAGTGTTTTTGAAAAATACTTTCAAGGAGATTGAATAAAATAGCATTTCAAAATCTCTAGATTTCTGCTTTTTCTGGGAATGTGCTTTCAGCTTTCAAGATTGGCATTTACTTTGACTCATTTGCTGTGCCAAGTGACCAAGAACATTTTGGGCATCTTGATCCTGCCAGCTCATGTAAAGACCATAATTAATTTCAATACCCTGTCATGATCCAAAACAGAGCTTATGCCAACGTTTAGGTCCTGTTTTTGTTCTACTAGCTATATTCTCTTGCAATGTATCCAATCTGACTGCCACATCTGGATCACTGAACCTATTTTTGCACCCAATGCTAACCAAGTGGTTTGGGATTGCAAGCCTGATTGAATATCCATTTGTTTTTAACCACACTGTAAAGAATGTTTCATAAAATAATATTATTGAAAAAATATATACCTGTGGTAAAACAAGTTATTTAAAGCTGCAGTGGAAATTAATAAAAGATGATGTTTGCAGTGGCCAAAAGAAGATAGAATCACACACCAAACTCCGCAAATATTTTGCTCAGAAACTTAACTCCCAAGAACACCTTTTCGATAAGCCCACACAGATTAATTAGCATTTTGAATTATCTTCTCTGTTTGCTTTGTACAGTGTGTACCTTGGGTTTTCAATAAACATTGTATGAAAGCTGATTAATAGTACAAGTAATGAATCGTCTTGTTCCAATAACTTCCCTAAAGAAAGGAAACAATTCAATCTTTTTTTCCAATTTAATCTGTCTTTCACGTAATTAACATCTGTTATCTTTCTCAAAATCAAAAATCTCCTTATATCAATATTATGGTGCTCCTTCATTTACCTATTTAACACCTACACATGGGCTATTTAATTTTAAGCGGTAAAATCTCACGTAGTCAAAGCATTGCAGGCAGTGGAGTATCCTTAGCTTGGATGTGGCAAGGATGACCAAATTTAAATTCATTTTTTCGATTTAATATTATAATAACTTTTAGCAATAAAGATTTTTTCCAAAAACCTAGCAATCATGATAATGGGTTTGAAAGATCTCCAACCAAAACAAGAGATTATTTTTTCTTCCTTGTACCTTTGAATACCTTTATGTAAATTGAGGGTAGCATTACAGATTACGCTCCACAACAGTTGATAGACTGTTCAAAATAAACACAGTAGGGGGGAAAACAAAAATACTTAAATCACATTAAGCATGATGCATCCCTATGAACAGCCTGGTCAGCTGCAGAGATTGATGTCACAGTGAAAAAACTTTTGGAAGCTTGATCTTCAGAAGTTTGCTTGTTGAGTATCGGTGTGCACAAAGTGAAAGTTGTTATTAATTATTCATGCCTTGGTCTAAGCATCTTGTTAACTTGGGTTCCTGTAATGTTTCTCAGTTATTTTTCACTATGGTGTGGTCATTAGTGAAGGTCTGCTCAATTGTAATCCCAAAACCATCTTCTGAGAACACCATAATGATCATATATTTTCAGATATTTTGCTTCAGTAGTGATAGAATGATACAAAATCTATCTTACTTTGAGTCAAGAGTTCGAACCTGTGAAATATTAATAGCTTTATTAAACCTTTAATTCTCCCTTAATTTTAATTCTTATCTTTTGTCATAAAATACCACAATCGGATAATTATGTGCAGCTTTTTTGAAATTATGCCAATATATTAACAACGGAAATCAACGCTTATCGAAGGAAAATGACATAATTTTGAAGAAAAGCAAAGACAAATATCTACAATTGTAGATATTTTTAAGTAACTTATACAGTACCTTGACGAGCATTCGTAAAGTTTTATCAAAACAAAAAAAGCACGTTAAAAAAAAATACTAGCTTCTTGAACATCTACATGTTCCAGCACTCGGCAAAGTCCCTTTTTGACTTGTGGCTGTTTCTGCCTAGGTGGCCTCATTCACCACAAGCCTTTTAACTATGTTGTATCAATGAAAAGATGCAGAAAAGGAAAATATTTATTGAAGATAGTTAATTTTCTTACGTGTGCATGGTTACAAAAATTTTAAACAGAAATGCAAGTCATTTTATAAATTAGTAATTTCCTGTTACTTAGCGAAAGCCACTTTTCTTTCAATTAACACTAATGGCGATAAATTTGGGCTTTCTAAATTTTTCATGCGATCGCTAATAAGCTGTACGATGTCGTGTTCAGAACAATAATAAGCTATAGTTTTTTATTTAAAAACATTCAGAATATTTTTTAAATTTTTAAATCAAGTCCTTCAGTTATACTGATACTCTCCTGATAGGGTTGTCAATTTCCAGCTCTGATGAATAACTTTGGTTGAAGAGAACAAAATATTTTGAAATATAACTGCATAAAAAGGAAAAAAATACCTGACGCTTGCATGGCTGAAGATCCTTACAAAATGTCAAGGTTGTTGGTCCCAAATCGACATCCGACAGGGGAATTTCAATTTCTCCAATTGGGTCATTTCTGGAAAATCGATCATAGTCCAAGACTTGTAAATACAACGTTCGACTCAGTAACTTGTTGTGGGGAAATCCCTCAAATCGAAACACTTCGTTCCAAGTCGGATTCAGATTTTTTCTTTTAATCCGAGTTTCCATTTTGTGTTTCTTGTCCGGGAGGAGCAAAATTTTCACAAAAGGATCGCTAGTACCACTAAAGTCTTTAGCGGGAAGGCCAGCAGCTTTGAGAATTTTAAGAGAGAGCACCATCTCGTTGGAATCATAACTGATTGAGAAGTAAATTTTGCCGAGATCTTCC
>NC_090885.1:21169325-21174325 GCF_036669925.1 Montipora capricornis | reverse complement strand
TCTAGTTAACCTAGAATTATTGTTCGAGGCAGGAAACTAAGAAAATTACTTCGAATTCAGTACATTACGAAAATTGTAATGAATAAGTGAACACCCCCAATGCAAGAATAACAAAAGTTGCCGTTTTTATATGATAATCAGAATAGCATCAGAGAATATATTTTCTGTGTTTTCCTTTTATCTGAAGCCAGCAAACCTGCTGTGTTCATCGAAGCTTCAATTTCCCTAGTGAGTGCCGACGCCTGTCTTTGGCCCTAGCGTGTGGCCTGCAGGCGTAAGCGAACTTTAAAAAATCGGAAATCTTTCGGCTTGAGTGTATATATTTTTATATATATAGCCAAAACTATGATTCCAAGAAATGGATCTGAATTAAATGATAGAGGTTAACTTATGAAGTATCAGCAGAGTATTGCGCCATGTTGTGTGACAGACTAAGGTCGTTAAAATCTTAACGACCAAAAAGACAAATTTGAATATTTGGGAGACAAATCTATCGGTGAGAATATATTTTGGCAGCTCTAAAAGAGAGGTTCGTTTTATGTAATACTTACCGCGGCATTACAAGCCAGGCATTGTCGAAGAACCATGTTCATGAATTTCTTGGTACGAGCGGTAAACTTGCAGGTCTTGATACAACAATTGTCGGACCTAAAATGGAGTTTTGAACCTTTGCGCAACTTGACATAATACGCCACAAGCTGGTTTGCATGTGACGTCACGACGCAAACAGTTGAGGTGTTCTAAGACCTTACAAGGCGAAAAGCTGACGACATTAAATTATACATTTTAAATTTTAGACCAAGGAAAAAACAGACAGAAATTAAAATCAAGGATAAAAGCTCAAAACTAGGAAAACCAAAATCGACCGCAAAATACCTTTTTTTTCAAAATACAATTATCAGATCCGCTGCAAACGGGTTTGACAAGTTTTGACTCAACTTGTTTCCCCTGTTTTTGTTTCAGGTGGTGATTCAGCTGGCTTGTAGGTCGAATCAGAGTTTTATCTTTGATTGCAAAACCTTCGTTTTAGGTTTGCTTAAAGCTTAGTCAAAAAATCTCAACGATGTTTTTAACAGAAATTTAACACTATTGTGCCCTTCTTTCGTGTACAACATCTTTGAACAGAAAGGAGGGTTTGCCTGCACAAACTGTGGGGAATTACGTGTTGAAGATTGGGTGTAGACAATGTTGGAAATCATAAGTTGGCCGCCGATCCAAAAGTTCCAAGGGTTAAGATTTCGCGACTTCTTCAAAAGATACAGCGATACCTTTAGTTCATCTTTAACCGTATGGTTCAGTTGATGTGATCTATATATGTAGCATTGATTAACTTACCACTGCAATTCGTGGAGGCAGCTAAAGCAGTGTTTCAGGCAAGGGGCTTTCGTGCTTTTGAAACGCGAGTGGGCATAAAATGTATTTATATGTCTGATGCCGTGTGATGACGGAACAGGCTAAGCGAATCTCACGTGATTTTATGATACAGTGACGTTTTTCCTTTTTTTTTCAGATGGAAATAACATTGTAACCCCGGCCAAAAAAAATCTTTTGTTCTAATGCGGTTTAATTTGATGAAAGATCAACTGATGACCAATCTTTTCGGTGAGTGTTGGCAAGGTTTGCCATCCAATTTCCCTCCGGCTTTCCCGGCTAAACGCGTTGATCGATATAGAGAAAGACCTTGCTGTGTGTTAGAATACCGTCAAACCGTCTACAGATCGACTGTTGTTCGTTTCTTTCGCCGTCAATTTTCACCCGCTACAATTCCGATTTTTTAGTGTTTCCTTTGGCCCTCAATGATTCGAGCAACGGAAGCTGCTGAGCCAGCTGCCTGAGCCTCATGCGTCAGCATTTTCATTCGTAACGTTGTCATGCACTCGCTGCTCTGTCAACTGATTCAAACCTTATCATAATAAAGAAGGTTACGTTAACACAAATTTTCTGGCAATTTTTCATCCAAGCACATTGAAATAGTACGACTCACTACACTTGATGCAATCACCCACATGCAAAGAAGTTTCCGATTGAGTTACTGGCATAGTGTCTGGTTCGTAGTGAAAGGTAGAATTTCCAATACAATATACTATCCACAATGCGGCAAAATGCAAATCTAGTATAATTCACTTCAACAACTCAAAACTTTAAAATGCCGATAACAAATAGTTGTCAATAACTAAATGTCTAGTCTTTGGAGGGAGGCCCTAATTTTGAAAAAAATTGTTTTTTGCTACTCAGTTAGGATTGCATGGAGAACGGCCTAAGGGGAGATAGATCAGTAGATAATTTTTACCTTAAGTAGCCAAAACCAAAGTAGCTAAGACTGTTACAGCTAAACCGGTGGGGATTATATCTTCATTTGCTATCCGCTTTTATAGAGTTTTGAAATAGCTAAATTCTCAAGCGGACAAAATAAATTAACCCAAAAATCATGATTTTTCATCAAAGGGCAAACTCTCAACAGACTTCCCGACTGATTGAGTATGCCCTTCAGCGTGTCACAGATTATTGAAGTTGGCTTTTGTTGGTCGATTGGTTCTGTTGTGCAATCGGGGTTGGAAGCGTAATCATGAAAGAATGACGAGTAACGCTTAAAAAAGAAAACGAATAAGGACTATTTAGCGTTCGAACAATAGGAATAAAGAATTTTACGGTTTTCGTTAACGAATGCGGAAAAATGCATATCGAACGAAATTTCAATAATGATCGAATTATAAATTACTCACAAAAAAAATGGAAGAAATAACGAATAACTGAGATCCAATTAAATCTACTTCCCCCCTCGACATGATGTTCATGCAAGCATCGAACTACCATGCACGCGGGAAGTCGTGAGTTTAACTCCGACAGTAATGTCCAACACTGAGGGACTTTAAAAGGTGAAAGTGTTGTCCTTGTGATCAAATCTGCAACTGAATTGTTTAACTTTAATCAACTTGCAAGTCTTTTTCACCGGTGACTCAGTTGGTTGAGCACCGGGCTGTCACGCGGGAGGTCGTGATTTCAACTCCGGGCGGACCAACACTCAGGGTCTTTAAATAACTGAGGAGAAAGTGCTGCCGTTGTAATTACATCTGCAAATGGTTAGACTCTCTAGTCTTCTCGGATAAGGACGATAAGCCGGAGGCCCCGTCTCACAACCCTTCAATGTTCATAATCCTGTGGGACGTAAAAGAACCCGCACACTTGTCGTAAAGAGTAGGGCATGTAGTTCCCGGTGTTGTGGTCTGTCTTCTGTGGTGTATCATGGTTGGGAGGGTAAATGCTCGGAGATATTAGCTACACCAAGGTACTCTAAAATCCGAGGGTCAAGAAAGATATATGATGATATGATATGATATATATGAACAGTAAGTCCATTCTTCAGTACAACTGTTGTCCGTAAAATCATGATTCTGTGTGGGCGTTACAAAACGCACGTTGATTCTAGAATAATGAAATTTCGTGTATTTTAATATCATTTGAATCACCTATTTTGGGCTACAACTCAAATTCGCAATTGTCTAGTTCCCAAACGGCTTGATGGCTAAGCTGGTAGAGCAGTGCTGAGGAAACTCGCACTGTCATTGGTTCGAATCCCGTTCGATTCAAGCCTGGATATCAGTTTAGCTAGCCTGTTCCAGGGTCTCAGATAGTCGAGAAAACGAAAAGAACTGCGTGTCGTTTTCTCGACTATCTGAGAGCCTGGAACGGGCTACAGTTTAGCTGGCTTGCGTGCAATTGTTGAAATTGGTTATCCAAATGCGACGATCTTTCTAATTTTCATTTAGGGCGCGCTGTTACGATCCCGGTGTCGGCTTCAAATGGTCTGGCATGCATGACCGTGAGGGAGCACTGTAAATGGAGCTAGTAGCTCTGTTGTGCGGCTCTCACCACCACTTACTAAACTCCGGCTTATCGTTCCAATTCAATTAGACTAGAAGGGTTTGTTTTCGTATGCAACCAAAAATAGGACTGATGCAGTTTGGGCCGGTCGCGGTATTTGACCTCATGAAGTACAACCAAGCGACCATTGACGGAATTTGAAATTTGCAGTCGGGGTGGGACACGAGGGCGGAGAGAGCTGAAAATATTTTACATACATACAAGTGTAAAGATTAATTAATCAACTCAACTTCCTTTATCCTTATTGACACTTCGTCAGACAACGTCTTGGTATAAAAGGAGAGGTTTCCGGTCTTTTTTCTGCAAGTTCCTCGGCTATCAAATATTTCCAAATACAGTTACAACTGAAATCGCGGTAGAACGATATGGTGCTACAAAACCAGTAATTTCAATTCAGGGTTTTCTGTGGTAGGAACAATTATAATACTGCCGGAAAACTTTTCTGTCACTACACACTGGCCTTCAATGCCGTTTTTTGTGATAAATCTTGACGATCTGTCTAAGATGAGAGAAAAAGTGGCCCCAAACGAGCAAAGAATATACATACGAATTTCGAATGATTTTCTTCTCCTTATCACTATGCGTACACTTTAATACGTATTTTATGAATACGCATGCGTTCTCTGCTAATGAGCTTGCCACAGGTAGAGGAGCGAAAAAATCAATTCAGAACTATAGACTATCCTTTTTTTTATTACACCATTGGAAAAGCTACGAGTAGTCAAGAGGTTAATCAAGCATGGTTAGGGGTCGATTAATCTCTCCCTTACCACATGTAGAATAGAAAGAAATCAATTCAGAACTATAGACTATCCTTTTTTTTATTACACTATTGGTTAATCAAGCATGGCTTAAGGGTAGATTAATCTCTGCCTCTTTGGATCGAAAGTAGGACGGAGGAACCCAAACAGAGTTTTTTTTTTCCTTAATACGTATTTTATGAATACGCATGCCTTCTCTACTAATGTGCTTACCACATGTAGAAGAGCAAAAAAATCAATTCAGAACTATAGACTATCCTTTCTTTTTATTACGCTATTGGAAAAGCTACGAGTAGTCAAGGGGTTAATTTTTAATCAAGCATGGCTTAAGGGTAGATTAATCTCTGCCTCTTTGGA
>NC_090885.1:21109325-21164325 GCF_036669925.1 Montipora capricornis | reverse complement strand
TGCAGATTCGGACGGTTCTCCAGAACGATTCAGTTCCTTTTTCATCAAAATGACAAAATTTTGGGCTCAGTTTCATAAAGTTACGGCTAGCCTGGGTGACTGACTGTTTTTTTAGGGCGCAGAAGTAAGTGGTGAAGATGATAAGAGAAAAAATTCGACCTCACTCTTAGAAATCTAAATCAGAGAGATTCCTTGTAATTTACGTTGAGATATTTCACCAATGCTGAAGTAGACGTCTCCATAAACTACAACAAAGTGAATCCCATCATATTTTAGTCAGTGCCATCATTTTGAAAAGTAGTGTCGAATTCAAAGGTTTCAAAGGTCTTTTAGTTGTTAATCAGTTGGGTCAATGTTTGAAAACAAACATAGGAAACAACAGAAGTATGATATACACGTATTTTTTATTGATTTTGAATGCCCGACTATACATGTTGCTCATTTGCAATTTAAGGCAATTGACCGAGACTATTTGAAAACACCATATTTTCCAGACAAAGTGCAGAGCCTCACTAACGGGTTCATTATGTCGTTTGTTGTAGAGTACCGAGCGGAATTGTACTCCCGACTGGAGAACAAAAAACAGAGGCTCCTGATAAGACAAAACAAGGAAATCCACGGAGGAATTCAAGAGGAAGCGACTTTCGAGGTACTGGGAGAGTTAATCGGTTGATAGCCCCTGGACCAAGTTGTTTGAGACAGAGCAACATGCTCGCCATGTCACAGAAATGGATTTATCCGGCAACTGGGTTGATATGGTAAATTGACCACCGTAAAGAAATTTGAAAGCTCACGTTTCGAGCGTTGGCCCTTGGTCTGGGAATCGTTCTGACGAAGGGACTGAACACTCACCAACGATCGAGCTTTCAAATTTCTTTACGGCGGTCAATTTACCATATCAACGCAGTTCAGTGAAAAAACCCATGTCTGTGTTGCGCTTCCCCACCGACTAGGCCTAGACACAAATATCAAATAAAAATTCTCTAAAAATTTATCCGGAAATTCCCAGCTTTTTCCTAAAAACCCGTTCAAATATCTCTAAATATCCCAAAAATCTTCTAAAAAATCCCTAAATATCCCAAAATTTTCTTAAAATCTCTATTAATTTCACAATTTCTTTTTCGAGACTACCTGCCTTTCGAATTCTCAAGTGACACTGGGTGCTACGTCATCAGTCTTCAATCGACTTTAAGCTTCACTTGGTGGAGTCTCCATAGAAAACTCTATAAAGTTGCATCAGGGGCACCCAACGAGAATATAGTTTAAAACCACTTAAACATAGCATTGTTAAACGTATTTTAGTATTTAAACGGTAGATATAGGCATATTTTTATTCCCTTAAAAGTTTTCATATGTTCGGATTTCCTAGCTGAAAGTCTAGTGATCCGAAAACTATAGGGATCAAAACTTACCTTTTCGAAAAATTCAGCCAGAAAAAAGGTTCCCGAAAATCGTGGGTGACCTTTGTTAGGGTAAAAATCCGTTAAAAATGGGCAATTATACCATTTTTCAGATGTTCGAAAATCCTAGGAGAGGCAGACAAGCAAGAAATTTTAAAACAAATGTTCCGAAAAGTCTAGATCTCAAATCGTGATCCGAACAGATATTTTCCGAAAATTGACGTTGGGTGCCCTTGGTTGCATGAAACGCATCGGCAAATAACTCAGAAAAGATGGACCGCACAGACCTGAGAATTGGCGAGGTGGTTAAAAGATTTGTTTCCTACAACATTCCAAGTTCTTGGCGTTTTTCATTGAAAGATTTCGAATTTATTCTTTTTGTTGCGTGACAGTGAATTGTGGATACGAGGAGCGAAATGAAAAACAGAGCAGGCTCTGATGATCATACCGCGCATCTTAATTCCTCCATTCGCGCACAACCACAATCCCTTGCGTTTCGAAGAAAACCCGATTAGAGAGCTTCCTCGTTCGTTCGCTTCAGGCTCAATGACTGTGGCAGCAACAAAAGGTATCATTTCGTCCCGAAACCAGGCACCAAGAATTTCGTACTAGCTTCAATAAACGGCTACAAAAATTTCATACCGTTCTCCTTCGTCGAATGCAATTGTTCTTAAAAGGTTCAGGAATAGGACAAGCACTGGGTCCCTTACAGACTGTTCGCCCTCGGATATTGGGAATCGTCTAGCGTGATTGTCCTGCACCTGCTAGAATTTGACCTCGCGACTTGCCCCATGTAGTTTAGTTGGTTCTACCTAATCAGGAATCATCTGGTCATATTCGCACCGTTACCTTGCTGGCTTTTTCTTCCGCAGCACCAAGCCTGGAATATGAAAGTAGAGCGCCATAAAAATCCCAACGCCGAAAAAATAAACAGAGGAAATATTGGGCAACGATCGAAAGTAGCCTTTGCGAGGTCCAACTCAAAGGTGATTGGACGACCACTGAACCATGTGCAGATCGGAAAGGGGAGGCTGGACAAGACACAAGCAAAAGTGCTACAAAGTCTGCTGAGAAGGTTTCCCAGCGCTTTGGCAGAGATAAACAAACGCCTGATGTCGCAGAATTTGTTATGGTTCACTTTAAACACCCCGTTGCGAGCTCGGCGCGAACAACTGCCGATGGTTAATCATCGGTAATGATCGGAAATAGTCGACTGATGTACTCATTGTACGTCACTTTGAAATTTCGAGAGTGGCTTTTCTAACTTCTTTCCACTGAAAGACATATTGATCGACACTTTTTATCAGTTATTAATTAATGTTCTTCAAGATTAAATAGTGTACATTTCCAAATCAAAACGCATCTTATTGTCGGTTCTTGTAATTTTTTTTTGTGGATTTAAGGAACGTTTTCGTTTCAAACAGAAGGGACCTAAAAAAGCCACTTGGCCTTTACATGGGTTATTCCTTCCGGAGAACAGACCCTGGGTAGGTCGATGAGAAACTAAACTTTGGTTTCTTTTACACAAAAATAAACTATTATGAGGAAATATCATGTTACATGTTTTTGGTTTCAGGTATCAATTTTAACCTTTACTGGCGAAGAAGACACATATATTCTTTCCTAAAAACCACCGGAAAATTATTTTACACAGAAATCAGGATAACTCCTCTTATTGACCCCCTCTGAATTCCCTGAGCCTCCGATCGCAGTTGACTCAGTAGAACATCGGGATACTGTGGGAGGTCGTGGGATTGAAGCTCGGTCGGACCAACACTCATGGTCTTAAAATAAACGAGCAGAAAGTGCTCCTTGTAATTACATCTTCATATAGTTAAGCTTTCAAGTCTTCTGTGACAAGGGTCCCGTTTCTCGAAAGTCCCAACAATTTTTGGGCCGATTCTCTCAGTAGGGGATTACGCAAGGACGTCGAAGACGGCTACGAGAACGCCACAAAACATTTGGTTTAACGGACAAAAACAATGGCTATGTGCGCCCCCCACAAGAGTTTTGCATTTTGCCGTTCGTGCTTTGATGGCCTTATGTCAAGACGCGAGCGCCTGACGGTTAAATTTAAATTCACAATGTTCCAACACACTTTCCATGCCCAACGACTTGTAGTAATCATATTTTTAGAAAACGTTCTCTAAGCCGTCGTCTTCGTACTCCCTTGGTAGGCTCCGTATAGTATCTTGAGAACGGTCATTTTATGTTGAAAACAAGCGGATAGCAAGCGCAAGCGATAACTTCATTAAAGAATTGTGATATTGGTAGAGAAAAGCCCCGGGGTTAATGACTAATTTAAATGTACGTAGGGATCATCATTCTCGTCCCCACAGCAGTGCGGCCCTCTTAGGGCCGATTTACACGGTACGATTTTGTCGCATGCGACAACGGCTTACGACAGGCCCACGACATGATTTACGATTGTTGTGTACGTCAGAAAAAATGTCGTAGCATTTTAAAACATGTTTTAAAACGCTGCAACAGTCGTAAGTCATGTCGTAGGCCTGTCGTGAGCCTGTCGCATGCGACAAAATCGTATCGTGTAAATCGGCCCTTAGCCACCACTGGCTGACCACGAGAACCAGTTGGCTCTGAAGACACGGGATATCATTGGCTACTTTTCTAACAATAAAAACATATAACGGAAGTGAAAAGACGCGGCGGGAGAACTCGCCCATCAACACTGGCGCAAAATATAAAAAAGGAAATGCGCAAATTACAATGCATTACCATGGAGGACTTCCTTGAAGATTCTCCGCGAAAGACAGTCGTAGATTTTTAAACGCCTGTAGGTGCTGTAACCAAATTGTCTTAAATAGAAACCACCCTGTCAATATTTTCGGGAACGAAAACAGCTTGGAATTGACCAGATTGCTGGAATTTTCAATGAGAAGGAAAATTTCCAGTAGATGATAGTTTCCCTTCAAAACTCTGCCGGCCGTGTTTTGATTAACGCGGTGAAATTTGATTGACCGATCAACGCATCAACGCATTCAAAGGCGATACCACTAAAACTATGGTCACTGACTTCCATCCAAAATATCAGGGAGTTTCCATAGCCAGTGGGCAAGTCAAGTAAAACACCCTTCTTTTTCTCAAAAATATTTCTCAGAGCGTCTACCTGCGGTTCGCGAAGAGAGATCGATTCTAAATTAAGGAGACGCAGAACATTAGAGAGTATGTCAGAGAACGTGTTCTCTCGTGCAGCAGCCATAATGCTTTTACGATCATAGTGGACATTTCAAGCCTTCATACAACACCAACGCTGGAAGTCCTAGAATCTAGAACTTCCGCACGGAAGTCCTAGAATCTAGGACTTCCGTCATCCTGTGTTCCCCAAGGCCAAGTGGTCATCCTCTGGTGGCCAAGAGGGCAGGGCGGCTCTGGAGGCGAAAATGAGCTATCATTAGAGCCGATTTACACGGTACGATTTTTGTTTGTCGCAACTGGTTTACGATTGTCGTGTACGTCAGAAAAAATGTCGTAGCAATTTAAAACAAGTTGCTGCGACAATCGTAAGTCATGTCGTAGGCCTGTCGTAAGCTTGTCGCATGCGACAAAAATTGTACCGCGTAAATTGGCCCTTAGAAGTTCTCCGGAAACCGGAAATGCCAGGGCGGTAGTCTCTCCCAGATTATCTAATAAACAAGTTCGCAGATAACCATTTACCAATAAAAAAAAAAAAAACAACGATAAAAAATGACTTTTCGAACGTTTTACGGTCATTTTCAAGTCCACGTTCAAGTTTATAAAAATTCCGCATATATACAAATTTGAAAAAACAAAAGGCTCTAATATGATTAAGAATTCAATAATAAGGTGCAAAAGAGCGCGAAAGGAATAAGAAAATTCTTAACACCTTTTCCTTTCGATTATTAAATTAAAATTTGAAAACACAATAAAATGACCTATAGAGTCCGAAAATAAAACAATTATGAGCTTGAACATGGATTTGAAAACGTCGAAACGTCATTTTTATCGTTTGTTTTTATTACAAGCTCACTTCAGTGACGACGGAGCGTATTTTGTACTGGGGGGGGGGGGGGGGGGGGGGGGGGCTAACAAGGAAGCGCCGGAGACGCTAACTTGTAGGGGGTTCTGGGGGAATTCTCCGCCAGAAAGTTTTGCTTCTTTCAGCATACTCGACGAGATATCAAAAAAACAAACGTGGATCAACCGTAAAATGACAGATGTTTTACTTCTTATTTGTTCTCTCGCTTGATACATATATCCCAACCTTACGTCTTAATGCTTTGCTCATTTTGTTTTGTTTTCCTTCTTTTCTGCCCCCCCCCCTCCCCGGCTCCCCTGTCCCTGAACTTCCAGGTCCCTTATGTGTGGTGATTTGAGAGGTGGTGGGGTCCCTCATATCATGACGGGAGCGGGAGTGCTGTCTTTCCCTTGCACGATGACCTACGCCCTTGACTGAAGATTTAATGATTAGGCCTCCATCTTTCTTTTATGTCTCACAAAGTCTCCTTGCAACCTTTGGTAAATGAAATAAATTGACGAACTGTTCCTTTCGCTTTTAACCTTTGGTAAAGAAGTAAATACATTAATTTCTATTGCTCAGTCAGTTTTATATTTTGACTCGAATAAATTATGACCGAGCTTTCTAGGCATAACTAGAGTAAATAAATGAAACAAATCACTGATGATGATGCTGATGATGAGACCGAACTCTCATTGCCTGCTGGCAAACGGTCTGAAACTGCAACTGTGCTGCTCAGGTCGACTTTGACAGAACTGCTGTAATCTAGACGAATGACTCAGTAACAGTTCAGAGTCCGTCATACTGAGTAAGCTGACGACACATGGACTTTGATTTCACGTGAATCGTTGTTAAGTCTCTTCAGTGCACAACGTGGCGCTCTGTGATCAATGTCTCAACTGATGAAATTTGTCCACACCAGGTTTTGTGAGAAAATCTTCTTGTTGATGCTCTCCAACGCTTTAGAGAATCTGTTTATGTCTTCAGGCGAGACGATTTTCTCAGTGTTGGATTCCTGGCACAAGTAGGTCACATGTGAGGGCCTGGGGAGCTTCTTATTCGTCGGATATAACCCTCCCATCCTGCGCCGGTACATTTTTTTCTTGGAGGTTTGTAGAGGTTTTCTATGAGGTTTGACAGCAACTTCACCTTCGTCTACCTGTTTTAAATCAAGGAAACGCCTGATCAGTTAGATAATTAGTCAGTGAGTCAATCAGCACACCAATTAAAACATTCAGTACATATTTTGCACCCCCTTTCTCAACCGGACACTCGAGCTTGATGACATCTGGGCGCGTTGGCCAGCCATGCCACCGAGCCATTTATTTAGCTTTGGAATATGTACGAAAATGTTTATACATGAACCCTATCATTCAAGGAAGGCGAATGCACCAGAGCCGGACACGAAAACTCCTAAAAACCAGCAGGTGGAAAACCGGGGAACGTCATTGTACGACAGACCAACGCAGTGGTGCGACCCTCGGCCGTTTTTGGGTCATGATTTTCAATGAAAGGCGCTACTTACAATGTAAAGGAATGCTATCGTATACAGCCTTGCGAAGGCGTCAAAGATTCTTTCAGCTCGATATAACAATAAACGAAACTTGACTTGTGCATATGGCGAAGGCTGACCGTAGATTGCTTCACTGGCTAATACAAACCGCGATCACGTGCCGGCAATATTGAAATTTATGCTAATAAGGATTATCACAAATTGCATAATACAAACCGCAGGGTTTTGGCCCAGAGGCTAAAACCCGAGAAGGCAACCTAGAAGCCCCCGCGTAAAAAAAAAAATGTAAATTGGTAGGGAAAACATGTTGTGGAGGGGAAAGCAATCTCGATTTGTACAGCCGAGCGTGCAAGGTGGTATCGGTATTGCTCACCGAATTCGCGAAGTGATCTAGGTAGCTTGAGTCAGCATGGCGGTTGTAGGTGAGTAATTTTCGAATATTTACTGCGATTCCTTTTATTTTAAAAATAAAATATTGTAGTATCTAGTAGAAAATCACATTGCCAGGGTCAGAAATCGCAAAGCATAGTCTCAGTATCAACATTTTCAAACAATCTTCTATCATATTTACAACAGTTATTTACAGATGATATTAATCAGCGATCCGAATATAATAACCGAGCTTTGTTCCTATTTTATGGTATTTCAAGGTACCGGGGAAAGAACCACGTGGATCAAAAAGATGACGACGAAATTTTGCCTGTTTGTTAATGTTCCTGTTCCTGTTTTACTATGGTATTTGCAAGGCATTTTCCATAATAATGTAAATTGTTTTTCAATTGATAGCGTATCAAATAAATGTGAGGGAAATTGAAGATAAATGGCCATTTGTTGTTGCTGCCCATCCTTTCCTTGCATCTTTCACTTTCATCTACCAAACTAATTACATGTAAAATAATACGAAGACATCACAACGTGCAGCACATATTAATTGGAAAACACCTCAACTGCCAGCCATGTTATCTTCGGCGGGGGAAGATGTAGCGAAAACTATTACCATTATTTATACATTTCATTTTATACTAAATCGGCCTTGTGTTCCCAAATAGTTCCTTTAAATCCTGTCAAAACATTAAAAAAGTTATTGAATTATGTTACAAATTGATCGATCGATTGATCGATTATCAGTCAGTGCGTCAATCAGCCTGTTGGTCGACTAAATTTAGGGGTGAGATTACAGACATTTCATTTCACTTGTAACAATATAAAACTCAATTACGACAATTACCCAAATAATACAAACGGTTAACAAAGTAGCAACATCACCACGCAAGCGACATCAAAACATACAAGCCTATCATTTGTATGTTAAGTGAACTGAAGTTAACTCATCATTGTCTGGTACCTCCTTGATCGATCGTTCGTTTTCATTCCCAACGTTGTTGTTTTGGTCAGAGGAAAGGTTGTTAAATGGCTTATTTTCCTTTGACAATGCCTTCATTCTTTTGCTTTCCAGACGCCAGTATAACTCAGCCCGATATTCTAGAAAAAGGAGTTAAATTAAAAGATAATAATTGCGGCAATACAATAGACGCCGATAAGGCGTAGATTATATTAAAATGAACGATATTTGCGGTTGACGCCGGAAAAAGGACGAGATGCTACTCGTCACAAAACCGTGAAAATGTACTATTTGCTTAATTCTCCCCTGAGAACTTGCTCAATATCTGCAGCTAAAAGACACGAAATACAAAATGAGTTGAAACCCAATAAGTTCAGTTCATTGTTTTCAGTTTGGTCAAATTTTGCTAATGAGTTCTAACCTGAAAACCGTTTTCCTGCTATTTGCTTTACATCCTCAAATACGTGACCACATTCACATGTCTTGCTTGACTTGGGAACCTAACAAGGACCAGTCAAAGAGAGTGCAATTAAGAGTCATTTACGGCCTCGTATAACGCGCACATTATCTGATCAAGGCAACTGACCTAGACGTCACCGTATTTTTCAGTGTGAACCGCTTGACTTCCTCCTTTGGTTTCCCACTCGATTTCATTACTTGGAGAGATCTTTGAGGTTATTGCGGTACGCACCGTACGTTACGGCCTTTGCCACACAAAGTAACGTGGACCGTCCACTTCTCTAGACAAACGTGGGCCGCACAAACATACAACACAGCCCTCCAGCTTAATAGTTAGTAGCAGAATTATTGGATTCCGTACACAAGTTATGCCGTTTATTTCTGGTGTATCGACAACAAGGTCCGATAGAACCTCGTTCAAAAGGCATTTCGCCACCAATTGTAGGACGGAATAGATGGCGATCTCGGCTTCGCCCGGAAAAGCTACAAAGCTGGGGAGGAACGGGGACGAAGTTGGCTTTAAAGTCGTCCGGCTCACGCTGTATTAAAGGACCCCATTATATATATGTTCAATTCTCAGCGGAACTGACAAGATAATATTCAAGTTTAATTAATGGGGTTTGATTGTAAAGCTATAATGAGTCAAGGGAAAATTTGAGGTTTTCGATCGTGAAGTAACCAAATCGGTGCCTTTGGGTGTTAGCTACAAAAGAATAGGGTGAGGTCACGCATTTGTGTTTTTCACTGAAAGAGCAGCAGGACTTTCATACGGAACTTCCACGATTCAATGTCTTGCGCTTGGTCGTACTGTGGTCGAAGAGTCAAGCGTAACCTGCGTAGCCACTAGCGCTATTTCCCCCCCCCCCCCCCACCCCCTTCCTTAACACCGCCAATGTCTTCTACTCGGGCAAGGGCTGGAGTATTTTAAGACGTTCTTTATTCTCCTGGGACGATTTAAAGTCTTTTCTGATGGTTGAAAGAGCAATTTTTTTACTACAACGCAACAAGTCTGTATTTCATGCACCTTTCCTTTGTGTGGCTCAGTTAAACCGAAATCAATTCCTAATTCGTGCAGATGTTACATCAAAATTGTACAGCATCGGCAGGCAACAAGTTGCTCAAATTGAAAAGGTATAAATTTAGCTAAAACTGCGCCAAAGTGAACAATTTGCACGGAAAGGGTCTTTTTCTGTGTATGCATGTGATATCAATCCCGAATTTAACTGAAAACTAACTGTCGTTATTTATCGTACTTGTCATGGTGCTGCGTGGTTTTCCGGTACCATTTTGCGGGACTTTTGCGAGAACATTTTGCAAGAAACGTGGAAACCTCCCTCCATCAGTTTCTGCTGTTCAGTAATCTTTGAATTGTTTTCAAGTCCCACTTAGTTCCACAACTCTCGGAGTTGCACTTCATTCTCATCATTTAGATGTACCAGAGTCTTACGACTTGCACGCGAATCATACTTTCTTTACAATACCAAAATAACTCCTTTCATTGACGAACACAGAACGACGCAGAGTGCCTGACAAATAATTAAGACACTTTACTGAGATTATTGTTTTTGTTTCCGTTAACGTTTTATCTGATGTTTCACCCGCCGTTTGCTCTTCACAGACGGACGGTAGCGTTCAGCCCCCCCAAAGGACTAAACTGAGTTATCACAAGGCAAACACAGGCAAGTGTTTGTCTTCACGATTTGATTTCATGGATTGCTAACGTGAGACAATGTACCTCAGCTAGGGAGACTTTGTGTCAAGTCATCACACGACAGCTGTTTCCGCAAGTCACTGCCCGTACAGACCACTTTTCGCCTCCTCAATTCTTTAGAATCGAAGTGTTGAGACTATTAGCAATGCTGCATAAATTACTGACTTGGCTAAATATTCATAAGTCGATCTTAATACTGGCAGACGCAATATCTTCGTAAATGGCGAAATTTTCTTGTTTTGTTAAGCGCTTTCATGTTGAACAATCTGTGTTACATTGAGAAGAGTGAAGGTTCAATTGCTGCCCAACTGGGTTTCGGGGTAAAAAACCATGCATCTTCAAGCAGTATAAATTTGGTTGTCGAACCTCATGTATTCAGAGACACACACGACAGTGAAAATGTGCAAACCCGAATAATGAACGATTAATAACGTATGGTTGACTCACCACAGCGTTACAGGCCAAACACTGTTGAAGAGACATTTCATCAAATACGTCAACGGCGTTTTCAGTCTTAGGTACGCACTGGAATCAGTGGAGAGAAGACCGTGTAGCGCTGAAGGCGCCGTCCGTGTTTTGACCCCAAACGAATGACTTTCCTTCAACTGGTTGTAACACAACTTATGACGTCACCATAACCAAAAAACAACTGACGAAACAAGGTGCGGATTTAGTAAAAAATCTATTTCATATTGAAATGCGGATGTCAATAATCTGCGAGAGAATAATAGCTGGGTGTCCTTTTGAGGCAAGTGAGAGAGATTATTTTCTCCAAAAATTCAGACAATGGCTTAACTACACGGCGGCGTAGTTTGTCGTGTTTTTCGATTTACTCATAACTTCTTCACGTACTATTATAAAATGCGACCATCTCATGAACCAAACAATAGAGGAGCCACATTGTTCATTAAATTGTCAAATGAATATTTCCACAGAGCCTTGCTCATGCAAGTCAAATATTTTAGTTCTTCCTTGCTCGCAACAACATTTTTAAAATGCATGGATTAATTTTGCCCAGGTGCTTTCGATTTTCCGGGGAGCACACCATTTCAAAACAAACTTCGCAACACAAATAAACCACTAATAGAAACAAAAATCAATAGCTCTTCTCGTTTCAAGAATGCCAAGGATGTCGTGGCATGTCCACACCTGCTCGCTTCTAAAAATGTTCATTGTTTGCATAACGAGGCTCGAGCTCTTTGAGAGCAACTGTTTTGCATAAACAAGTTATCGAAGCTTTTCTTGGTAAGAAAAGGTAAGAGAACAAGTTGACCAGTTGAACAAGAACAAGACTGAGTTTTTAAACCAACAAATAACAGCTTTTTGGTAGCGTGTTTCGGGAGTTCAATCCGATCGAACTTACGAAATCGTTTGGCTGGTTAATTTTTTTTGGCCCGATAAGGTCCGCTAAACCTTATCGGGCCCAAAAAGAATTAACCAGTCAACGATCTGTTTACTCCGAGTTTAATCTCTGGTATTTTAACATGTCTTCAAGCATAGAAAAAGGGAAACATAATAATTACAAAGTTTAATTAATGCTTTAAAACGTATTCGCTTTCAAGATGTCCACGACGTGACTCTGGTTTCGAAATCAGACTATATTGACAAATGCACTTCAGTTCCTATAAGTATGAGGCTTGTTTCTCGAAACGCCCGATAAGCTTTGGAGCCAGACAAGCGAAGCGAAACACTTCTCTCTAGTTTCTCTGAAACGGCTCTTTTCAACACTCCTCACGGTTCCAGAGAGAGCAAACTGAATAAAAGCAACGTATCGTTCTCATTGCTTTTTAGTAAATGTCGATAAAGGCACTGTTACCCTCTCACATTACGGGACAGTTTTCTCAACGGCTGTTTCACTGGACAACGTTTCTTCCAACTTGTCTCAATCTCGATGCCTTCACAACGGTCACCGTCTTGATCACAGAAACATTTTCATTGGCTGATAACAAATCGTTGCTACACAAGTTGGCGCATAGATGTTAAACCCCGCAAACTGGTTAAAAAAAATTATTGCAACGTTGCAAGATACTTTGGAAAAAGGAGAACTCGCTTCTACTTTCTGCGATGGTTTTTTGAACTTGTCTCGTGACCTTTTTGCCCGTTGGGAGGTACGCTACAACACGGGACAATATTTTGTGCAACTTGCCTCGCAATAGCTTTGCGAGACACTTTGGACGAGAAATGGCAGGTTGTAACAGTTTCTTAAGTTAAACCCAGTGAATGCGTCATCATCCGCCACGGGTTAAGAAAAAAGCCTCCAGGTTTAACAGTTTTCGATGGTGTGTGCGGGTATCCACGGCTATTTGTGATATGAACACGGAAACTGCTAATGAAGGGTGACGTGTCTATCATGTATTCCTTTTCCGGACGGTCAATCGAACGCGCCCTTAATAACTGGTCTAACAAGCGTGCATGTTTTGACTTTAAATGTGAACTGAAAGCCCTTATGGGTGACGACATAACTGAGAACTCATACAACCTAAAATCCGATACAACAAGTATTTACCCAAGAAGGTTATTACTCGATTAAACTCTCACACATCAATGAATGGTGCAACTTTACAGCAGCGCCATAACTTATCCGCAAACCCAAAATCTCGAGCGAGCCACACCGACAACAATCGCGCCACACAGTATTCACAGTTCAAATAATACTTTCCTTTGGAGAGGGAACCAAGGAGTATGCAAGGAGCTTAAGGCTCATGTCGGCAGATTAGTGCTGCCTAAATTTTATCAAAATAAACCTTGAACCACCGACATAAGCAAAACTACGAGAAAGAGACAGTGAACCATGAAAATTGGTCAAATTTAAAATTTATTTAATTTTCCTAGATTTTAAAATTTGCTTTAACTCCGCTAAAACCCGTTTTTAGCCAAGAAACCCGTTTTCACCGGCCTTGCCCAGTGAAAAAACAAAACAAAACAAAACAAAAACAGGCATAACTTTATCTTTGACAAGCAGTGCTGGCATGCAATACATCATTTAAGGTGAGGTCAAGGTTGCTGGGAAAGGAATTCTTCTGCCTTGTAACGTGGCCAAACTTTTCAAGTGTCTTCTTTCCTTTAATTTTTTTCAGTAAATTAAAGTTACCTGTGAAGCAAAAGCGACACAAAATCACTAACACCAGTGAATACTGATTGACACAGCTGTTTGATTTCTCAGTTTTTAGTATTTTAGTACTTCCAGTTGCGGACTTTTCCCGCAAACTTAGTACTTTACAAGAATAGTAACACCAAGGCTGAATAATTCTTCCGGATGAGCAAAAAATTGCTAACAACTAGGTAGATGCCACGTGGATGACTCAATGTATCCTTTGGCTGTGAAAGCTTTCGTAACCGGAAAGTTGTGTTTAACCAAGCGTGATGGACTCTCGGTTCAACTGATCCGGCCATAGGGAAATAGCTGTCTGCTTCAGAGGATCGCATCACCATGTTTGATTCCGTGAGAACACTCTGCCCCTTCCGATGTGTAAAAAAAATATTGGTTTTTCATTGAAAGTATTTTTACCGAGTTAAAACCAAGGCAAAAAAGTTCCTTTGGTCTTTACAAAAGAAAACAAAAATTATATCTATATAAGTATATATCAGGCTTGCCCACTGGAAAGTGATTTACGTTCTTGCCAAGATGGTTCGTGTAATACAGAGCTTGAACTCCTAATTTTAGCAAATAAAACCTAGGGTTAACTTTTTTCTTCTTTATCTTCGCCGTTCGTTTTCGCCATCCTCAACAGTCTATTACGTTGATTACCTAATTCATTATCGCTCGCCAGCTACATGTATAAATAAACGAGGTGGGAAAAGGATTGAAACAAGTGGCATTGTATGAATTCCATGATATGTGACCACGCAAAAATCGCTTCAAGAAATGATTTACACGTTCGACAACTTGGAAGAGAAGACGAAGAATCTTAAACGCGCTCGGCTCGATAACCGCACTCCGTTGAAACACGATTTGCACCGATAAGTCCGATATCAAATGTCCATGGTAAAATAGTTTCGTTTCCTTTGCAATTATTATCTCTCTTTCGGATTATTTGTTATGCGACCTAAATGAAAAAAAATCCCCAGTTAAATTGTAAAAGTTTTAGAGCCTAAATATTGTTTTTGTCGCTTTCAGCGATTTTTAACCCGCTTGTTGCTATTTTTAGATTCCTTTCTATCATGTAACGATTACTGTGCAATCGGAGGTTTTTGTCAGTGATGACGTCAAGCCTCACTAATTAATATTGTCAATACGACAGGATATAAACTGGGCTTGAACTACTCATCAAGCAAAAAATAGTCGAAACGGAGGAAGTACTCGGTCGAGCAAAACTAACTTCGGCACAGAATAAACTCTTAATTATGGTACTTCAGCAGTGTCTCGCGTGTAACTCTTGGGTGAGTATTGGTAACTCCATCAATTTATTGTGCTGCTTTCGGGGTTAAAGCCTTCCTCAACGTCGAATATCTTTCGAAAAGAGCAGAGAGAAAGACAGACAGAATTGAAGCCAAGACAACAGGGGGTAAAGAAGTCAGTGTCGGCTTTCATTGATACGAGCTTCAGAATTTACATTTTTACGGCTCAAAAGAGACAGTTCAGTGAAAAGAAAGCTGTTCAACGCCGGGGATGGGAATGAGCGGTAGCAATTTGAAGAAATGAGATTATTAGGCCCGTGTCAAACGTCGAACTTTACCGTATGATGTGCCGAATCTAATACAAATGAGAGAAAACAATAGATTTTTCTCGTTTGCATTAGATTCGGCACATGTAAAGTTCGACGTTTGAAACGGGCCTTATTCAACGTAAAACTATCGCTTTAGCGCTGATCTGAATTGTCGATTCAGGTGATTTTGACGCCCACAAACCAGATTCGTAGACAATCGAACTTGATTTGAGGCATCGAATATTTGGCTTTTGCAAAAATTTAAATTCTTGTTACTAAATTAATTACTTTCAATTGTTTTTTCCTTTCAAATTTTTAATAGCCAACTACGGGTTACTCATAGGAAATGGAATGAGAGTGTATGGCACACGGGTAGTTGAAGGACCACTAAGCGACAATAGTGTACTTACTACACATTCAAATTATCATTACTGACACAGAATGAAACCCTTCTGAATAATTTATGATAGGGTTAAAAACAACTTTGTTTCCGCTATGGTGAAAAGTGAATTTAGCTTCAAGTGAAGAATGCTATCTATGTCTTTGTTTCAAATACTTGAATACAATTTCGTCATCATGGTGCTTTCTTCGTTGAACGTATTCCTGAGGCGAAGTTCATGTTATCAAACTTCTTTCCTTCCGTTTCAGCGATAATGAACACACTCTTTTTTTTTACAAGAACATCTAATTTTGGATCTGATGCTTAGCGTTCTTATGTATTTTTGCGATGTGAGGCTAAAAATGTTCTTAACGTTAAACTACATCGGGCTTTGTTTCACGGATGACTTTGATGGTGTTGAAGTTATTTTGAAACGATTACAAATAGGAACTGCTCATTATTAGAATTACTACAAACTGAGAAGTGTAGAGCGGTTTTCAATTGAGTGTCGAAAATAATTAGCGAATTAATTTGGTTTTGCATTACTTCACTCAGTGATTGGTTCCAAGTTCTCGCCGCCCTTTCAAACATAAATTTAATACTACATACCTTCCATATCACACTGTTTTGTTTCAGTTCACCAAATGAACGGCAATGTTTTTCCTAAGCAATCACAGTGCCAAGAAAAATACTTCCTGTGGAGCTGAGTAACATTTTACGGTTTTGCAATTTTATTTGTAGATCACAAAACCGTCCAGGTCTTGCTCGTGTGGTCACGTGTTCGAAGACCAGAAGCAAGTCATTGGTGGAAAGAGATTTTCAGGTACCTCCCCTAAGAACTGTAGACCCACACCCAGTTGGGAGTCGCTGCAAACAAACTCATTGCTAGTCTCCCTCGCAGCCGTTTTTTGGATGTCACGCAACGTTCCCCCACGTGAGGACCCCGATGAAAAGCCATATCTGATTGGACGAGTCTCAAACGGAGAGTCTGGCGCGAAAAGGTTCCTGCAAATGGAACCCAAGCTGTGATTGGTCAATTTGGAGAAAGGCATGTGGTTCGGATGTCAGCAGCCGTTACTTTTGGGGGAACGTTGCGTGACATCCAAAAAAACGGCTGCGAGGCAGACTAACTCATTGCAGGAGTACTTTGTAGACTATTCCCTGAGCAAATCGAGGCTTGCCTTGACTCGTAACCAAGCCAAATACAATAATTCACCGTTAACATTTTTTCTTAACACAGTAACAAAAGGTGAGCATTTAAACTTTAATAGGATTGGATTTGAACCCATGATCCCTCATATCAGGGCGTGTGGCCGGTGCAGTGCTTGGACAATGGACCATTTTCGAAACATCAAATATTCATCTTGACAGTGATTCAGTGAGGACAAAAACAATAGAAACAGGTTGGAATGAATGTGAAAAGTATTTAGATATCGTCCTTTTCCCTTTGTCTTCGTCCTCACTGCCTCACCATCAAGCTGAATTTTAATATATCGAAGAAGGCCTATTGCTATCAAGCCAACTAGGAACTAATCATTCTGTGAGTTACAGATACGGTGAAATTATTGCGTTCGATCGAAAGAGAACACGTCCTAATTTTAACAAAAGGAATCGTGGGCACACCAAAATAGCTCCGAAGATTCTTTTGTTGTTTGCAGAGGCCCCCTCGCGTGGACTCTCGCTAATACTTATCCACTGGATAGTGATTTCTCCTGTGGATAGCGCTACCATTGTTTGAACAACTGGGGCCAGAAAGCTGTGCACTGGTGTGTTTTCTCGGAAATAGACACCGCGTTTCCCACTGCCAACAAGTCGGAGTTGCCATCTGGTTTGCATTGTGTCACGACTTGTTGTTTTTCGCAGGAGTGACACCCCGGTCATCATCTTCTCAAGATTCGCGTCTAAAAACCTTGGTCTCGCGAATTTATTAAACTTTTTTTATCGGCGTTTTGCCCTGATCTTTTTACTCGATAAGACATTTGCCGTCAACATCATCTAATCGGCGCGTTGTTGCGTTCAACCCATTGTTTACACAAGCATCGAACGATTGATTTAACCTTTCTTCTGTTTCTTTACCGGTGTTTCGCCTTGACCCGCACGTTTGTTCTTGAAAAATTCTCATTTTGAACTTTTGGCAACCAGACCGGACCGGCTAGGACAAGAGTACTGCTTTAAACACCATTTGATCTGCGAGTCAACGCACGCTGTGCTGGAAACGTGGATTGGACTTGACTCCTATTTGATTTTGAACTACGCTTATCGAACATGACCTTATGTATTATATTAGGTTTGACTTTGTTTAAAAACTGTTTTGTAAACCCTAGGATTGACTACAAAAGCCAATTGCAACAACCTTTTAGAAAAATAAACATGTAGTCGATAGACTACATATTAAAACAAAAAAGTTTCTTTCAGTACCCGTCTGTTTCGCTTCCAAAGCGATTGTCGAACGCGCTTTAATAATCTGAGATTACTACTAATATATGTATAATGTCTTATCATATCTATGTCCTCTACGGGCTTATTACGAACTGAAAACTGATTGACCATCTTCCAGTTGGCTTGACAGCTAAATTGGTAACGCACTGCACAATCGCAGAGTTCATGGAGGCCCTTTCTTCTTGCCGAGCGAAAGGCAGGGCCTGGTCGCGATATTATTTTTAGACTGACTTTAAACCTTGAATTCTCGATTTCCCAGAGTATCGTGCCATGCTTTACTGCCGCCTTGAAAATCGAAGGAGGAGGGAAGAGAAGCGAAAAAATACAAAAGTAAAGCGGCTGACCCAAGGCGAACAACCACACAGAGGTGTTAAGGTAAATGAGTAATGCCTACAGCCTGCAACTCCAAAACCAGGTCTATACATGTAACGGTTTTTTTAAAGAGACGAGTCTAAATTCGCTTCGTCTTGCACGAGAGACCATTCTCAATAATTTCTCATGCAAGGCTTGTGATTAGCTGGAAAGATCTGGTTTGGCGGGAAAATCAATCTAAAAATAACTCGATTTGTAAAAACGCCGTTCCACAAATACAATGAAGTTGTACGCTTCAAGCTAATCATGGGCTCCTGATAATGAAGTCGTTAACGCATATGGTTATACCTCCCAACTCAAATACGTTTTCCGATTGGAGGAGAACGTGTCACGTGTCATGGGTCAAAGCTCACTAACTCCCTAGGGCGAACAAAACTCACTAACTTCCCACGGAAACAACGACTTGAACTTTCGACTCGCACGTGATCAGGAGGTACACCTTTGAAACAGCGGCAAATTCCTTGTAAAATACGTGTATTGTTCTTTTTTGAGTTGGGAGGTATAACAAAACACTTAATGACTGGCCCCACGGGAAACAGTGAGTTTTGTCTCCCCTCGACCCTCAATGTTCCCCTCGGCTTCACCTCGGGGAACATTGAGAGTCTCGGGGAAACAAAACTCACTGTTTCCCTCGGGGCCGGTCATTAAGTGCTTTGTTATAAAGCTGAATTTTATCCCCAGCAGCGCGCGCGCTCATTGGTTACTTCGAGGTCGCATCACGTCTAACAATAAAACTGTTTCCCGCCAAAAGTCTCTGTACGGGCAACAGTGCAAAATCTATGACGTCAGAGGGTAACAATTATGCACTGTTACCCGCGAATGTAGACCTACGACCGCCGTTGCTGTTGCCGTTACACGTTTTTCGTTTTGTGCTATATATTAAATCACTTAATGACTGATCCCTAGTGAAACAGTTCATTTTGTTTCCCTCGAATCTCAATGTTTTTTTCGTCTGCGCCTCGGGGAAACATTGAGATTCTCGGGAAACAAAATGAACTGTTTCCCTCGGGACCAGTCATTTGGGAGCTTAAGCATGCGGGTTTTTGAAACGCGGACGGCAACCGGAAGAGAAAATTTCGCGTGCCAGGACAGTGGTGTCCCCCAGATTCTTATACTTATCATCTCTAATGGAGAAAAGATACTTAGCAATGTCAATGTGGTTGTATGAAGACAAGCTAAAAGGAAAAACAGCTCACTTCCGGTTGCCGTCCGCGTCTTAAAAACGCGCTTGCTTAAGCTCCCTACTTAAGTGTTTAAGGCGGGGGTACACCTGAAAAGCCGGTTTCACGCCGCTTAAAATCGGTTTGATGGAAATATCTCGTTCGCGTTTCAAGCAATACAAAAACCCTTTGCTCAAAACACAAATCAATGTTTTGAGGTGTTGTAAATTTTTTGGTGATTTTTAGGTATATTTGGGAGAAGATAGTTTGTCGCAAAAGAGTAGTAACATTGGGAGAAATAAGGAATAGTTCAGATTTGATGTAGTTTAAAAATTAGAATTTGAAGTTAAAAATTGATATATGGACATCCAAACAGTCCCCTACCAACCCGGTGTGCTCTTGGGTTGGGGGCAACTGTCTGTCAGTTTATTTTCAATTTCCAGCACCATTCGTTAATTATTAAAATATGATTGTCTTAGTGCCAGAACCCCCCACCCCCCTTAGCCTATTCAAGAAAAGTTGGCTCTGAACTCGAAACACTTAATTCTTTTTTACTCAGAATCAACTGTCAGAGTTACCCGAACAAGCACTGTTAAAAGCTACAGTAATTCCAGAGAAACCACGTCGATCGGCTGCGGCAAAGACTTCAAACAAAACAAAAAGAAGAAAGGAATCTGCATCAAAACAGCAAAATAAGATTTGCTTGCCACAGGATCTGTACTCAAGATTTCCCAGTGCGCTTCAGGGAATAAACCGTAAAATATTAGGACAGAACTTGTTGTGGCTAGAGTTAGTAACGGAGTAGGAGAAAACCGAAAATATGAATCCTCTCGAGACAAGCAGCCGCGACCATGTCGAAGAAGCAATGCTTGGGACAATTTGTGAGGGATTGCCGAGTGCCCCGGCAATTTAAGATCTGATTTGCCAAAAATCAGAGGCGATGGTGCAGCCAGTGGTACTCATTTTACCCACCTCGAATGGATGGAAAACTGAGTGAATTCGGAGCTCTGAAATGCAGTTCACGGGAGATATCCACTTCTCTACGCGCTCTCCGGGAGATTTAAGTGAAATTTAATACAATTTGTAAGAGCATCTTCTGGGTGGACTCTTATCAACAAATTTTTCTTAATAGTTGAGGTCCCTCTCTTTGAGAAAGATTTTGTAACACCAGTTTTATGCAAAATAAAATACCGTGTTCATTTTTTTTGCCGGACAGCGTCATTGACAAAATAATTCTGTGAGAATGAGTCCATAACTTGCCTGTGAAGTTTTCAATTGCTGAAAAACCAACTGAGCAGAAAGTTTGTAAGCTGGTGTTCAGTGCTTAGGGAAGAAATCACACGAAAAAAAGCTGCCAGCTTCTTTTTTTTTAAATGGAGTTTGCTTTATCGTACAGTCAATCTATTTCGATGAAAGACCTGTATCCCGCTATAAACAGGGACAATGATTTCGCGGTTCTAGTGACTGCTGCGGGCCAATGAGAAACCTAAGCCACACAGCCATGCAATATGGGAGATCGGGAAATCGGCTTGCACATATTTCTCTGAATTAAGTCGTTTAAGCAAAGGACTAATGTACTGAATTTTCCGTATGGTATTCAGTTGCTATTGAATATATATCTCTTTCAGATCAAACATTCTGATTAAATTGACTAAATATCACTTTACAATCTGATAAGTCAAACCGTTTGAGTCATTCTAACGGATTTTTTTTTAATTCAGGAGTAAATTTTTTTAGGAAATAATTCGTTAGAATGTCATGGGAGTTACGATGAAAATTGCGTAAGCGTTAAACTCGAAACAAAAATTTTGTATTTCACCTTTTTTAACGCTTTGTACTGTTTTACACCAAGACAAGACAAGTTTATATGTTTGTTGAATGTTTCAGCTCATCTTAGCACGTAGGAGGACTAAAACCTCCCTGTCTCATCCCCATTTCATTCTTTCCTAACATTTCCTTTAGATCTTTGTATCGCTGAGCTCATCAGTGAGTTCAAATCCCGTTCAAATCTAATTTTTCAGGTTTAGTTTCGTTTCTGGGGCCCGTTTTTCGAAAGTCCCGAAACTTTACGGGCCATGCATTTCCGGGTGTCACCATTCCTTTTGTATCTCATGAACGGAGAGGATTTAAACTTCACAGTCGTTTTTCTTTTTGTTACCTTGAAAAGATGTTAAAAGATCAGCTTTCCAAAACAAGCGGTTGGCAGTTTCATAGATGGTTTTCCGGACCTGAAAAGTTTTCAGGACTTTCGAGAAACGGGTCCCCGCTTAAGTAAAGTGGGCGTGCTAAATCTCCCAAGGGAGGCGTTCTATAAATAAATCTACTCGGTAAGTATGTAGCAGGGATTTTCCACCCACATGTAAGTTATGGAATCAGCGTGCTTAAGGAGGAAAACCGTTTCAGAGGAGGCAAACGATTCTCAGGTATAGGGATACTAATCAGTTATAAACAACGAGAAAAAAATACATTCCAAAAAAAAAGCTATCATCGTCGTAATTTTTATTATCGCATAAACACTTCAATTTTTAGGTACTACTTTTAACGCGTCATCGGACAGAAATAAAAATGTACGCTATGCAAAAATGAAGTTCGCGATCATCATCAAAATACACCTTCAATTACACGGTAAATTCTCTTTTAATCCCCCCGGGGGCTCATTTGGGGGAGAGGGGATTATTTGAGAAGGGGGCTTATTTGATTTATATATAATTAGCGAAACGCATTACTGGAAGCAAAAAGAAACAGAAAGAAGCAGACAAGAGTTACGGTTCCCTACTTCCGGTTTTGTACCAGGGCAATGACTGTCTAAAATGGAGATTCGATTTGAGTGATATTATACGCGTTGCGCAAGTTATTTGCGATATTTTTATTTATTTGCGGGAACCAAATCCGAACTTCCAGCATGTGAATAAACCATTCCGGATGAGTCTACATGAAGTGAAGGGGTGGGGGCTTATTAGCGAAGGGGGTGGGGGAGGGGGGTTAATAGAGGATTTACGGTATGAAGATTTATTCTTACAAACAAGTGAATTACGTTATGGCGCTCCTTATAATGCTAATTGTTATGAACGCCGACTGAGAGAAGCAAACCAGTTGTTTTGTGTCAGTTCTGCCACTTGGTGTTTTCCATCATGTTATGTTTGATATAAAACATTTCTGTCGCTACTCATTATTGTCAGGCATTTGAGCATATACACAGACAAAATGCGCCATATAACATTCATGAGATGTGCGTTCGGGGGCTCCCGCTTCTAATCAAACTGCTTTTTAAGCCAATTGATTCATGAAGGAAACTGAGGGAATATTTTGCACGGTCCAATGAACAAACCTGCTGGTTTCACGGAACCGTGCGATTTTAGATAGAATTTGTTGCATATTTTTTTGTATTAAGTTTTCAAGGTGATCTAATCTAGAGGTCATGCTACAAATTCGTATCCTCAAGAGGTCGAATTTTTCTCCCTTCCTCGTGATTTCTAATTTCTTTGGTAAGAGTAACGCTCGGATGAATTTCCTGGGTTTTCTGAAAAATATAAAATTACCATTCAATACTGTATGTAAAAGAATAATAGATACACTTGGTGATTTTTTTTGCATAAATAAGCCACCAAGCAATGTTGTTGACCAAAAAATCCATTGATTATTATAAAATACAAAAGCCGCTAGTGACCAAGAAATCAAGGTAAAAAATATCAAGCGATCTTTTTAGTCTTACCATTTGCACTTGCATTTAAATACCATTCTTACAAAAAAGTTATAATTGTTCACAAAGCACGATCGCACAAAACCGAGGAAAAATATTGAAAACATGATACGCTTTAGCAATTTTCGCATACGAGAGCATTTGATATACTGTTGCAAATTTGAAATGTGGTTCGTCACGTTTCTCTCCGTCTTTGGTGCGTACTCTTTAAGTTTCTTCTCGATCTCCATGCTTATCTGTTATGAAATCCAATAAGCACATATATTTACAGTTAGCGATTACAAATCATCAGAGTTTCGGAACCAAGAGTTAACCAAATTTGGGAGCGAGGTGACAGTAGGCGATGTGGCGTGGGGACGAAGCTACTGCAAAAGGCTAAATTCCACGATTTTCCTCTTCACATCAGGATTTTAGTAATGGATGCCACTGAGCGATTGGTTTCCTTGGTGTTGTCATCATACAATTCCAGTGATGCAGTCCAATGCTGGTTTGTGAATCCGGTCCAACGACTGTTTTTCCAATAGTTCGAACCTGCGGTTGTTCACCTTCCTCGGCTTTGGAGTCGAGCACGCGAACTAGCAAGCTGACGTCACTTAAGCGGTCGATCGGAACATCGAAGACAAATGCCTCGTTATAGACCGGAAATAAAGTGTTCTTGGCCACAGAGGTCTTGGTTTTCTTCATCTGCCGTCCGGCGAGCATAAGAGAAACTTTTACAAATGGATCTAGAAAATGAAGAAATTGTGTACGCGATGGATACACTAATCCCAACATTTTGGATTACGCAATAGGCCATTCCGAGATTGTGTCTGCCTCCTCTTCAAAGCGAGTCTAAGTGCGAAGTTTTTCTTATGAAATTCAGTCTCGTTCCCAGAGTCATCGTTCCCTTGACCAGCGGTCGGGAAAGAGAGACTCAGGTCGAATCCGAAAAAAGGCCATATTTGATTGGCTGTTCAAAACAGCTTAATTTCCTGCCATTTGTCAAATTCTAAACTAAAAAGTCGTGATTTCTTCTGGATTTTTATCTATACAAGGTTGAAGACAATCTAGGAATAAATCTTTTTACAACTTATCAGTTCCGTAACGTTTTTGTTTTTGAAAATACATCAATTTTGACTTGCGTGACACCAGATACTGAAATCCGTTATGATTGAAAAAATGTCTCTCGTTACTGTTTGCGATTCTCCGCAGTTTAAACGTTTCGAGTAAATTAGGAGATGTGTTTATACTCATGTGTACTGTAATGACAAGGTGGACTCCAGTTGTTTTGTTGATTTCTAACCATCTCCCCTCACGCACGCGCAGTTACTCAACCGGAACCAGAGTTTTCTAGTTCCGGTTTTGGATTATTCCAGAGCCTCCCGCGCCCTTTTCGCTGGACAAGGGTAACGGAGGCTCTGGGAGCGAGATTGATGAAAATTAGTTTTCATTCACGCGTAAAGTAGAACTAATTACCATTAAAAAAACTTCGCAATTAGACTCGCTTTGAAGAGCAGTCACGAACTCGATAATGGCCTATTGACAGAGGGTTGGTGTGAGCAAAAAAAATAACTTCAAATTAAAGAAAAGCACCAAGGGTTCAATAGCCCATTTCCCAGTTGCTACATGTCTCAGTTTCAAAATGAGTCCTGGGGCACAACCATTCAAATGTAAATGAGTTGCGTATTCTTATGCAAATCAAACTCATTTCCCTTACAATAGTTGAGCACCAAGACTCACTTCGAAACCGAGACAAACAGCAACTCGGAAATGGCCCATTGTGCCAACTCACTACTTACTACGCTTTCAAAATGGCGGTCTTCAAATAATCCCCCGGCCACCAAGACCCGCTCGCTTTCAATATTCTGGGCTCATTAGTTTAAAAGAGGATACGCGATGGTTCACTGCCAGTGAGGCACGTGGCGCCACGTTGGCTGTTCACCGTCTCACATCCGCGTGCTCACGGAATAACTGGCAATACTGGCACTTGAAAATTAGAGAAGGGGTCATATCATACGTCTAAAAAGAAATTCTTTGTCAATATCTTAGCCTTTGTGGACACTACTTGTTCTCGTCTTTTAGTAATACTACAGCGGACACTTTCACCATATTGCTTTAGGGTCTTGCTCAAATGCGCAATTAACAGTTATGTGATACATATCTAGAGTCTTCTACCCGTTTGGAACATGGCAAAAAAGTGAAAAGTTCAGGTGGCAAAACGCCATCACCGGCACTAAAACTGTAAATGCGCTTAAAATTCCACTATGATCAAGAAAACCGCAAAACATTGTCACTTTTAAGAATTAGTAGGATTACTGACAGTAATACTATACTTCGATGAATTGATTTGAGTTTACAAAAGCCAATTATCATTACGTGCTATTTCAACTTGGCAGTGAAGTGCCTTTGGAGCCTCATTTGAATTGGAAATTAAAATCCTTTGTTCACCGAAAGAAACGAGACAAAAAGACCTAACGCAACACTGAACATTTGCATAACAGACTAGAAACTGACACAAAATTAGAATTGTCTTTGAATGTGAATAAAGTGTCATTCACACTCTTGAAAGGAGATGTTTTGGAAGTTACTGGACAGTGTGAAGATGTAAGAGAAAAAGCAAAATTGTAGTCGAATGGCTTCAGAGACGTGCCGAGAACAGAGCGAATCTTTTCAAACGATCGACGTGGTAGAAATTCAAGCTCCGATTGTCGGATACGAGGTTGTAGAGGCACGAAAACGATTCACGGTTTATCAGGTTTTTGTACAACTGGGAAATGAGCAAACCTGGCATGTCTTCCGAAGGTACTCGGACTTCGTTCGCATGGACGACGGATTGAGGAAGCTTTTTAGCGACTTTCACGGAGTGCTTCCACCTAAAAAGTACTTCGGTGATAACTTTGATAGGATTTTCATTGAAAAACGAAGACAGGGTCTTCAGGAGTACATCGACAACGTTTTAGTAAGACAAGATGTTATAACAGCTCAGCCAGCGGTGGAGTTCTTTTGCTTCGACGACCCACCGGGGCCTTACGATAGTATTGAGGAAAGCAGAGCCTTCATTGAAGCGTTGGAAGACACAGTTCATGACATGAAAAACAGACAAAACGTGCTAGCAGCGGAGATCAAGCTCGTAAAATCGCAGCTACGACAGTCACAAGCCCAAAAACAAGCACTACTAATCGCTCTACGGTCCGAGCGCGTCTTGAACGGTAAACCATCGTACGATGATGACGATGTACAGCTCATGGCAGAGTACATAAGACTCCCAGAGGTTGCGCGACTGGATTTTAAAGTCCTCGCGAAGAGAGATAACGAAATTGATGCGGCAAGGCCGCGAAAAAATAGCTACAAAAAATCAAATCAGTTTCCAAACTCAATGGCAGCGAGCCAGTGGGATTTGAGAGTTGAAACGGCTGGTGGCATATCCGCCAAAAGAACGCTACCGCCTGCAGGAAGAAGGGCGCGATCTACCTCGGATTTGTCAGATTCGAGGAGGCATAGAAAAAGGAGTGACACACACTTGCCGTCGAATTTGGACAGTCGTGGAAACTTGACTGTATTAGACAAATTTATGACTCAAAGTACTGAGGCGCTGCAGCAAATACGGAACAGCGTTCGACAAAAGTTAAAACCAGCCGAAAATGGCCCCGCTGCACCTACGAACGACTAGAAACAATCATTTGGGTTTCATTTTTAGAAATTTTAAGATGACAGAAAGCAAATATAAAATGGCGTGCTTGTATTTCAGTTCAATTAGCGGAAAGTCTTAAGGTAAAAAAAACCTTTACCTTAAGACTTTTCTGGTTATGCAAAAACATTATCAATATTATAATTGTGATTTGCCGTGTAATTGTTCGGAATCACAGTAAATGAAAAGAGCGCACGCGTTTAAGATTTAGGAGCTCAAAACGAGTTATACATCAGCACCTAACGCCGGATTTAAACAACTGAATAAGTAATCAGAAAATGCCTTAAAAACATGTTGCCCACAGAAACTCAGTAATTGTGCTCAACACTAAGCAAATAATGTCATGCAGCGTAATGCTAATATCGATACTCAATTAAGAAGAACCTATCCCAGAAACAGACGCATATGGAAAATTGTTTTATCAAATTAATGAATTTTGAGCGTTTGCCACAAGTTTTGACAACTCTTTGCGCTATCTTACGATAAAGAAGCTGGTAACCGGGCGGCCTCGTGCACAGATCCTAACCAACATTTAGTGAGCCAATCAGAAAAGGCCAGAAACGTAGGGTCGATTATTAAAACATAGTTTAGACGATGGTTAACAAAACCGCGTTCTAAGCCATTTTCAATATTGCCAACAATCATATCTAAACATTGCCTGCTTCTGATGGTAACACGAAGGTTTGCATTCCAGACTAGACAGCAATTTATCTACTTAAAATATACCGCTTATAAACAGATTTGGAGGTCCACTGATTGTCTTAATTAAGCGGCGGCCTAAGTTAGACTTTGTTTAAATAACTGGCCCGTAATATCCGAAGATGAAAAGTACTAATATACATGAGAAAACGAACAATATGTTCACAGACAGGTAAGAAATAAATATTTATTTTCTAATTCCCGGTGATGCTTTTTTAATGAATATTAGACTAACAAAGGATTTTCAAAGAATAAAAGAATGAGGCTTCAGAGTTTGTTTTCATTGTTATCGGTATATCATGCATAGAGGCGTCCACTTATAGATGAAGATGCAAAGCTTTTAAGGGAACGATGATCAGCTTAATGAACTTGGGTTTACGTTGGAGCTAGAAGAAAATTCTTGCCTAACAATAAACTCTTTTCCTTTCGCCTGGTATCTGGAGTATTTCACCGAACAAAGTCACCTATTTGTATGGCCGTCGGAACCCATATATCAAACCAATGATCTGATTGATAAACAAATCCCCGGCAACCAATCAAACCGATCAATCCATCAATCAACTAACCAAACAGGCAGTCAGCCAACCAATCAGCGCGTCGGTCAGTCGGTCAGTCACGCAGTCAGTCACTTACTTAGTCACGCTTTCATTCCGTCACTCACTCACTCATTCGGTCAGTTAGTCAGTCGCTCAACCACTTGGAATAATACTCCCAAACTCTGAGATCATTCTAATTAAAAAGTTAACCTATTAGGCAACTAATAAACCATTTTGATAGAAGACTAGCAAAATCAACATTTCAGTCTACTCACTTGGTAAATCCTCAGGAAAAGCATTCTTTGAGATTCTTGCTTTGAGGACAACAAAGGTAAGTCTGTTGGTAGTTGGAAGGTAGCACAGGGAAACCAACACCTCTCCCACTCGAGCTGGGCTCTCCTCCTGAATGAATAATACAAAGAACAAATACAATGACATACCAAAAAGAATTGGTCTCTCTAATTATTACAATAATCAGTATGGTCGTCTTCATCATCACTGATCACTGTTCCAAATTGCAAAATAATGAAGAACCGAATGGCAGAATCCTATAGATCGGATCCTGTTGTTGGTGGAAGCGAGGCTTTGGAAAATTTGATGCTCGCAAGTTTTTCATGTAGCGAGACGACTTGTACTACGCATTAGCAACCTTCCTGTTCAATCTTGCACAGGAAACAACATGGTAATTCCTTGTTATGTGCGTGACATCGTGTCACGCAAGTAACAGTGCAGAAGAAAATCGATTTGTCAGCACCAGACATTGTTTCGCTTTGAATTGTACATACATAGAAGTCAGACAAATATGGAAAAAATCATTGACCAAATAAACGATAGTTTTGTCCCCTATGAATACAGTTTTGGATTAAATACTCCTCATGATAAACAGTGTGAAAAATGCAGAGAAGTAAATGCTTTCCTCGATTTCTCTGTTACTCGGCCAATCAGAATGAAAATACAGTTCGTTTGCCAAGCATGAGCCTCTTTAACAAAATGTTAAAGCCATTCATTGTTCAGATTAAAAGGAAAATGCTGATAAAACGTCTGGACGGGCTAAATCGTTTAGTGTCTTTGAAGAAGGACTAAACGACTTATTTCGTCTAGACACATGATGCGTTTCTCGCCCGTCTTTTCCAGGACGAATTAAATGACGCCCTGAAAGACGCATTAAAATAAAATTGCCCAACGTCGTCAAGACGCATTATGCGTCTTAAGTATAAAAAAGGCCATAATTGTTGATGTACAAATTAATTCTAATCCTTTGCAAGTTTTCCGGTTTCGAAAAGGCAGAAAAAATTTACCCACATTTAAAGCCATTTTGAATTTTACAAGGGTTGCGATAAAATACAGTCTAGCTATTTTTTGTCTCGTAATTTCTGCAAAAAAATCAAAACAAAAACACATCATTGATTTTCCACAGAACACGAACTAATAAAAAATATAGAAATATAGTGATTGTGGAAGGAAATTTTGAATATTTTTTTACTGGCTCACCTTTAATAAAAACAGGTCCCTCTTTATAGCCTTGCATAGGGTTACACCAGTGTATTCGCTAAATTGATCATCCTCGCCAAACGAATAGAACACTTCGCCGATAGATTGATGACGTGAAAAACCATCAAAGCTAAACAAACAGCACTGCAGTGTCCGCTCTGGGAGCTCGGAAAAACCGACGTCGAATTCAAATTCTTCATCGTAGACAGGACTACATTCAGAAAAGTGAATTTTCGTCTGGTGTTTTTCCACGCGATCTGGCAGTAGGTATATCTCAACGTAGTTGGTGCTGTGATTCGGTGGGAGATCGCGCGCGGCCACGACTCTTACGCCTAGCATCTCGGTTTCCGTGTCATAATTGATTTCCAATTCAAGCATTCCTAAGTTAAGACTTGGTTCGCTGCTTTCCGCATGTGACGAGTTGAGGTTGTTATTTTTGATCCACGAATCCAACCTGATATCTGATGCCGAACTATCGGATCGCATCAAGGGATGATGCCGTCGTTGCTGTCGCTTCGTTTTGAAGTCTCGTTCCGTTATGCTGGGCGCACGGGGTTGCGGAACGGTTTTCGGCGACGCTTTCTTGGTGGCATTCTTCTTGAACCACAAAACTTTGTATAACAATAAAATTAAGATCGCAAGTAAAAGCACAGCACATGCAACTGCAAAACCAATTGCAACTTTCACTTTTACGCTGTCTGAAAGAAATAAAAGAAAAGTATGTTAACTCATAAAAACACTAGGGCAAAGCTTGTAAACAATACAAGTTCGCGTCATATATTACCTCGCGTACACGAAGAAACAACCTGATGCAGATTAAACTGTAAAGACCCATCGTATGTAGCGTTATTTGAGGATTCAGTAGTTTCAGAATCGTTAAATAACGAAGGAAGGACCATCGATAAAGTTGTCTACGCTTGCATTGCCAGCCGCATAAAATTTGATCAGCGCGCTACCACGTCTAATCATCCATGCTTTCCAATATCAACATAAATATGACGGTTGGAAGCAAGCACGAAACATGGCAATTGTAAACAGACTCCTTGGAACAACTGACCAATGAATAAAGCCAAAATCTCTTTGTTCAAGAGAAAAAAATGGGATAATCACTCATGCAAACAATGAAACAATGCAAGCCTTATACATCTGTTGAATATTGTGAAGTTATTAGAAGTCTTCAAGTAAACATATCGTGGAACAAGAATTTTCTGGACAGATCTGCATATTATTTCAATTTTAAAAAAATCTTGTATTTCTGGCCTTTTATGAAAAGAACAACTTTAGTTCCCTAGACACCCCAGCTTTGTTGGGTTCATTCTCTACACATCTATAACAGATTTGTAAAAGGAAAGGAAAGGAAAGGAAAGGATTCATATAATCAGAAATTAGCATTTTTACAAACTAGGAAAACACAATGCACGACAAAAAAAAAAAATTAAGAGACGGCCGGTTAGCCGAGGGAATAAAATTGAAATGAGGGCATTTCATGGGGCAATGCGCTTGTGTTCCGTTGCGGCCGAAATAAATTGCTTCCTTTCCCTTGAGCACTAAATCAGTATAGATGTGTCTGTTAACTTAACTACGATTATATTAAGATAAGGGCACTTTTATAAGTGCAAAAAAACATTTAAAAGCATGGTAAAGACCCCCGCGTCAGGTTGTTTCCTAAGACCTTGACCTAAATTTCTGCACGTAAACCAAGCCAAAGAATTGACCGCCTTCCAAAATCTCAGGTTGCCTCCTCTCGGGTCTTTCTGCAGGTACTGGAAAGCAGTGTGTTTTTGGTTACTTGGGATTAGTCTTTATTTGGAGTCGTTTCTCTTACGTAATTTCTGCTCCGGTACTTGCAGAAGCTGCCCTCCTCTCTCTCTCAAGTAAAAGTCTCCTTTCCCATAGAATACCAATTGAAAAGCTAAAAAATTAAGCTGGTGTTTTCAGCTGACAACTGTCGCGTGCCAGGATGTGATTTTCCATTTGAAGGAGTGTTGCATGCAGCTGGTCAAAAGTTACGCTGTTGAACGAAATAAGCGGCCTACACATAGATTCAGGAACTTATACAAGAAAAACACTTGACCGTTTGCGCCACCAGAGTTCCAATGAAGGATGGGGGAAGGGTACGAAGGGGTGCTCAACCGTGAAATCACAAACATCTTGACCGCGGTCCATCATGGGAGAATACTAAATAGGGACCTTCAGATCGGAGGACGAGAACAACTACGAGTACGAGTTTTTTCCGTACTGAGCATTCGCGTTACGTTTGGAGGCCGACATTTTTCGAAGTGCGCGTGCTCAGAAGGGAAAATTCGAACTCGTAGTCGTCTTCTTCCTCCGATCTAAAGGTATCTACTTGTAGCGAAGAGAACGATGGCGGTTAACACTCGAGGAAGAAAATTGGTATGAACGGTGCATGTGGATGTTTGGACGGAAAATTGAAAGAAAAAACCCTAGTACTACTCCGTTAATTGTATTTTTCAATGCAAAGTCAGTGAAAATCATCGTTTCAGCGGATTAAACATCGTGCACAGAGAGAAGTGCTGCTTCAGGGAATATCTGTGGCAAAGGAAAAACATCAAAAGCCTGGCATTTCAGATATCATTTATATGTTTGCTTTCTTAAGAAACGTTGCTATTTGATGTTTTCGAAATAGTACCATCTATTAACCAACTAATGATGAGCTAAAAGAAATTGAACCTTTCTGCCATTTAACAAACAAACGCGAGCTTTTACAAATTTTGAAATTCGAGAAAAAACGTCGAATGCTTAAAGGCCGGGACACACTAGGCGACAAGTCGCAGCGACATGTCTCTGCGACAAGTTGCTTCATGTGTATTCCTTGCAAAACAAGTCGCTGCGACACGACGCCTGTTCGGAGCACACGCAGTGATCTCGTATGATGGGGAATGTGAACTAGTTTTCTAATTCAATATGGCTGACCATATGACGCTGTCTCATTGGTTCATTTATATTTTGTCGCAGCGACTTGTTGCTGGAAGTGTACACACGATGCGACAACGCTGCTCTCGCTAATTATGTCGCTGCGATTTGATTTTCACGATAATTAACCGTGTCACACAAGGCGATTTGTTACGGCGACTTGTCCCCGCGACGTGTCGCAGCGACTTACCGCCTAGTGTGTCCCGACCTTATTCAACACAAGCATCAGAGAGAACTCTTGAAAATTAGTCGTTTTCGTACCTTAATCATATTTGGCGAGTTATAACGGTAAGGTAAACAATATAGAGCATTGAGCCTTTAACTAGGCCGGCAGAAGAAATTGCCCACCCATTTACCAATGTTATAATTTCAGTAGTTTTCATAGTAACAAGAACTACAAATTTGATTAATTTCTCGAGATTTTTTGGTCCATACACTACCCCATTCACACTAACAAGACATGTTTAATAATTCGCCTGGGTTTAACAAAATGAAAATCAAGTGAAGCTATGATCCTCGCAGTAATGAACGCAATTTTTGCAATTGCGTAGAGAAGCCTGAAAATTTCAGGACTTCAACGGGGTTTGAACCCGTGACTTCGCGATACTGGTGCGACGCTCTAACCAACTGAGCTATGAAGCCACTGACGTTAGGAGCTGGCCATTTGTGAGGAATGAATCATGTTCCCGTGAGGAATGAATCAATGATGAAATGATATATGAAATGGATCATATATGAACTGCGGATATGAAATCAAGTGAAGCTATGATCCTCGCAGTTATAAAGGCAATTTTTGCACTTGCGTAGAGAAGCCTGAAAATTTCAGGACTTCAACGGGGTTTGAACCCGTTGACTTCAACGGGGTTTTGACCAGTGAAAATCATAGACAAATGGCTTTTACATGAGAATGAGATGAGTTTCAATACACGCTTTGATCTGTGCTAAATCTGTGGTCGACAAAAATCAGTATTCATTTTTTTTTAAAAGAAAACACTTTGAAATCGTGTGTAACTAAACATCTTCAAAACATGGCTACGGTTTGGTGTGAACGACGCAAAGATACGAACAATCAAATCAAAGGAGTTGGTTAGGAGAGAAAACCGCTGGAGTCCTCGGAGAAAAACACTCATCGAAGCAGAGCAGAAAATCTAGTTACTGACTCCAAATAGAAGAAGGGCTCTCATTCACTCTTTAAAGTAATGCTTCCTCAAGTACTAAACTATCGAATATGAAATCAGTAGAATTCCTGCTTACTGTAGCGTGATGCCGCGAATTTAGTTTTGTGTGTTCAAAATCTTTCCCACACAATTTGCATATCTTTTGAGAGGGGAAATTGCTGCAAGCTCTATTTGTTTTGGAGAAGGCATTCATTTTGAAGATCCGAGATAAATATCGAGTTTCAACCCTTCGTTGTTCAGGCAGGGATGTCGGGAAGAAGCTTCCCCAAACTTCTTTGCAAATGAGATAGCAATTCCTCTTTGTCAGTGGTTTCTTAACCACCGCCTCCGCCCTTCGACTGAACAACAGAGCAATAAATCAATGACCTTAAAATCCTAAAAACGCGCTTCAAGAATCAGAAAAACTGAATTAATGGAAAAGTAAAGTAGACTTAAACGGAATCGGTAAAAGAAACCGCATGGGGGGCGAATATATCTTTGCAAGATCCATATAAAGCGGCTTATAATTATTATATTATTCTAGCAGTTTTCAACTTTTTGATATGAACAAAAACTCGCTCATTGAATATCCAACCAACCTGCGCTTTCACTGTAAGCTGTATCGTCATCATCGGTGCGGTGATCCAAAAATACTTTGTGAATTTGTTTCTTCTCTTCGCCGTTAGTTTTCATGAAGGTTAAATGCAAATGTACTTCAGCTGTGATATTCAGTCTTCTAATGCGCCGTTTTGTTTAAGTTTTACATAACAAATTTGTACAAATGAATGTCCCATAATCTTGTTCAGCTAATTCCGTGACGCAAACAAATAAAGTGGTAAACACGAAAAACAAAGTTTCGATCAAATGCGCGAATGAAACTTCTGCGTGCGATTCCTCAGTCAGTCGACTGTGTGAATCTTCGATCAAGTTTGAAGACACCTAATCGTGCATGAGTTGGTCGGAACAATGCCCTTCTCAATTTCTTTCATTGCGTTTACCCGATTATGAATAAACATGTGCTCTCTTCTCTTTGAATTGGAGACCGCAAAAAGGATATTGTCAAAAGAACGACAGCAACCTGTACGCTTGAATGGATATGAACGAAAATCAACAAGACGATCAGTGGATACCTGATGATGAAGCCCTTACATTCCGCGGTTATGCACTTATTCACGCAAAAGAACACTGAGCATAAACACACGTTCTGCGCAAGAGGGTCTCTTAGTATCTTAGCCAATCAAGAAGCTTGTTTAGAGGGTCTCATTGGGAAGTGGGGGGGAAAGGGGTCTTTGATGGTTGACGATTAAATTTTCGCACTGACGTATATAACACACAATTAGAGGGCAAATGTGGCTGTAATTTTTAATAAAGCGTTATGATTTTGCCCCTATTTGAATAATCCAATTAGTCCTATAACTTTTGCATTAAAAATGAGATTTTTGGTCTTCTACTATGTGTCTAATTAGCGAAATTACATCACCTTACATTTAGTTACCGCTGAATATATTTAATTATCGCCTGCTCCACCAATTGGTATACTAGTATGTGGAGTGGTATTAGGACCTCCAAGGCCTTGCTTATCAGAGATCAAATCTCACCGATACTTTTATCCGTCTCCCTGATATTGCTACGGCATTCCTGTAGTTTACAATCTCCTCTGATTCTGTTTTGTCATATGCAGTCAAATTTATTCTCCTGGAAAAGTTCAGGCCCAGTGGGGAAGAGGGCATGAGGAATTTTCTCCGCGTTACTGACAAAAGTGACAGCGGTACAGTCAGATGAAGTGGATAGGAGTACTGACTCATTTGAAACTGAAGCGGTTGAACTCTTCCAGCCATCTGGAAAAGAAACCTCGCACCTCGTACACAGCTGGTTGAAGAGCGCCTGCTTTGTCTTTCGTCGTCTCGCCTCAAACGGTTCTCTGCCTCATTGGTCTGTAATGTTCTGCCCATTGTTTATGGCGATTTCCGCCACGTTTGGAAAATTTTCTGCTGACAAAGAGGTCATAAATTTAGCGCCACTGACAGGCATACTATGGTATGGTGAGGAACAGGGTAGAAAGACGTCCAAAGTCCATAGCGTGTTGAAGTGCACTAAATGTGTCATGTTTGAAATGTGACACAGCATGGAGGTTTTCTACTAATAACAGTAGCAAGTGCACTTGTCGATGTGTTTCGCAAATTCTGTATTTAGAGTGTTTATGTTTTCTTTGAGACGGTTAACTCTTCTCAAAGAAGCTAAACCGACTGTTGCAGCTTCCGTGACATTGTGCTCTGTAGACCAAGTTGTGATTGCCGTTTCATTCAGATTGTTGTCCTCTTTGACTTTGGAAACAAGTGTTTATTTCATTCACCTTTCGCACCATTTGCTGTGGCGTGATGTGCTAGGCAACAGTTCCCTTGCAAGTTATTCAGAAGCTATCACACAATAGACCTAAGTGCTTCATGAATTCAATGATGTTGCACCCGAGAGCTCAATGATAAGCTTCAAGTTCCTTGTTGCCGCATCCTGACCTGATAAGTTCCAGAATCTGTAAAGCCGGACCAAGGAGTTTTTAAAAGGTGCAACTCGTTTGATGTGTTCCGAGCAGGGAATTGGTCTCCTCGCGTTCTTTAAAATAACATCAACCGGTCCACCCGCTAAATTACAGGAACCCCACCTGAATAGTTCTTGGACCCTTTGCAGAAACCGGCCACAAACAGCCAGATAATCTATCGCGGGTACATCTGCTGGGTATTCAGCCGATGTAAGGGGCTTTCGGCGAATTTCCAGCTCGGTGCAAGATCGAAGTGAGTTACCGCGCAATCTTACTGATCCTTTTATGTCAATAAATCAAATTGTCTTGTTGCCAAGTTCTATGATAAAACCAATCCCGCAAGAAAAACACACAGGATCTCTGGAATCTTTGTATACCTTCTCCTCAAACAAACCTGCTGGCTGATGAAGAAAGATTCGTAGGAATCTTGCCGAGCACGAAGTGAAGTCATAATCAAGTACAAGAATGATACCCAGGTCTGAGCAAAGAGCGACAGGATGGGAGCATATACCAGGCAAGTTTGACTTGCAATGTCTGTGCTTTTTCGGAATTCAGCATGGAATGAACCACGAAGGTGATGTTCTCCAACACTTGGATTACCTCTGGTCTGGTCAAACGCCACAATAGTACGTCATCTTCTATACGCAAGCTTTATGATCAAGACCACGCGGGTGCTGACCTCCTGAGCTGCTTTAGAGTGTTATAGAAATGCATGAACGAATTGGAAATGCTGTACATCAAACAATTAAGACCACGGCTGAACGTGCAAACAGATTCAATCCGTGCTAAAGTCTTTGTCTAGCTCTTCCCTCACTTACGCAAAATTGGAGTATTTTACGAACTCGCATATTCATTTTCATCTCCTTGATAATGGCGTCATGAGGTCTCCGAAACCTCGGAAATTTGACACTATCACGCGGTTCATTAATAGTAATAATAATAACGATAACGATAACGATAACGATAATGATAATGATAATGATAATGATAATGATAATGATAATGATAATGATAATGATAAAAAAATAATAATAATAATAATAATACAAAGAAAAGAAGAAATGTTTTATTGTAGATGTTGCTTGCCCATTTGATAGACGAGTGGGAGTGAAACAACAGGAGAAGATGGATGTGTACACAAATCTAAAATATCGTTAGTTTAAATCTAAAATATCGTTAACAACTAACGATTACCTAAAATTAGGCTTGGGTCGAGTCGAATTTGTCCCTGTGAATAACATCTCACATACCCACAGCCTGCTCCTGTTCTGGCCTTGTAGCTCAGTCGGTAGAGCAGCGGTGATCTAATCCGAAGGTCGTGGGTTCAAATCCCACCCTGGCCAGAGTTTTTCTCTGTCCTTGTGTGGGCCCAATTCCAATACTAGGGGTTGATCCCTGATGGAATAATTGGGTATAAAAACTTCACAGTAGTGTTAGGCCTCACTCGAACTTGGAATCATTATAAATCTAAAATATGAAATTCTAAAATGCTCTACTAATTTGGGACTGAAATCAGGACAAATCAAATCAAATGTTGGTTTTTGAGGAGAGGGGAAAACCAGAGTACCCGCCGGGGAAAAACCTCTCAGAGCAGAGTAGAAAACCAACAAACTCAACCCACAGATGGTGTCGAATCCGGGAATCGATCCCGGGCCACCGCCCCTGGTGGAAAGGCAAGTGCTCTCACTAGCAGGACCTGCTCCCCAAACAAGCTGAGACTGCATTTGAAAGTTCAACCACTGCGAACAACATGAGGCATTGGAACTATAAGAAAGACTGCTCAGGGGAGATATTGAAGCCACTGATCTCCGATGTTAGATTTGCTATCAAGGCTTTCTTTTCTCTGTCTTCCAGCCAAAAATTGCCACCTTCGCTCAGATCTTTTTCTCATTATTTCATTCTGTTTCTCTTCTGCTCTTCTAATTCCAAAAGAGCTTGCTCGTTACATTCTTCGCAGTCCGTAACTACCAGCAGAGGACTATTTTGCGACATTCCACTGAGTCTTCCAAGCAACTATCACAGGCTCTCAAAGCTGGAATATGTGAGACTTATCCTTTTGCACAACATGACACTCATAAGATGCTCTTCAGCGTGAAAACCCTCAGATGCAACAAGAACCATTTCGATCTGGTGAGTTGGCAAGGTTCTGTCCCTTGAAACATGCAGTTTCCCGACAGAGAATTGTGAGAATGAGTTCAAGAAACGACGATGGCTAAGGCAACGAAAACGCCAAAAAGCAGTAATATTATTGGTTAAAAGAACCAAAAAGATCGTGTTGTACTTGCGGCATGCATTTTTGTACATTTCTCTTCCGTACTCGTCAAAACTACTAACGTGAAATGACCAAATTTTAGGTTTTGACGACAACGTGGAGAAACTACGGTGAATCTTTCAGTCTCACTCTTCACTTCAAATCCGTCCGTACCAATCCAGTTATAGGACACCTCGCCCATATTATATAATATGAACAAGATGGAATAATCATGAAATACTCAAAAAAGCTCAAACCTATATTTTGAAGAGACGTTTTGGTCGCCTTAGCCGTCGTGGTTTCTTAAACTCCATAATGACAGACACACGTGACGGTTAGTAAACATCAGGCCCCAGTTGTTCGAAGGGTAGATAGCACTATCCACTGGATAACTCAAATGGTTTTGCTAATGTTTATCCGGCGCTGGATAGTGATTTATCCGGTGGATTTTGAACAACCGAGGCCAGGTTTTCTCCACCCTGCGAGCAGAGCCTCCTTTTGACTTTTTCTTTACTGAGGAGGAGAAAAGTAGGCTCTGCCCGAATCGCGTCAACTCTTTGAAGCCGCCGCAGCCCGAACTTCTGGACTAGTCAATCTTGTTTTCTCTTGTCAAACCGGTTTTTCCAGTGCGAGCGTCCGCTTAGTGGCAAAACCGATGGTTATAATTGAGCCCGCTGTACCATGAAAAACCAAGATGGCGGCGAGATCTGGCATATTAGGCTTGGGTTCGAGACTGTATCCTGGCAACATGCAGCGCATATTCAATAAAGATCTTACTCGATTTATGCAGAGCCTTTCTCGAGAACGCCAAAATCGAGCAAGCAAAAGAAAGGCTCTGCTAGCAGGGTGGGTTTTCTCTTGTAGGTGCAAAAAAAAAAAAAGAAAACAATTTTTCATAGTGACAGTTTCGATGACTGTCAGGTATCTTCTTCAAATCTAAAATAAAACCATAAAACATGTATTGCCAAAAAATACAAACATGTCCTAAATGGTTTAGACTTAAGTGTCTGCGGAGAAGCAGACAATAAAAGTGTCACTTAGTGTCATAGCAACGCGACCAGGGATTCTTTTTTGTGGCTACTGAGTCTGATTTATCATGCAGAGCAAAATATACTGTATTTATGCTGAATAAATGTGGGTTTTTCTATAGCCTAGTAAAAAAATAATTAGGTCAGCCTAATCAGCTCCGAGACATATTTAACAGATATCCCATCTCGCCGAGCTAAGCTGAAGTTAGAAACCATAGCCCAAGAAAAAGATATCACATTAACAAAAAAAAAAAACAATTCTTCATAAGACAAAACAATACCGAAGATGTCCTCGCCAAATCGAGAGATTTTACCGAATATTTTCATGGGATTAGAGAAAACCAGCGCTCCAGAAACTGAGGAACATTCCAGCAGTGTTAGCTCGCAATCAAGCTCAAGAAAATTCAACAGCTCTTGTCTTCCAAGAATTGATTCGGCGTTCGGAGATTCTGGGTCTCTTTCTCCAGATTCACATTCCCTGAGTCGCGAAGATGCATCACCTTCGGAACTCTACTTTGAGGAGTTTGACGAATTTCAGAGAGAGACGTTTTCCACCAAAGTCAAGAAAGAGGACACTTACATTCTCACCAGCGAAGATATGAAAGATATTGAACATCGAGTCGACGAAAAGTTCAGAGAGGATTTTAAGAAGATCTGGCAGGATGCAAAGGAGAAAGAAAAGCGTATAAAAGCAAGGTTTACAAAAGGTCTTAACCTCGCGCGGGCATCCTTGATAGAAGCCCGCGTTAAAGCAGAGAAAACTGCGATAAACAAGTTAGAAGAAAGAGCAGAAGAGAAACAGAATGAGATAATGAGAAAAAGATCTGAACGAAGATGGCAATTTTTGGCTAGAAGACAGAGAAAAGAAAGCGTTGATAGCAAATCTAACATCGGAAATCAGTGGCTTCAACAACATTTGGAGGAAATAGCAAGCTTGAGAAAAATTCAGTCGGATTTGGACAGGGCTCGGGCGAGGAGGAGAAACGGAGTCGCCTCAATGAACTTGAATAAGAAGGGAAAGCTCCGAAGGCTAATGCAAGCGGACATACGCAAACTCGAAAAAATCGACGAAATTGAGAACCTCATACAAGATTTAAACTAACTCGGGTTAAGCGAGCAAGCGAATACCTTACGACTGACCATGCAATCAAAAGAACAGGCCAGCGTTGCTCTGCGCGACAAGGTGAAAGAGGAAAGAAACCGAGCAAAGATTGAAGCTTGGACAAAGAAAGAGGAGGAGGTGGAAAAGCTACGTTTGGAGAGGATTGAGGAGATGGTACGCTTGGAGGAAGAAAGGAAGGCAAGGGAGGAAAGAGAACGGCGAGCAAGAGTCATGGCAGCTCTGGCACGAAAAGCACATAATCAAGAGCTGAGACGAGGATACGATCAAACCATGTTAGGTTCACGGATATCAAAGCCACATTCATTCACCTACTTTTCGCCTCCAGTTAAGAAAGGGTATTAAGATAAGCCTGAATTCTGCTGATAAATAATTAGGGGACTTGGTGGTCGATAAATACCACAACTTATTTGACCGCAGGATAATTCATCCAACACCTGCATGACATCGCAGGTTACTAAAGAAAATTAAACAAAGCGATAATATGAGGTTAGACAGCGAATCCTCCAAATTTGATCTATTCCAATGAAAATTATATCATCATCAGTGTGCCATGCTAACGCTGCGTAATAATTTCTCGGACGACACCGTCTTCGTCAGTTGGTGTGAAAGCGAACCGCGTGGTCATGGCAACAACAGATGAAAACAAACTTGGCAGCATGCATGGCCGTAATCCAAAAATACATTTTAGATCATTTGAATGGAGCGCAGGCATTAGATCTTTCGCCTCCAGTTTTCTTTGAATGATCACAGATAACAGTTTTTCTATTCGAAGTATGGATACTTTTGAAGATAAGAGCGGGGGATGGTTTGGTGAATACTACTCCTGAATTATGTCCCAAAACGCACGACTAGTATCAAACAAGTATGGTTCTCACGATTCATACTGAGTAATGATAAAAATACACGTTATGAGGTTTACTGAAGTGTCAACTCCTCTTGCGCTATGGCACTGATTGGGAACATTGAACAAAGAAATCAAAGCAATTAAACTCAAACTCAACTCAAATCAAACACCGGTTTTTGAGGAATGGGAAAACCTGAGTACCCGACGGAAAATCTCTCGGAGCAGAGAAGCTCAACAAACTCCACAAACTCAAACCAACATATGATGCCGAGTCTGGGAAACGATCCCGGGCCACTTTAGCGATGGAAGACGAGTGATCTGACCACGGCGGCGCCATGCCTGCCATTAGCAAACATTTGTAACTATAAGCATTTACCAGCAATCTTCTTATAGAACTGACCGTGTGGACTCCTAAATTAAATATATACAAATACGTGGCTATGATGCCATTGTTGAAAAAAGATAAAATTAATTTTGTGTTCATTCCTCTTAGTGCAAAATTTTGGTCATTATGCTATTTTTGTAAGCACTTAAATGAATTCTCAACCGGTAGGCGCCCGCATAACATAATTGTCATTATTAGCTAATGTCAGCTACTCCTCAGTCTAAACCGGGTGGTTTCAAAAACCAGTCATTATAAAGGCTAATATCAGTGTTATCGATCATTGAAGTTTTTTTTTAATGTCACAAAAACACGTTTCTCAAGAAACTCAATCTTGTTTGAATCCTTATTTCCAATTTTGGCACCAGTTTCGCCCTGTTTGTACGCGGCAGAATTTAAAATATTTACTGCAATCCTGCCGAGCCTCCGCAAATGTATGTTGAATATTCTCCCGGATGAGTCACCGTTCAAGAATTGGGGCACCTGTTGTTGAAAAGAGATAGTGGAAAGAGATAGAAACGTGAAGGTGCTAAAACAGGCTCCGCACATGAATTACTGACAAACGTATGGGATTGGACAACACAAAAATAATAAACGTTCTCATTAGAGAGGCCAGGCCAGTTCTAGATCCTCCGTAGTCTTATCAAACGACAATCATTTGTTATTCCCAGTCATAGCTACTTCGGTGCGTTATCGACAAATACATCGAAACACGCTATTCGCTGGAGTCATAGTTACATTAGTTATCTTGCTTATTAAACGCAGACGAGGATAGGGACAAGAGTACAGAAATGTTATGCAATTAACGTGGCACAAAATATTGAAAGCTTTGCGGCATTAGAGGGGAGCAACTGAACAAAATGCAGCGTGCAGGTAAAACTATAGAGCCATTTTCGCTTTGAGACGCATCCGCAGTGATCTGAATGTACTAATGAAAAGCAGAACACGGTGAAAGGTGAAAGGTGAAAGGATCGTACATCCCAAAGTGATTTTACTTGATATAAACATGGAATCAAACAACAATGCGAGGTTTACAAAAAGTGATGGTAGCGTAAACCACATAAATCGCTTGTCGTTACCACGAATTGTAGAAGAAACAAAGAGGAGAAGCTTGACTGGATGGGAAACGATTTCTCTCATAACAAGCGCAAGTAGCACAAACAGTCCGGATATTGACAGCGACCTGGAGGAATTAGCACAAGAAGAAGAAGAAGAAGAAGTAGATGATAGCAATGAAGAAAACCGTTTTGGCGACGTCGACGGAATCGGGCCAGAGTCAAGACAATCTAAAGACCACACCAAACGAATATTCAAGAATCCGGAAAAAGAAATTCGTCAAAGAGCAAAGGCGACGTTGAAGAGAGAACTAAGGGAAATACGCGTACAGGCCGCCTTGAAAAAGAATGAAATACGAAGAAAATTTAAGGTTGTTATCGACGATGCCCGATCTCAACTCATCGCGTCCCGAATCGAAGCCGAAAAAGTATCGATTGACAGGCTGGAAGAACGAGCTGAAATGGAACAGGCCAAAATAATACAAGAGCGCGCGATGAGAAAGAAAGAAGCCGAAAAGGAAAAATCCGACGAGAGTGCAGCGAAAAGTCGAACGCAGTCCGAAGAACTTGCTTCACTGCGAAAAATCCAATCCGAATTGGATCGCGCACGCGCGCGAAGACGGCACAGTCTGGCTGCTGCGATAACGACAGTAAACGGGAGGGCCAAGGTGGCTAACTTGTTACAACACGAAGTTAAGAGGCTTGAGAGAGCGGAAGAAGTGCAAAAAATAATTGTTGAACTTCACTCTCTGGGCTTATCGGAGGCTGCTGTTAATCTGACTCACTCTCTGAGAGCAAAAGAGGAGTCTGAGAACAAACTACGTCAGGAATTGAGCAATGAGCAAGAGCGGACTAGGAAAAGTGCCATGGTCCTTGTAGAGGATGAAGTCCGGAAGGTTCGCAAAGAATATGCCGATGAGTTGGCACGGAAAGAACGAGAAAGATTGGAAAGAGAAAAGCTTGAGAAAGAAAGACTTGAAAGAGAAAGACGGGAAAGAGAAATGGCCAACTTAAAAAAGCTGGCGAGAGATATAGCGATGAAAAAAATGTACAAAGAGTCTGTCTTCAACACAAGCGTTTCAAGGCCCTTTAGCTTTTCTTACTTTCCATCACTAAAAAAGTGACCATTTTCGTCCTAAAGCTGGGTAAATGCCAGCCAGGATAGTTAGGCCAACTGATCACTAGATCATCACAAGAAACGGTAAAATTGCCTATCAGCTGTGTCTTAAAGGCTCTACTCATCGGTATTCGCAGTTTGCATTTCCCGGGTCCGTTTGTCCCGTTGAGCTTATTAGAATCGAAAGATCTTTCATTAAGCGTAAGAAAAATACTTCTAAGCGAAGAAAACGACTGTATTGCCATTAAACTAGATTTTTGGCGAACTGAACTGACAGTGGCGTTTCTGAAACGAGGGTAAGGGTAAGACCAAGGGTGAGGGTAGGGGTAAGGATACGAATACAAAAAGTATCCTAAACATGCATAAAAGCTAACCTTAGGCCTAATTAGGCCTAAACAAAAGTTTAAGGTCAGCTTTTATGCATTTTTAGGATACTTTCTGTATTCGTATCCTTACCCTTACCCTGACCCTTGGTCTTACCCTTACCCTCGTTTTAGAAACGCCGGAACTGACAGTGTGAACTGGGATTTCGCGGGATGAGGCTGCGTGGTGCAATGTCCACGGGGAGCATAAATGTTCATTTTGGACGATATCAGCTATAAAACCGTAAAGAGACCCATTTGCGGTCCGAGTACAACGTGGGCAATTTCGGACTGGCTTTGCTATAACTCTTTGCTATCCATCTATAAAAGCTTTTATCCAGACGAAATAAATAATTAAATAAAAAGAGAAACGTAAGTGACCTGGTCAGTGTGTTAGCACTCCCAAAGTATTGATATTCAACGAATAATTTGTTTTTTTCTTACATGTTCTTATTCTTATCATTCTCACCTGATTATTGCTTTGCCAGATTTCTGCTCAACGGCATTTGCAGCACAATTGCAAGTGGGACGTCGGCCATGATGTTTGTTTGTTTACCGCTGACGACATTGAGTAAAGGCGCGAGGGGGAAATGTTGGTGCATGCGCGAACGCGTTTAGCAAACTTCTCGATCGGTTTTTAGTCACCGCGGGAATGAGTCATTCGTAAAATGGCCTTGTATCATATCATATATATCATATCATATCATATCATATCATATATCTTTGTTTACCCTCGGATTTTTTTGTACTCACCACTTTCTTAATCAAACTTTTGCATAGTCAGTAACTAGTGTTTCTTCCTCTGAGGTACTCCTGCTCGGTGACTAGCGGGCTTAAGCAACGGGACTGAAGACTGCAGACTAACCCTAAATCATTGTTGTTGAAAGCGGCTAACCGTTTTTAAATGGGTGGGTAGACGCAAATACTGTCTATGAATGCTATTTGTAGGCAGTGTGCAGTCAGCCGTTTGCAGCCTGCAGTTGTCATACACCTGGCTAGTTCATCAAAAGGGTAATTGTGAATTACAGAATTACAACTCTTCTGGGAACTTTCAGAAAATTGAATATGAAATTGAATATAAAATTGAAAATTGAATAGAAATGTCGACTTTCCCCTTTATTATATTCACACATAAAATAGTTTACTCCTAGCACACCAAGAGTTTTAAGCTACCCAGTCAGAATTTGTCAGACCGATTGAGTTTGGGCGGTAGAGTTTGGATAAACAGCCTTCGATATACCTTCAATATACCATAGTTATGGGAAACAGCTAGTTTTGAGTGCACAGTTGAAGTTTCTCAGTCACCCCTGTTTACCCTTTTCTGTCAAATTAAAAACCTACTCATATTTACAGAGAATGTAGAGGAAAATAAAAATAAGTAAAGAAGTACATAAAGGCAACAAAAATGCTCACCACTGGTACACAACCCTGCAACGGAATGCCAGCTCTTAAGTTGACCTGAAGCTGGAGTGGGTGACTGTAATTACGTAGAATGATGTGTGTTAATTATGATGCTGCAAGTTTAACCATTACTAATTGTGATATCAGCTTTCACTAGAAATGACGACTTTCCCCTTTATTCACACATAAAATAGTTTACTCCTAGCACACCAAGAGTTTTAAGCTACCCAGTCAGAATTTGTCAGACCGATTGAGTTTGGGCAGTAGAGTTTGGATAAACAGCCTTCAGTTTAGCTTGTGGGGCTAAATTTGGCTTAAGAACCAGCTGTGAGAACAACGAGTGGATGACTATTAGTCAGACTGGTCTTCAAGTCCTCTGGTCATTGGGCAACAACAAGTAGAACAGGTGAAGTTCACTTACTTTATATGAAGGCTGACACTGAAGTTGGTGTCAGCTCAAAGCAGGGTGAGGCAGTATCTGTATTCCATAAGTTGAATACAGCGAGTCTTCAACTAAAAATCCAGCTTTATCCCTCCATTGTCATGCTAACAGGCTTATAAGCTAGAGAGATGTGAAAGGTCAAAGAAAAAGTCACAAGGAAGTTCTCCACTAACCCTGCTTCTGCAGGATATTAAGGATAAGGAATGAAGAAGTTCTGAGAGGGCAGGCCAGAAATTACTGAGATACATTGTCAGCAAAAGAATAACATTAAAATTATTTTTCTAGCTAGTCATGTGATTAGACTCCCAGATGTGAGACCAGCCAAAGTGGTGACGATGTTGGTGCCAGCCCAAGGAAACCTAATAGGGGTAGACCAAAGAAGACCTTGAGATCCACATCGAGAAGACACTGGAAGATACAATAGTACTGATCCCATTTGTTCAAGGGCTGTATAACTCTTTCCAGTGGATACCTCAGGCATTTGCATCAAATGTTGTCCATGGTTTTCATACATACCTGTACTTAGATGTGCCGAGAGTGTGCATATTCATGGTTGAGGGAGGAAATACTGAAATAACTTGCACAGACTAAAACTGTTAGCAAGTGATTTATCCACCGGGCAAAGTTATCAGGCCTTCAAACAACTGAAGTGTGGCAAACAATAATTTAGACTATAAGGAGAAGACTTCCTGCCTATTGTCCAATTAGGGACAAGAGGAGCTAACTATTCTGCTCTTGGTCCTGGTAGTGAAGTGATGTGATAATTGACCTTTCTAGGAATTTCATCATGTGCAAAATAGAACCTTCTCCAAAATGGCAGCAACAGATTTGAATAAGTTAGTTTGAGTTAAGTTGAACCAGAAACCCATAAGGGTTGAAACGTGTAATGTGCATTCACAGCTTCCGCATATTCAGTGCGAACTGATTGGTTGAATGTTTCAGTGCTAAGTACCATATTTGGAAACCCCTCGCCCTTGTTGTTCCAAATATGGTACTTAGCAAATTGAATATTCAGAAGCTTGTTTCCCAGCACACAAGGGGCCGTTACACGTTTCAACCCTTATGGGTTTCTGGTTGAACTGAATGAAAAACTGATACCAGATACTTTACAATTAGTAACCCTGCAAAGTTTCATCTTTTTAGGTGTTATATCAGCTGAGAAAATGTAAGTTGAAATTTGACAAAATTACAGACGTTTGTATGATGGGGGGTATATGCCATACCCCCAATCATACAAACGTCTGTAAATTTTTCATTTTTCAACTTAACATTTTCTCAGCTAATATTACAACTGATATGCCGAAACTTTGCAGGGTTACTAAAGTAAAGGTGCTCTTTCTATTTCTGGAATTAGTTTTCGGCCACCATTTTGGTGAAGGGTCCATTGAAATAGGGCTGGCAACTCTCATTAGCATACATATAAACGAAAAAGAAGAATAGCCACATAACTTGCATGCATTTAGTGTATGACATAACTTTTTCCATTATGCCTCCTCGTGAGAGAAAAAACAACTTTTACCGTGAAAAGACCATAACCAGTAATATTGCTTCCCATACTATGCAAGTACTTTAATGAAACCACAGTGAAATGTAACTGGCTTCTAAGGGCACTATATTTCCTCCCTTGAAGAACTGGCCCCAGTTGTTCAAACGATGGATCATAAGCACTATCCACCGGATAAATCACTATCCACTCAATAACTCAATTGGTTTTGCTGGTATTTATCCACTAGATAGTGATTTATCCGGTGATATCCAACCGGGGCCTGGAGACATCTGCATGGGAGGGTTCAATGTAACTGGTAATAGTGGACAATTGTCACCATACTTTCCACACAACAAATGCTGGTTTTCAAATACAAGAACATGACGCAGGACATATAGCAGACATTGTTATTGTTCGACATGGTGATGATTAAATGATGCAGCTTTCATAGGCGACTGGCAGGGGCTTGATCCAGCATTTATTTCAGTTCTGTATTAAGTTCTCGAAAAACTGCTCATTGGATAATATTGGTCAAAGCAGAAAATACCATAATACTCTTTGGTTGTCCACCCAAATTTTGAATAAGCACTATTTCCTGTTTCTCTTGGGACTTACAATGGTCCCAACACAAAACAAAATTGGGTGGGAAAACAAAGAGTATGACGGTATTTTCCGCTTCTGCCAATTACTCACTCCTTTAATTTTAAGTGAAACACCAAGAATATACCTAAAATGAAACTAAACTCCTAAATTGCAGCAGTGAAAAATGTTTAAGCTTACTCGCTGCAGGCATAAATTACAACAATTTTTAATGAATTAAACTAAATACTGTACCACTACTTATTTCTTTAAACTACAAATGAACATCAGGCTTAAAAGATCTGCCAGACTACATCACCCAAATCGCTTCACACAAACTCATTCGTCATCAACCGTACAATGTTCCATTGTTTACCACTTTGTAAAGCGGTTTAGTTCCGCGCAAAAGATCGCGAACTCCGGGCCTACCAACGTAGGTTTCGCGGGCGAATTCATCCCTAGCAACGTGAATGTTTCTTTTAACGTTTTTTAGTAACGTCGTCCTGTGTTGCTGAACATCGGCTACATGAAGACTTTGGTTTGTCAAAACACTGATCTGCTGGTCTCTTGTAAACTTCATCCGGTCTCCTTGATCTGTCAAACCAGTAAGTGTCTTGCTTCGTGGCCAATGGATTTTCCGAAATCGTTCTTCCATTCTCTGCGTTTCTTGCGAATTTGGGTAGGTTTGCGAGTGGTTAAGGCTGTAACTGGTTCTAATAAATGGTCCTTGTGCTCCATCCCGTTTGTAGTCTTTGATTTTAACGTTATGTTCCATCTGATTCATGTTGCAAGCGTTGGGAGCGACCACTTTCTCAGTTTCTTGAAAATCCCTAGCAACGACAGGAGTCTCTATGAGCCCAAGTTTCGGTGACCAGCGGTTTTCAAGAAACCGGTAGTAGCGTCATGACGACCAGGGGACCCTGTTGGTTTGAATACTTCCGTCGACCGCGTCTAGTCTCCTGTTATTGAAATCTTTAAAAAAATGTCTTTTGAACCAGATGAGACTCATATTCATTTGTATCTGTCAAGTTTTTCTTTGTCTATTCTGCCCAGAATGCGGTTTTCGTGATTTGTTGCTCCAGAATATTCGGGGAAACGTGACTGTAGTGAATATGATTTATTCGTTCATTCAATTTTCTTTTATGATTGACTTGTCTTTTTTGATAGTCCACATTTTTTTCGTTACTGAGTCCAGAGCAAAGGAGACAATGAAACATCTGTCGCATACTCAAATCTCAAAGCTTATTTTGGCCTTTTACCAAACAGCCCAAATCATAGCGGCGCGGCACCTTTCCCAAAACATAGGCCGGTAATCGAGCCCACCCAAATAAAAATATAATTTAGTAGCGCCCACATGCAAAACTACATCAGTAATCTCTTTGAATATATCCTTTAAATTTCATAAAAACTAAATCATTTTCGACATCTTTGCTATTAATAAATAATACTAACTCAGAGTAAAATGGAGACTGACCACCAAGTTCATCAAGATTAGTTCTAGAATAAACATCCCGTTGTGTGAGGCAGGACAAAGCAATTACAATTAAGTTAATATCACTGTGGAAAATAAGTCAGAGTAGCCTTAAACCCTCTGAGTAAAAAAATATCGTGCTGCTGACTCTCCCTGGTCCTTTATGTTATATTAATGATAATATCATTCTAAAACACCTGACAGGGTTGTCTTTTAGGAGAAACTCTGTTGTGCTTGAATTTCGTGGAATGAAATCTTACATGTACACGAAAATAATATTAGTTGTTATAAAACACCACAGTTATGGCGTTACCCTTGGTCCTTTCTGTTTTCATTAAATATGAAAAAACTTACGTAAGCATGCAAGAGATATAATCTCTTTGCTGCAAATTTTTGTTTCTCTACGTTTTAAATGTGCAAGAAAAAGGAAACAAAATCAATTATTTAACGCCCCTGTAGGGATTTAATGTGTTTTCATGGCGCGTTTAGTGATAATGACAATGTGGTATTCACAAAGCTGCCTTCAGACTATCACGACTTGGTTAAGATCGCATATAAAAACACATCACGTATTAGTCAAAACACTTCAGCCGGAACACTCACTTCTCTTTCAGAAAAGAGATGAAATTAATACTGAGAACTTCGAAATGGCTCGATGCCGAAGTTATAGGCGACTGACCTGGCAGTGAGTTGTCCGACCGAGAGAAACCTTCTATGTGCCATGAGAATTCTTAACACGATAACGTTGATTTATGACTAGTACTGGTCCTGCTTTGCTTAGAAACGAGATCAAGAGATTACTGCATCTACAAATTTAGTAGAAGTAGACGAAAAAGAAGGAACCTAACGTGGCCATCAACTTCACGAACAGGTTTATGCTGCGACTTCGAAACAGCAACCAACCGGCGAATTTTGTCGTTTAATCTTGTTTGTTGGAGTTGTGGTTGCCAGAAAACCACTCGTTTGAGATTCGTGAGCAAAGACGGTTACAGCCACAACAAACTTGAAAGTAAATACAGCGATGTTGTCGAGCTCAGGATCAAGGTCTTCTACTTGTCCAAGTCAAAGCCCTATTCGTGCATTTTCTTCCTCTACGCAGGAATCCTATGATGCAGATATAGAAAGCTTCATTTGTAGTGGCTCTGAACAAGATGACTTCATTGCAGACGACTGCAATGAGTCGTCTTTTCCGCTTCCCTTGCTTCCGCTAAAAATGAGTATATTTCAGTCAAAAACGGTGATCAGTTCTCAATATCCTTGTGTCCTTCAAGAACCTATGCAATCATTTGAATCCGTTTTTGAGACTGAAACTTCGACTTCAGATGGGCTTAGTGCAACCTATACAGACAGTGATTTCGTTCGCGTGCCGCACATCATTTGTACGAGGGAAGACAGTGTAGATATGAAAGCAAGACCTCAGTATGATGATGATTGCGAAAGCGGATTTGATACTACAAATGACAAAGACACCTTAAGGCGACAGTGTACACCCGCAGACGAATCTTATGCCGGTAAAACTTTAGACAAGGAATGTTGTTTCTGCCCTCAAAATTTCACAATGGATTCTTCTCAAGATCAATATCATAAAGATAACGAAGTGTTCACTAAAGAGCCGCTTGTTAATGTTAAAAACCAGGAACTAACCAAGCAAAATCTTGTTAGCCTTGAAGGAAAGAGCGCCGATTGGAGCTGTTCATGTCAAAACACTGATAAACCTGAAGACGAGCCTAAGCTAACAGACCAAGAGATAATGCAAAAGCAAAGAGACTTGAGGGACAACTTAAATAAACTTGTCAACGAAGCCAGAAAAAATGTCCGACATTCGCGCTTGAATCAAAGCGCGCACAAAGCCAGTCCAAAGCGTAGTACGGTCGCGGATAAACCTCGAAGGGGAACGCAGATTGGAGAGCCACAGAACCAAAACAAGAATTCCCAGGAAAAACGCTCGCAAACCCGATCAGAAAGTAAGAACCCGCACAGGGAGCGTAAAAAACAAGAAACAGATGAAATAGACAGAAACCAACTCGAGATTTTAATAACAGGGTTAAAGGAATTAAATTTAGAAGAACAAGCTGTGAATCTTCAGGATGCATGGGAGATCAAAGAAAGCCACGAAAAAAAGTATGATATGCCACAGAAAGCTGTGAAACAAAGCTGCAGTAAACGGATGAGAAAAGGAGAAAAGTGTCGCATGAAAGAAGAGGAAAAAAGGAAACACCTGGAAGAGATTAGACGAATTGAGGAAGAAAACAAAGAGAAACAGGATGTAGAGAGGAGGAGGAAAGCCGAGGAAGAAATACAAAGAAGAGAAAAAAATAAGATGTTATGGGAAAGCTACCACAAAGTTGTTCTGTCGAATTCCATTTCGAGATCGTTTACTTTTTCGTACTTTCCAAAGCTGAGGCCCGAAGAACCGCTACTAATAGAGCGTGCTGAAGTAGCAACTAGATCAGCAAGAGTTCCAGAAACCAGAGATCGAAGAAAACAAAAACACGGTGAAAATTGTTATCCAAAAACTGAACCGCGATAGTAGCGTTTTGCTCAGGCCATTGGCCGTCCAAAAGGACAGTCACTTCAGTGTACGAACAACTTTCTCTTGAAAAGGCTCCACGAATGCATAGTCATTAATCTTATCATACAATGTTTGCGAAAACACCGTACAACTAAAAGTACTGACAATGGACCTCGCTTTTTTGTCGGTCCTTTATACTGTAAAACATTTCATTACCTTGAATAATTCTTTTCTCTGAATCCATATGCATTGTCGAGCTCAGTCTTGGCTACAAACGAAAATTAAATATCTGGCTGAAATACTTCTCGTGACAACTTCAGTACTGCTAAGGTTTGCTTTACGCAGGTGAAAACAGATCATCCGTTTTACCTTTGTTCACGGTTTGGGAGAAGACATGCACGCTAGTTTGTATATGCGGAAACGTTCTGATAATCTTTTCCAATGAAAGATAGTGAAATTCCGTAAGCCCCGTCCACACGCAGTATCCGTTTGGTGTTGAAAACGCAACTTGTATTCACAGATTGGCATTCCGTCCAAACGTATCCGTTGAAATTGGTGACCGAAAACACTCTCCAGAGTAGGGATGTTTGAAAACGCTTTTTTCGTGTTTTCGCGGTGTGGACAGTGACTGAAAACAAAACTTTACCAAAACCAGCGATGACATCACATTATTGGATCCAGCCTACCTCCTCCTTCAACCCCTCCAAGGATAAATTTTGTCTGACATGATCCCCCGTCGACATTTTCGAAGGTCTAGCTAGAATACTTTATTTTTGATTCTAACTTTAATTAAGAAGCAGCTTCACTCCATCATCTGTTCAAAGAAATGAGTCAGCCTTGCTCTTGCCCTTTGATCTACCAGGTATTTGTTCTGACTACGAAATTTTTAAGAAGCATTTCCTTGGAAATTTAAGGTTAATTTAACTTGTTCGCGAACACAGACAAACGAAACGGGCTCGTTTTACTGAGAAATGTGCATGCTCCTTCCGGCAGCGGCATTGGCGTTTTCGAATACTTTTTAGCGCATAAATGCGAACAGGTGAAAACGATTCGAAAACGCTACGTGTGAATTTTTTTCTTGAAATCGGAGAAAAAAACACATAACGTTTTCACACGAAAACGTCTGCTTGTGGACGGGGCCTTAATTTTTCTCTCCGGTGTACACCGGCGGAAGCGATAAACCGTCTACTAGTTGCGTCAAAACAAAATATATATCGTCCGTGACTTTAATTTTAGTTTATGCCTCGCAATCGTTCACACAATGACGAAAATGATAGACAAATTGACATGGCCGAGTTTTTAAGGTAAGTGACTATAATTTCAGTTGTGTTCCAAAAGAAACTTTGGTATGGCGTCGGTGTGGAGCTCGAGTGGAACAAGAACAATTTGGTTTTGTGAAGAGAGCTGATAAAGGTAACTTGGATTAACCATTGTAATAATGAATGTGAGTCGAGGTTACGAGCGTTAGCCCTTCGCCAGAGTGAATTGATCATGAAATGTTACCTAAATCGGGGGTATCAACAATTATTTTCCCGCCAGAATCTTCGAAAACTGAAAGAGTTGTCTCGTACTCTTTTTCTTTGGCCATCTCATCTTTGTAGTAGGAACAAAACACAAACAATGCGAAAAAGTTTGCATTTCTGAAGGAAACCGACATCAAGTGATATTTTGTTGTGGCGTGTGCCACCGCTGTTTGTGTGTTGTTCCTTCTAGAGTTGTCAGTTAGATAAATGTTTTTCTCTGCAGTTACTCTTGCCTTCTCAACACTTTCTTTAACAATATGAAACAACTTTTGTATAATATTAGAATTGTCCAAAAAGGAAGATGGCTTTTGGAAAGCGCTTTTCGCTTGTTTAGCACCGGCCGCCACCTGAATCCTGTCTACATGATCATTTCAAAGTGTTTATGGTGCAGGTAAAATCCAGTCTCATGTTAAATTGGTGCTCCTCATTTTACTTAAGTTGAATATGCACTCGGATGAATTAAAGAAACTTTTTCTGGAGCGTAAAGTAAGTCTAAAGAAAAATTAGCGAGCTGAGTGAGTTTGGTTATTATATATGGCTATCAATTATGATTTATCATACAAAAGAACTGTCGTGGGTTGAGCATGTTCATCATTGTAGTGTAGTGATGAAGTTACAGGCCTATAGATCAAGAGGGTTTCTTGTACCGATAAGTGCATAGTACAGTTGTTTGTTCCCTTACTGTATGTAATGTTGAGACTGAATGGATACATGTATGAATACAGAAACCGATAAGAACATACGAAGATGTGCTAAGATGCTCAAGACAGAGCTTGAGGGAAGGTATACATAGGTGTTTTAAGTCCTTTTGGGGGGTTGATAGCTGATTTAAACTATTGGTAGAGTGCATATTTAACCTAGGTAAAATGAGGAACACCAACCTAACCTAGGTAAAACGGATTCCACCCCGCTGATAACGGCCACTAATTAACAATTATTGGAGTCAGTTTTCGCATGATGGCGATTATTATCAAGGCCTCAGTTTGTGTTATCTGCCGAAGCCGAAGGCTTTCCTCTTCTCTGCTGGTTAGTGTGTTAGGTTATGTCACTTCTGCGTGCATAAAACTACTTTTGTCTGTAGGTATGACGTCAATTCTACATTTATAAAATCCATTGTCTGTAGTTATGACGTAAGAGAAACAAAGCAAGCAAGAATTAGCTGCGTGCTTATAGCCAATCATAATCGAGCTGGTGACACCAATGTATAATTAACAAACACTACGGGTCAATAGGCCATGAGGCGAAGCCGAGCACAAGGACAAGAAAAAAAAAAAAGATCTTTGCGC
>NC_090885.1:21089325-21106825 GCF_036669925.1 Montipora capricornis | reverse complement strand
CCTTTTTCCTTCGTCATAATATTGTCAAAATAGTCTGCGGCTATCGCCTCGTGGATCCACAGCTACTTTGACAATGTTACGATGCAATTCATGATCAATAAAAGGACAGACGCATGAAAAACTGACATCAATTTGTTAAATCTCGAGCTGCGCAGAACGTATGCGCAATAACAATAGTAGGCACCGTCCTTAAAGAAACAAAGTGTCCCCCAAATGCTGCTCCTGCTCCTTAAGTAAGGATAAACAGGTACATTTACGCTAAGCTAAAAATAAGATGAACGCTAACCTCAGTACCGTTACCTTACTGTTTGTTTTTGTTATAGAAATGCGTGTTTCTTAATCGTAGTGATCTGATTGGATAAATTTCAGTTTCGGCGGAATTTACATATATGAAAATTGTTCTTCGGCACGCAATGCCTGCGGTTGAAGGTGGGCCTTCGTGTTGGATGTCAAATGATTGGACGTGCATCTAATTGGGTGAATTTCTGGACATAATTGTGACTTTTGCACGACAAAAGGAAAACGCACAAAAAACAGGAGAGGAAAGTATAATAACTAACTAACCAACAGAACGAAGGAGACCTTCCGTCAGATTCATTCCCTTCATGATAGCGACCGTGAGGGTCTGGTCACTGGGAACGTAACAAAGTGACAACAGCAACTCGCCGCATTCAGCATTGGAAAAGTTTTGCAACGCACCACCGAGGAAAGTATCCTGGGAAACAGTTAAACAAAAAATTAAATTGGTTAAAAAAATCGAGATAAGGCTATACCTTTCTCTAAGGGCGCTTTCCATTTGACAGAACAGACCGGCCAGACCTGGCATTTGGATGGACTAACTCTACAACGTATTCAAATTAACACACTTCGAGGATGATATATACTCCTCCAGAACAATGCGAGGGATTATCATGGAAGTGTTACTTCAAATTGTTGCATTTTCTTTGCAAACTTACGGGTCTGGCCGGCTAGTTCTGACAAAAGGAATGCGCCCTAAGTATCATCAAACGTGTGACAAAAAAGACGCTGTTTCCATAATTTGTTTGAAAAAATATCAGCTTTTATACGCAAGAAACCATTAAATGAGTATCCTATGAGTTTTAAGCATGCAAGAAGTCGATATTTTTGGTGATATATATCATATAAGATGATACGACATATGCCCAGTACTTCATATAATTATATAATAAGCTCAATAATGCACGAATTTTGATTGGTTCTCACCTGCGATCTATTAGAGGACAGACGCATAGCTGACGTCATCATAAAAAAGATTTTAATGCTTTGTTGTATAAAATAAATCGATTCCATGTTGCCTTGCGTCTGTTCAGAAATCGCCTCGTGTGCCACATGATTTTTGTTTTTACCACATTTTGACTTAATCTGTGATCTATTATTGAACAGACACCCTGCAACATGGAATCTATTTGCTAACAAGACACGAGCTGAATTTGTTTATTTTTTAAAAATACCATCTGGACTCACGCATGCGCCATCTACTTCCTCCTACACCCACTGATTGTCAGACCAGGGCACATCGACTCATTTTAAGGACGGTGCCTACTAAATCAAAGGTATTTTTTCCCGGTTTATGAATATGCAGGAAAAGCAGATCTTAACAAGTGTTTGAATTCCAAAAAGAAAATTGGGGGTAACCGCTCATTTTTCAAAGATAATTAATCAACGATATTTGTAAAAAACTTTAAAATACAAAGCAATATATGTCGCTCTTTTCCATATGGAAGCTTAACTATCTCTGAAAAATGCGTGGTTATCCCCAGTTTTCTTTTTGGATACCAAGAGTACTTGCTGAGTTTTGCTTTCACCGCATAGTTTTAAACTGCGCAAAAATATCCCTCTATTGGTAAGCACCACCAATAGGAAACCTGAGTATCTTGAGATGCGCAGAACGTATGCGCAGTAACAATGGTAGGCACCGTCCTTAAGTGTACGACCTAAAGGTTTAATTAAAACTGAGTATTTTTCCAAAAATGGCTCAGCGTTCATAGACAAATGCATTTATATAGTCTTTTTTAGTACTCTCAGATTGGTTAATACATTTTTAGAGAGCTTTTGATTCTCTTTATAACTAAATTTCATATATTTGTTACAACATTCCAATTCATCCTCGGGTGCGAGGGTGTGATTTTAAACAAATCGTTAAAACAACAACAACAGACGGGTACTGCAAGCACAAATAGTAAGAACCCTTAACACGAACTGTAGTTGTAAATACTTAAAACCAAATTTTAAAAAGTTTTGATCGAAACGCAGCAATTTTAATTAGATCATTCACAAACCGGCAGATGCGTGTAACTCCCCACGCAGTAAGTTTTCCTGACTAACATTGACATCTTTATGAAGACCACAGTTTCTGAAAACTTAATTAACGACAAAATTACTGCATGTGTTTTGAATTTTGTCTACATTTTTCTTAGTTCCTATTTGTGTGGAAAATGAATAATGAGGTCGTTACTCACCGGGTCGTGGACTTCTTCTAAATAGCACCATATCGTGGTCGCACCCGTAAAGTCACAATAGATGAGTGGCACTCGACACTCTCCCAATACATGAGCATGCGAAAAGCTGTCGAAGAAGAAGGTTACCAACAGGAGACTGTGCGCATGTGCATCCTCACCGGCTTGAATGTTAAAAACGAACCTCTCGTTGTACGGAGGGTTAACGGAACGACGATGAATGGCGGTTTGTTTTCTCGGATCTCGGTGCGGAAGAACAGTTATGTTTACACATGTATCAATACTTCCAAAATAATCTCGCAGCGGAAAGTCTTTACCGCTTACCAAGGTGACCCATAAGTTTCTGTTCTTCTCGTTGTAGCTGACTTTGATATTGAGTTGCCCCAGTTTTTTGTCTCTGCCGATGCGTACAGCTCGTTCTTGGTAATACAAATTGGGGTCGAGCTCACCCATTTCCTCCGCTTTGTCATATAAAGACATCAACCTGGAAAAAAGTTAATTTAACAAGGAAAAATGAGGGTACAGGAACGGATCCAGGATATTTCTTAGCAAGGGGTACAGCCCTAAGAATCCAGACTAAATGATTTAACTGACTGGGCTTTTTTTTTTTGCAGAATACTCATTATTTTAGAAAGCCACAGGTTACCTCAGGAGGGGGGTTCGCACCCCTTGCACCCCTCCCTTAGATCCGCCTCTAAGCGTAGGACTACTATCCATTTAGCTTTACGGCGTTCTTACGACTTAAATGTTTTAATTTGCGAGCCGATCGCATTCATCTGATTCGTGCGTTTTACAGTGCAGTAACTCTAACTGAATGCTGAAAATTGTGCAAAATTGCAGAAATTGCCTATGCGAGTGATGTTAATTCCTAATATTACTTGGTCGGCCATAGTCGACTAGCTTTACTAATTTGCTAGGACGTCTGCAATTCTCTGAAACAAGAGGAGATATATGTGAGAGAAGACGTGAATGAAATTACCGCGGTATGCATTTCAGGAGATAATTTGTTAGAAAAGACACTCTTCTTCATTTCAAGACAACATTTAATAGGCACGGTTTTAAGTGAAATCTTAAAAACTGTTCTTATATCGACGATATATGATACAAGTAAACTTTAGATACTTATGTATTACTTCATTTACTTATTATCGGTACATCGCCTTATGCATGTATGTAGTTTAATGTTTTAATTATCAATGAATTTATTCATGATTAATTACTCGCTGTCAATCCTGTTTGAGATTCTTCTTCATGCAGTTTTAATAACATTGTCCTTTTTTCTTTTGTATTTTTACCGGAAACTCATTAACGTTAAGGAGGAAACCATTGTAACGTAGAACTTACGTAAAACGTTTCTCGTCATTTGTTCTTCCTGTCCTGCCTTGCGCAAGGTCTGGTGTAGGCTGCTGTGCTACATAGCTCCGTGAGGAGGGGATAGAAAATTCCGGTGAAACTACTCCGCCTTCGCGGGTTTTCGATGACTTATTTTCACTACTGCTTCTGACAGCGCTAGCACTCCTTGGTTTGGATTCTTGTTTTGATTGTCTTTTCTTGGAGCTTCTCTTCCAGCGCTCTTTCACCCTTTGGCAAAGCTTGCGGAAGTATTTACAGATTATTCCAAGAACAATTACACTGGAAAGGACAAGCAGTGCTGCAATGGTTCCAGTGCCACTCAACAGCAAGTCAGTTTCGTGACGCGCGCTTTGAATTCTGGGCATGCTTATCAGTCATGCGTGTGCGTTGTAAATGTGACTTTATACGACAAGCCGATTCTTGATTGATTCTCACATCCTTTTTATAGGTGTGAAAGGTTTACTCAGGTGACTGGATCTTGCATTGTAAAGTGACCACCAAGATGAGTTTGACTAAAAGAGGAAAATATATATATTAAAAGGTTTTAAGATGGAATATAATATGAGCACTAAAAGTAATGATGACAATAACAATGAAAATTATAACTTTTCCTAGCGAGAAGTCATGGCAATTAATAAAACAAGCAGGGATTAGTGAGGTGCCTTGTACTGGTTCCTGTTTTGTCATCGACGAGGTGTTTGAAAGTAGTTGCATACTGTGGAGAGAATTGTTTTGTACCCTTCTTAAGTAGTGAAGGAATCACACTGTAAGTATTTTGACTGTTATCTTGTTGCTAATAATTTTATTAAAAACAACTATGGAATACATGTCTTATTGCAATATCATTTTTGTGGGATATCAGTAGCCTTTCTTGCTTACAGAACGGGATATTGCCGGACGGTCACCTATCCAGGTCGTAACCCCGTCCGACAGGACTTGACTTCAGTCCCTTGGGCAAGCCATAACACTATCCCTTGAGATCGAGGCCTATTTGTGCCAGAACAAGATGGCTTCCAAACGCGGAAATCGTATGGCATCGTGATCGACACCCGAGGGAAATCCCGCGGAACTGACACTATTAGAATACGTTCTCCTCGAACGCAACAACCTAAGCAATTGCAAAGAAGCCAGAGGAAAACATCTGGGGCCCGGCTGTTCAAAAGCCGATTAACGCGAATCCCAGATTAAAAAATTAACCAAGGAGTTAATTTCTCTACTTCCAATTGCCGTTCAACGCTGATATTCGGCAAAACTTTACATTAGAGGAAGTCAATCTTAAAAAAAAAAAAAAGCAAAAGAAACGTTCAGCAAAAAGTTGAAAACATGAAACAAAAGATTACGCTAATCCTGGTTTAAGTTAATCGGCTTTTGAACAAACAGGCTCCTGGACGCTTCATGCTACGGAAACCGGAGATAAGAAGCGCCGGCCTGATGGGCCTTCTGGCTCGTAAGCAGTGAACAAAGAGTCCGTTATCCATGGGTAAGAATCTTGTATCGGGTTTGTTCCTTCAGCGTCAGAAAAATGTGTACATTTTTAAACCAAGTTTTGCTAGAAAATAAAATACAGTTTGTGTAAAATAAAACCCCATTTACACTATAGGAAAACACAGCAAGGCAAGGATGACAGCCGGCAAGGATAATATTTATTTCAGGACGAAAAGGACGGCACCTTGCCCTTTAAAAGAACGTGAAAACGTTCCCGCTTGCCCAGAAGCCAATTATTGATAATTCCGCGCATGCCTTGGCGCATGCCACAACTTTAAAACGCATGCTCATTTCCAAGCCTCTGGAAAACGAACTTCTATGTGGGAGAACATGCGCCGTAAGGGTTCTTGTAGCCAAAAATTTTCTATTTGAACCTTAAGGAGCCTGCTCACTCCTCCTGCTAACATGAATGCACCAATTAGAGCCTCTTTTGATTATTCTTCACGAAAACCAATGAGAAGACACTTTGTTTCAGGGTTCCCCAGAGCTCTTCTCTCCCTTAGTCAAGAGAAGAGCTCTGGGGTCGAGATTGGGGTCGAGGACTGACAAGGAGGAAGGAACTGAAGTTAATGGACCTGACGAAACCATTCAATTTTTCATTCCTTTGGAGAGTTAATCAGTGTCGACATCGCGAGCATGCGAAGCAACTGTGTTTTCCTTCGGCAGTCGCGGTATCTCATTAAACGCTTTTTCCTCCTCAATTCCTTGCGTTTATGTTTCTTTATTCCACGTTGTCGCCATTCGTTTCTCTTCAGCTTCGTTTGTTGTCCTTGCCAAGGATGGAGATTACGAACATCAACAAGCCCAACGCCATCAGTCAGTGTTGAATTAGGGCAAGGTATTAGTTTAACTATTTTTGCCCTTTTCTCATTAAGTCTTCATTATACTTCTCTGTAAACCTGTTTATGTTTTAGAGAATAAACTGTCTGTCTGTCAATTAGCAAAATGCGCATGCCTGGAGCAAAATAGCACTGCCTAAAGGAAACACACGCATGGATAAAAAAAGTGCATGTGTAAACAATCCTTGCCTTACCAGAATGTTAGCTACTCTTCTCGATTTTCATCCTTGCCTTGCTACTTTTTCCTGTAATGTAAAAGGGGTTTAAACTCAGTACACCAATTTGCGTGTTGTAATTGTATGACACCTTTTGCTGTTCATTAGATAGCAGAGAATAAATTTCATTTGTGCCAATATGGTAAACACCTGCATACAAGAACAAGTGGATTAAGAACATCAGGCTGAAATTTGGCCAATAAAGCAGCATATAAATAACAACAAAATCAGCCTGATAAATAAAACATGTTCTCAATACAAGGGGAAGGGGTATTAGGAGAAGGGAAACAATACAGTACAGTAACTTATATCAAAGTACTATGGTGTTCAGGACTATTACAAACTATAAAATCTACTACAAAACAGCATCGTGTGTTAATTAAACGTCTAGTGATATATAATTTTGAAGTATTTCTGAAACCAATTTTAAGAACATTTTAAGAACACTTTCAGGCTGATTTCTCACTAAACACCCCTTAAATCATATATCTATCATATTCATATATCATATATCTTTATTTACCCTCGGATTTTTAGAGTAGCCGCCTTGGTGTAGCTAATATCTCCGAGCATTTACCCTCCCAACCATGATACACCACAGAAGACAGACCACAACACCGGGAACTACATGCCCTACTCTTTACGACAAGTGTGCGGCTTCTTTTACGTCCCACAGGATTATGAACATTGAAGGGTTGTGAGACGGGACCTCCGGCTTATCGTCCTTATCCGAGAAGACTAGAGAGTCTAACCATTTGCAGATGTAATTACAAAGGCAGCACTTTCTCCTCAGTTATTTAAAGACCCTGAGTGTTGGTCCGGCCGGGGTTGAACTCACGACCTCCCGCGTAACAGCCCGGTGCTCAACCAACTGAGCCACCGGTGCGCGGTAAAATAAGAACACGATCAACCTTAAACCTGAAAAAAAGTGTTCTTATATGCGGGTGTTTACTGTAGTTAAACTAATACTGCAAAACTATACTGACCAAACATCATTCATTTATGCGAAAGCACATTCATGAACAATTTTAGCATAAGCAGTAAGATTCAATAGTATTAACAGACAAGCATTTACATCTTTATACGTGAATTATTTGCTTGGATTGTATAGCTACCTTCATTTGCGCAATAATCAACTCAATTGACATTAATTTTAGTGTTTGGGATTTTCATTAACGAGTCAGTTTGCATAAACACTCACATTCTGTTGCATCAACAGAACGTCTTTTTAATGTCCACTGTGATAAGGAAATAGAACTTTTCAATAACGCGACATACTGTAATTTCAAGAGATTTTTTTGGGAAAAAAATGTTCACGACAACAAGCCGTAATATAAGTTGTCTTAAGGCAGCAATTAAAGCAGATATTTCAAGGCCCGAGATACAAGCTCCGTTGAATGACAGAAATGAGCCGAGACGGTAAGGTATCTCCTCGGGCGACTACGTTTTGGCAGTTTTTTTTTTTTTGCTATCGTTCGCAGTTGCATTGCAACGAAGTATCGACACTAACACAGCAGCGAAAATAAAGTTTACGGGACTTTCGACAAACGGTGCCCTACTCATTTTTTTATATTGATATAGCTTTTTCTGCGAAGTTAACATAATCATCCAGTTCTCAAAAAAGTGTCCCTGGTGATCAACGATATTCGTGGCATGTTTGAGTAGAGGCAGACCAATCCCTGCCTTTCAGGGAAACTTCGTAAACATCTTAAGGGTTCTAAAATGGAACCTCCAATCTTGCTTCATGAAGTTTAAACCCCAGGAATAAGTGTTGGCAAACAAATTTATTCCATTTTTTATATATCCATTTTACTATACTTAAGGCATGCATCCTGTTGCGACACTTGCCAGTTTTTGTAATGATGACGCACTTAATTAAGAGCTGGTACGAACGTATTTCCGTGTGTGCATGCAAGGGTTAAAAAATAACTCAGTCGAAGGAATAATATCTCTAATCGTAACTCCTACAAAATTCTCGAATCTGATTTGTTCTGGGCGCGCCTGTTTGTCACGTAATTGGCGCGCGCGATCACGTCGGTTTCCAATTACAGGTATCCAATTTTGGATACAAAATTGGATACATGTAATTGGACACCTGCGCCATTCGCGCGTCAATCACATGCACTTGGATGGGGTTTTTCTCGCTGTTTTCCTACTGTTTGCACAACAGATTGAATATAATTTTAACTTTTTCTCACAAAAAGGTATTCAAAGACTGTTATCCTCCCATTTTGTTATGGTTACGATTAACAAGTAATAGGACTGCGTGTCGTACAATTCAGGGGTAACCGTGCTAGTAATTTCAAATCGGCCTCGCGCGGCCCATTTTTAAATTACTAGTCCGATTATTCCCTGAATTGTACTCCACTCAGTCCTACTACTACTACTTATCAGGGACAAGCTAAGTGAGGCTAAAATTAACCATTATGTTGCTCGAACGATGAAGATACGTGAGATCTCGAACAACATTCCGACGGAAAGTGAGTAACAATTCATTAATTGCTTCCTGTTCACTTGCCCAGTGATAGCTAAGTATCTTGCCACTGATCTGGGAACGCTCTTTTTTAATTAATAAAAACAATAAGCGATTGACGGTTCTTTGCACACATGGTCGTTGGTCAGTTTCACGCACTTGTTTAAAAGAGAATCGAAAAGAAATGCGCAAAATACATGCCGCTCGTACAGCACGACTTTTTCCTTGAGTTCCGTGTTGACCGTTTGGAGACGGTATTACAATGGCTTCACTTCCTCTTAAGATATTTTACAAAGTGTAAGAGTCTGCCCGGAAATCTTATATCTTGGAAATCCTATCCGAGAACGGAAACAACAATTTGTAAACAATGCACGGGATTTCTCCACGGAATTCTTATGGTATTTCCTGTTTACCGTAACATGTGATTTCTTGATTCATCCAGTCGCAAGGACGAGCTAGGAAGTAATCTCTTGGACCATGATACAAAGTACAAATTCCGATGGCAATCAGCCTCTTTTTCCATGACCACCCCCTCCCCCCATCCAAAAAAAAGAACTTTTCCTCTTTTTCTATTATATAAGGGTTATTGACCAAGCGTAAGGTCAAGGTGGCTGGATATGGGCCAGGTTCTTTCTTTGCGTGTTTATGACCGAACAAGCTTGATAAATAAAACACCAAAGAAATGATCTTTGATCTTGCGGGACCAAGCGAGAAATCCTGAGCTGGCAGTATAGCTCCATCTTGCCGGCTCGGTTAGCCAATCACAGCGCGGGATTTGGTTCATCTTGCCCGCCCACGGAGCTACAATTGTAGTCATATAATGATGGTCATTACTAATTACCAACTGTGTTCTTTGTTTTTTATACTGAAGAAAACACTTGTCACGACACGGCTGAATAGTGTGGGAAAACAACAGAGCAAATATTTGACAACAATTTTTGTGATGAACTCTCTGATTTTTAATTTGCATAGACAACAGGCATTGACTTCGCTTCCAAATCGTTTGGGCGACATCCGAGCTACTTTCAGAGAACCAAGGTCTATCATGCAAATCCGGTTGATCTTGTAAAATTACAAGCATCATGCTGCTTCATTTTTGCTATTTAACATTCCTCGAAATAAATAATTAAAATCGCGGAAAATTCGCTCAGTGGAGGGACGGGGGTAGGGCAGAGGGACAAACGCAGTTCGTGCATGTATGCATGCATTCCATGGGCGTTTTGTAAACAGTTCTAAGCACGGTCTCGTATTAAATTGCAAGAAAACTTTACAAAAGCCTAAGATCGGTTCCGTTTCCAGTAAACAAGTCAGTCACTTCCCCGTTTGAACGATTACTTGCAAAACGTCCTGTCCGAGTCCATTTGTATTGTCTGTGTATGTGAGACTGAGTCTCATTGTAGAAGAGGTAAGAGTTGAACAGGCGAAGGTCATTTGAGTAAGATCTTTAAGACAGCCCAACTTGTTTGTGAGTCATTCCTTCATTAAGGTTTTCATTAAGGTATTCTTCAAGGTCAGGTCAGACACGTCTTTTAACGGGGGAAAAGATGATTTTTAAAAACCGATATCGGTGATTGGTGAATTCGAGAACAAGGCGCCTATCGAGTTTATGCCTAGTAGCTTAGTTCAAAGTTTTGTAATGGTGACGAAAGGTGGTCTGATATGTTGCGAAATTTTTCTCAGATGGATTCATCCGTTAATTATGTTGACCACGCTTTTTTTCATAGAGCGAAAGATATACAGTCCGAGTAAATGGAGATGAAGTTTTCACTGCTTCAAAGACTTCCCTTTGACATTTATAAGAATCTGGAGAGTTCAGGATTAAGGCTAAATGACGTAAGGAAGCAAAAGTATTGTGTCACCTTGATGATACGACAGCAATTTCTAAGCCGTGATTCAACGCATGACCCTATTTGTACCCAACACTGCGCCACAGGTAAGCAGTCTTTTTTTTTTCTGCAGGGGGGGAGGGGGGAAGGGGGGAGGGGAGGGTAGCCACATAGGGTGAGAAGTCTTGATAGAAAGTGTTAAAACCATTTTAGGGCTGTTTCCTATTATTTTATTGTGAAAGTGTTATTTACTACCTGGAATTTACAGTCTCGTGCATACAGGCGAGAACTTTTTCCGTCAGTGCAAACTGGCAACAAATTCTCACTAGAACAAATACATTTGTCAACCATTGCTTTCTAATACTATGACACACTATGAGATTACACTCACTCTTGCACTCACAATGTGTCTAATTGCCTTTTCACAGCTAAGTCATTGGCATTTTATTTAAGAAGCCACTTTATTGAAGGCGTTTAGTCAAAAACAGGTCCATTAAAATTAAAAAAAAAAGCCTGGCATTTTTGGAACTGATCGTGCCGAGCTAGCATTAATTCGGGTAGATTTCCTTTGGCAAGACTCCTTGATGGCTGCGGATTATGCACCATTTATATGATAATCTCTTGGGCAGGTAAACTACAACCGTCATCTATGGTGTCTTATTTGAAGCTACAGCCGTTTTTCTTTCTTAAAGTACTATCGGAAAGAAATATGTTCAGGTTATGTCGATCCACAGTGGTTTCAACAGCTAATTAATTCTTATTTTAAAGTTATAAAATCACAAACTGTTCGCTCCGCTTTTGAGAAATTCTGGCGAGACCGGCTTGATAAAAACAGGCAGGTTTTCAAACTGTACAAAGCACGTTTCTTTCTAAAGCCGGATTTACTGAAAATCTGATATATGAAAGGCTTTGTGATCTAACTCCTTTCGTAATTCTATGACGTCATGGGATTAACATAATACGTGCTGAGAGCCACGCATTATGTGTTCGCAGTTATTTATATTAAGACCTGTATTAGTCGCCGCGCAGATGAAGCAAATAATCGAAGAGTCCTAGTTTAGGCCGTTGACTTAACGTCAACATCACTAAAGGTCACTTGATATTGAAACTGAGAATTAGTTAATTTACCGGGAACGTTGATTACAGCACGATTTTCGCCGGGCTTAACGATTATTCCAATCAGGCTAAAGTTTTCAATTTCGCTCGTTGTTTTGGGCGGTTTTAATCCATGTGATTTTCTTTATTCGATCGGCGCTGCGATTCGCGGATGGAGGGTTACTCTGGCGAAGGACGCAATGACTCACTGGATCTGCTACTTGTAGCTAACAAGCGAAAGCCTAACTTTACTGAAGGGGAGAGTTTGTACTTGATATCCCAGTTTGAGCGAAACGCCAAAATACTGACTTCCAAGTTAAACGATGCCGCCACTAACAAACACAAGGTGGAAGTGTGGAAACGCATTTGCGGCGATTACAACAGCAAGAATCCAATTGTTTTACGAACGGCCAATGATCTGAAGAGAAAGTGGAAGAACATGGTGCGAGCGGCTAAGAAGGAACTGTTAGAATCGATAACCCCTTCTGCGGAGAATGGTCAGCAATCGGTTTCCCAGAGAAAACTCTCCCCGGTTAGTCAAAGAATCGTAGACATTTTACGGATAACTATTTCAAATTGTGGAAGTTTAGTGAAATCTCCGGGATTGGAAAACGAATTTGATGGCAGTTTTAATGAGACCGATCAAGCTTCAGTGCAAGCTTGCGAATCCAACGAAGATGATAGCAGTGAAACGTCTGTTCACGAGGATTGCAATGGCTTACAGCACGTCGTTCATGTGGTAGTAGGACAAGACGTGAAACCTTCAGTGTTGGACGCGCCTTCAGATACAGAAGAAATTGAAGGTCTAAAACAAAGTAACCACGATACACAATCACAGTTTTCCGGTGGAAGTGCTGCAGTTGTTTCCAAAGCAGACGACCAAGAGAAACATGATACAGTCAACGCTTCGCCGGGAGGCAGTGGCAACGTTGTTGTTTCATCGTCTACCGTTCCAGTGACTGTCGTTTCCGCCGCGCGTTCTTTCCCAAGACAATTGCCGAGTACAAGCAACACAAGCCATGCAATCAGCTCTTCTTCGAAGCATCAACGCGTTTTGTTACCACAACAAAGGCGAATGCTTCCCTCGTCAATTTCGCACGTGATCAGTAGCAAGAGGAGGAAGCTTTCAGATCAATACTTCCAAGACGAACCCAGCTCGCACGTGCGAGCTGAGATAGACAGACTTAAAAAAGATAAACTAATTCTTGAGAAGGAAAAGTTAGCATTGGAAAAAGAGAAACTCGTCATGGAAAAGGAAAAGCTTTCTCTTGAAATTCGTTTCTTGCGAGATCAAATGGACTGACATCATTGCAATTAATAACAGCGATTCCCTACCGCGTTCACGATTATTTGATTTACATTTGAATTTTCTGTTCTTTGACGTTGAATCGGTATGCCATAAACATTCACCAAAAAAGAGAAAAATCTTGATATATCTTTGTTGTGATGTAAGCCAAAACTTAAAGCCAAATTATTAAATTAAGGTCGTTTATTCCATGAATCTGTGAATTCTCTAAGTTTTTCTCTGTGAAAACTTTCGTATTAAAATTTTATTCGACTGACCTTTTGACGTACAACACCGCAGAATTAATGTTTTACAATGAGATTTTTGCTCCCTACATTTTCGTGTTTTTACTTCTGAGCACCCTTGGGACCAAGTTAAGCCTCAAATGGATTGTTAGCTTTGTAAGCATAGTCGATGGTGCTCATTTGTATAGTTTTGTTTTTAACAGTCAATTCTAACTATTTGTGCAAATAGATTTTGCTTAAAATAACCTTCACTAAAAAAATCTCGGACAATATTGTCACCCAAACATGATTGCTCTAATCGTAATAAGACCAGCGTCTATCGGAAAAGCATCTTCTGTGAAGAATGGCGGGCTAATTAACTCAGATGGCAACTAACATAACATCGTCGAACGGTTAAATTCAGAGCTCTCAGTGTTGCCAAGCGCCGGATTTTATCGCCTGACAACTGGCAGTGGTAAATTTTTAAAGTACGTCGCGCAAATTGGAAATCTTCTGTCAGAATTATTGTGCTTTGCCAAGTGTATACGTGAATACATGATTCTCCATTACGAAATTCTCATAGAGTTTGGGTTCTAAATTAATATGGTATATAATCATGAATAGTAATATTGGTAAAGTGTATATTCCCTGTTGCGATGAAGCGGGTTCTTTTCGATACCTTACTTCAGTTACTATTCGTACAGGGAATAATGTATGTACCTGCGATTAACGGAATTCCCTGAGAACTGCAAAGGCAGTTCAGGAGTGTCAAATACTAGTGAACAACGGAGTAGCGAGCGAAGGAGCACTTTATTCGGGGAAATGTAAAATTTGGAGCATACAAATGTTGCATATATTTCCCTAAACATCAAGTCCACAACTGTTTAGGAGATTGAACGAACGCAAGGCAAGTTTAAAACTTACTAATACAGACCATGTCACTTGAACAACTCATATGCATATAAGTATAGATGAAACAACTTTGAGCCCTAAGTTTTTCTTCAGTGTACACATAGAACAACTTTGCAGCTGTAATCAGGTACCTTAAGATGCTTTTAAGTCGATCTTTTAAAACAGAGGATTCATGCATTCAGCACCAGCTGTTTGTTATTCTAGCCTTTGGTGAGTTAGCTGGATTTATCTCAGTTTATGCCGTAAATTAAACAGCGACGAAGTGTTCTCCTGAGTCGACCGTGAAGTGTGACTGAAATTTGAGTAAAAACATGGCCATGTTTCGATAGGGTATGTGTAAATAATAACTTTTAATATGTTATCGTTGTCAAAGTAAATGGAAATTCTTTGACCAATTTAAGGTCAGTTAAAGCGACAGCTGATCATAGTATTAAAAGAGGGCTCCTACAGTTTTCGCTACTCAAACTGTAAAGTGAAACTGAATTAATCTTGGCTGGTCATTTCAACTGTCAAGGTTGGGACTCGTTTTCTTCAGAAAACTTGCAAAGAAGAATGAAGCGTTGCTCAATCTTGTTTGGATCATATATCGACTTGATTACCTCTTGTCAAATATTTTTGTAAAATATTTATTTACTGGAAGGGAAATGTTGAAAGTTAAGACAATAATTGATCTCAGTGTGATTCATGCAGAGTCGATTTGGCGATAGGCACGATGTGTTATTGCAAATTAAACTTTAGAACCTTGCATACATAAGGGTAATGTTCCAACCATCAACTTAAGACACAAATCTCAACTGTGAATCTACGAAGAAGGTCACTGAATGAAGAATTTTGACCCCGGTGCTGAAACCATCCGAGCATTGCAGGAAATACTGAGTTGTTTATAGGACTTTTATAAGTTTTCATTTTAAAACACCGATGTTTAATCATTTTTTTTCAAAGGATTCTCAATAATATTCCTGTCCTGTAGAACGTGTTGTTTTAAATCGTCTAGGAAATTTGTAACTTTAAACAGACACGCCTTAAGTAACTTAGGCATCATGATAACTGAATCTGACATTTTGTCTTAAAAAATTAAATATGCATTTGGTGCAGTATTTTTGTATTTGCTTGCTGTACCATTTGGCTTGTTTGTCTGTTTGTTTTCTTTTAATTTCTCATAATAAAATAACTGAAATGTCATGCAGCCAAGAAGTTAGTACTGTACAATGGGTTCCCATCTGTGAGAATGCCCTGATAAATCAGTTAACTGTTTCAAGATTTGGAAACCACCATCCATAATTTCTTGACCTCCTAGTAAACAGAGGATTTGATTCCAAAAACTGACTGAAGCTACAGCTGCCACCTGGTCTGAATCCACCCACACGAGGTGAGATTTACAGACGTACTGTTTATGTCGATACAAGAGTTTTGCCTGAATTGAAAATTCCCTTTCTGATATCGTTAATCCAATCGAATGAAAGGAACGAAAGATGACAGAGATTTGGAAACGTCCAAGGCTTTTTCCTTATTTTAATGAATATCTAAAACACTGTAGACATTGCAACTTGAAGCACAACCGCCTTTCAAAATGAATGAGGCAAACACAGTAAACTGAAGGCAACCGCCAAGACGTGCTTTCATTATATCAAACCAACACTGAAGTTTCTGCTTCAACTGGACCGTTTAAAAGCAAGTTATATTGCTACATTAACAAGCCGTTATCTTTTTCAACTGTCTGCTTCCTATCATGGTTAATGGTAGTGTCAATATTGAACTTAAAAACTGATTTGGCCATTGCATAGAGAGCACGATCCTATTTCTTTACTCTAGCATTCTTTCCAAGTAAACTAAGGTGCTGTTTTAATTTACCGACGAATTCATGTCAATTTGTTTGGAAATAAGAACAATATTGGTAAGTTGGATCATCTAATGGTATCGGTTGTCAAAATAGATAATCAACACGGGCATAAAGACCTGACTTAACCAGAATCTCTTCCCGCCATGCGATTCGAAAGATAAAGTAAGCCATGTATTCGTCGATCAACATATACCAACCTAAAGCGTACCCATAACCTCCTAAGACGGCAGTTTATGGACTATATTTACCTGTGTCTTTCATACTTAATATCATAATTATGATAAATGTAAAAATCCCTCAAGCGTATATATTCAGTTAACCATATCAAGAGGCCTTGGGTCAATCAACGAAGCGTTTAAATCTCAACGGAAACCCTCAATTTGAAAATCTTACCAGTCTACATCCAAACGAATTCATCTAAAGCTCACAAGTCAACTTCATTGGGTGCAGAAAGTGCCAACTAAATCAAAACAACATACTCTAAAATTTATCACCACACGATGCCTCTCCTTGAAAATTACTGGCTTTTACCGTCCAAAACGTGGTAACTCTTTCTTCCCAATGCAAAAAAGTGTCTTGCATCTTTACAAGTAAGGCGACAAAAGCAAGATTAATATTTGCAGGTTCGAAGAGAGAAATTTAATTTTAAATACCTTCTTGATGATGTTGCGGATTAGGCAAGTCTGTCAGATCTTTCCCAAGTACATGAAAACTCTCTTCAGACTACAGTGATTTCTACAAATCTCACGCCAACGATTTAAGTTTCCCAGTTCTTCTTTGTTAATGTTGTTTGTGGAGACCACCTATCGACGAAAAACCCACCAGAACCAAGACTGTTAAGTGTTTTAAATTCACATATTGTAATTTTTGTCCATGACAAGTAGGTCATGCTTGATTAACCGACAGTTAAATAGCTCTTTTGTTTGTCGGTATGTGGAGCATCTTTAGTCTGTTTTGGCCAGCATCTCAGTGCAAGCGACAACAATGCAAGCAGATTACTTGCAAATCTCAGTTAATCTTTACCTTTGGACGTACTTCGTAGTACTAATTGGTAATTCAGAAAAACCAAACAAGTTGTTAATAGCTATCATCTTCAAATTCACGAAAGTTGAGTGAAACAAAACTCAACTTTTTGACGTTCAGGAGTTCGTTGGGTTGTTTGCAACGCAATGTGTCAATAGATAAACAGCATGTCAAAATTCCCGAGTTACCAGGAATAGATTACACACAAACAAACCAAACTGGTCTGAAACTTGTAATTTGAGTCTATTATCTTTCTGTTTCTACAGGAAAATAACTCCCTCAATAAGCCGAGGCTACTAGACTAGCAAAATATGGCAATGATAATATCATGATCATGTAAGTGACAGCTTAAAACTTGACAGAATTTGTGACTATTAGATTATCGAGTCGTTAATTTAATCTACATCATGACAAGTGAGCCAGAACTTGCATGATGGGGAAGTTAGCTGTCGC
>NC_090885.1:21061825-21076825 GCF_036669925.1 Montipora capricornis | reverse complement strand
TTTTCTGCAATTGGACGCGGAGACAACGATATCCAAGTGGATTCGGCTGCTTTCCTTGACATCATTGCTTTAACGAGGGCCAGTTATAAAAAGAACCTAGCAGACAATAATTTTAGATAAAAACTTTTGTTTATTTTTCTCGGCGATCACGCGTCATAATGGCAGCAAGAGGGCCTTTTCTCGGTCGACCAATGCTATCATCCGAGCACCCCATCAAAATTGAATGTATGTATTTGAAGTCTAAAGGTCGAAGACTCGAATAGCGTTCCGCACGGGTTTCACAAATCAAAGACTTCTCTCCGACTGCGCAAGGTCAATGCAAATGAGGCAAAGATCAACTGAACAAATGAGGCCAGGTCAACTGCCGGTTTTAGATTGCGGTGGACTTTTCAAATACTACGAACTACACACGGTTCAAGCCTTGAGTGCAGATATTGCCGAAATGGATGCTCTGTAGCTGACCTATTGGGTGTCCATATTCGTTTTAATGCTCTGGCCCGGGTTGCTCGAAGCATGGTTAGCGCTAACCAGCGTTAAATATCATGTTAACCTATGAGTTTTGATACCTCTTAAAGGGGCAGTGTCATACGATGGCATGCGCAGCTGTTTAAGTCTAGACTAAATACAGCTTTAGAAAGGCACTAAAAGGCAAATTTATCTGTTATCGCTGATTTGGAGTCCAAGAAATAAAATCGAACACAAATACTGCCATGTTTGTTTTCTGCGTGACACGGCTGAATTCAGTGAAGTGTGAGCGGGAACTCTGTCGGCGGTTCAAGCACTCACACATAAATATTTTTTTCTCTGTGATAAACCAGACATATTATCAAGATTAAGATGCCATTTCAGAAAGTGTATTTATTTCCAAGAAACGACTTTGAAGTCGAAAGACGTCAAGAAGCGAAAAAATTTACCCGTGTTTTACTCACCGCTTGCGGTTTTATAATTCGTGCAACAAATAAACACAACCAGTGCACCCAGTTCCTCTCATCTAAATGCAGTTTTTTTCTTCAAAATGTTCAAATAGACATTTTAGAGCGAAGATAGTAAATGTGTTATCAACAAACGATGATGGGGTGGTCTCTAACATTTAAGCGACTCCCTAGAAATGAAATACGAAGATGGACTTCGATCCTTGGCAATGGTGGAACAGCTCGCGCTTCGATTACACCATACGTCGAATTTCTCATGAATTCGTGTCTTAAAAAGTTTTTCTTCATTATAAATGCTGTATTGGTATTTTGACTGCTCTTGTTTTGCTTTCTTGAGGAGACTGAATCACTATTTGTTCGCTTCCAACTCGATGGCCGCCACGACTCGACATGGTAACACGATCAAATCCCCTTCAAAACAACAAAATCAAAGAAAAAAAGGAGCAAAGAGCAACAACGAAAATAATAATAAAGTATTCTCGTTTGTCTCACGACATGGTCACTTTCAGCAGCAGGGATTGGTGCATTTCGATCCTCGCTGTTTCGGTGAAAACCAACCAATCACAGCGGAATATCCTGCTTATTGTACTTCACCACGATGAATAACAGCAACATTTTTTAACAACGAAAATATAGTGAATTTGGGGTCATTTGTTTCTGAACGCCACAGGATATTTGGTTCACTAAAGTGACCACGGGTGGCTTTGATTGTGTAAGATATTCACTCCCCACACACTCCTTTGAAAAGGTTGGCAAATGTTTTGAAAATTTTGGCTTGCTGTCACGCATGCACCACCGATGACACTGCTCCTTTGAGGACGGTACCTACTATTATTATTGCGCATACGTTCTGCGCATCTCGAGATACTCGGATTTCCTATGGGTGGTGCTTATTAATACAGGGATATTTTTGCGCGGTTTAAAACTATGCGGAGAAAGCAGAACTTAGCAAGTGCTCTTGGTATCTAAAAAGAAAATTGGGGGTAACCACGCATTTTTTCAGAGATAATTATAATTAAGCTTTAATTTGGAAAAGACCTCCATACATTGCTTTGTCTTTAAAAGCTTTTTTCATATATTGTTTATTAATTATCTTCGAAAAATGCGTGGTTACCGCCAATTTTCTTTTTGGATTTCAATAACACTTGTTAAGATCTGCTTTTCCCGCATATTCAGTAAACCGCGCAAAAATACCTCCGAATTAGTAGGCACCGCCCTTAACCAACGGTTAGCGCTAACCAGGCTTCGAGCAACCGGCTCCTGGACCCTAATCATAAAAAGTACTGCGAAAGTTTTATGTCGAATATTCGGGAAATTTAAAATGCATTGTTTGCGGGTAGCTTATTTTTATATGTGCTTTTTTTTTTCCGAAGGTTTATTAGTGGAAAGGTTCATTTAAATTCAAATGTCTTGATCTGTGTCTTGATCAGTTTTTGAACGAACTCAGGCGTACGTTCTTGATCTGTAGTTTCATTGGGTATCAAGATGATGCACCTGACCAAAATGGGACACTCCGATTGAATAATAACATTAAACACTTAATTAATGACTGGTCCCGAGGAAAACAGTTCATTTTATTTCCCAAGAATCTCAATGTTTCCCCGAGGCGCAGCCGAGGGAAGCACTGACATTCGAGAGAAAAAAAATGAACTGTTTTCCGATGGGTCAGTCATTAAGTGATTTGTTATATAACACAAAAAGAAAAACGTGCAACAGCAGGTAACAGTGCACTGTTACCCTCTGACGTCATAGATTTTGCACTGTTGCCCGCTCAGAAACTTCTGGCGGGAAACATTTTTTATTGTTAGATGTCATGTGACCTCGAAGTAACCAATGAGAGCGCGCGCTGTTTGGGGAAAAGATTCACCTTTATAACAATTAACAATTATTGGATGAGGTTGAGCATGTTAGCGATAATTATCAAGGCCAAAGTTTGTGTTATCTGCCGAAGGCGAAGGCGGATAACACAAACTGAGGCCTTGATAATTATCGCTAACATGCGAAGACCGAATTCAATAATTGTTTCATTATGCATATTCCTGAGCTGAGCTCCGCCATGACAAAACTGATCAAACTGCTGGTTAGTGTGTTTGGTGATGTCACTTCTGCATGCATAAAACTATTGTCTGTAGGTATGACGTCAATTCTACATATATAAAATCTATTGTTTGTAGGTATGACGTAAGAGAAACAGAGCAAGCAAGAATTAGCTGCGTGCTTATAGCCAATCAAAATCGAGCTGGTGACACCAATGTATAATAATATGAATTATTAACGCCTTTGAGAAAGACGAGGCCGAAAGGGAGACCAAACTAGCTATTCTCCGGCTGCGAATTAAACATGTCGCGAAAATTTCATGTAAAAAGGTACATTGCCAAGTCGGCCACTTCCTGGAAAGAACAGTTCTGTTTATATGTTTACCATACCGCGCACCAGTGGCTCAGTTGGTTGAGCACCGGGCTGCCATGAGGTCTTTAAATAACTGAGGAGAAAGTGCTGCCTTTGTAATTACCGCAAATGGTTAGACTTTCAAGTCTTCTCGGATAAGGACGATAAGCCGTTGTGATATCGAACATAAGCAACTGATTCTCATGGGGGATATTAACTCTGACTATGCCAAAACACCCCTTGATGTACACACTCGAACCCTGCAGTTCATATCCTCAGTTTATCAGTTAGACTGAGCAACTAATCAAAGGGCGCACCCGAGTTACTAAATCCTCGGCCACTACTATTGATTTAATTCTTACAAATATGGTCGACAATGTAGCAACCTCTGGAGTTATTCACCTAGGGATTTCAGATCACAGTCTAATTTATGCGGTACGAAAGTTTGCTGTACCCAAAACTAGACCCATTATTAAAGAAGTTCGAAATTTCAAACATTTTGTCGGAGTGGATTTTATTAATGACCTTAATAGGGCCTCGTGGCAAAATGTCGAATGTTTTGACGACCCTAACTTAGCTTGGCAAGCATGGAAGTCTGATTTTAATGCAATTTTAGATCACCATGCCCCTATCAGACATATGCGTGAGACAATCATCAGTACCATGGCTCACGTTTGACATAAAGAAAATGATGAAGGAACGAGATTACCATAAAAGACACACGGCTCGCACAACCACTGGATACTTTATCAATCTGCCAGGAATAAGGTAAATTGTATGATGCGTAAAGCGAAATCTGACTACTTTCGCCTGAAAATCGATGCGTCCAAGGCTCTGACCCTAAGGCGGGCTGGAAATTAATAAATTCACTTACAGGCGAAGGTAATAAATCTTCCCCTGTCAATGATATTCTTGTTAACGATAAAATTGTTTCCGACGATAAAGGTATTTCCGAGTCATTTAATGATTTCTTTGTAAACATAAGACCAACTTTGGCCGCTGAATCAACGAAAAGGTCCTCCAATAGCGTTAACACATATCTCAGCAACATTCAGAATAGTTTTTCAGCCTTTCGATTCTCTAATATACCAGTGGAAAATGTCGCGCTTACGCTAAAAAACTTAAAGGTGTCGAAAAGCACTGGCCTTGATAAGATTCCTGCCAAGGTCCTTAAAATCGCGTCTAGTATAATTGCTCCATCTTTGACTTTTATATTTAATTTGTCACTTTCCTCTGGAATTTTTATTGATGACTGGAAAAATGCGCGCGTGTCTATAAAGGCAATGACCGTCGTGATATGGGAAATTATAGACCCATTTCAATCCTGCCAATAATACGTAAATTTATCACTATTTGAAAGTTAATTCTGTTCTCTCTAAATTCCAGTCTGGTTTCCGCCCTCTCCACTCGACTGTCTCGGCGTTGATTCAAATGTGCGATGATTGGTCTGATAATATGGATAAGGGAAAATTGACAGGTGTAGTTTTTCTTGATATTCGTAAGGCCTTCGACTCAGTTGATCATTCGATTTTACTAGAGAAAGTTAAGTTTTATGGAGTCCCTGATAGAGAATTGATGTGGTTCAAGTCTTACCTTACTGCCCGACAACAACAATGTTTAATAAATGGTTGCTTATCTTCTCAAAGTAACTTACTCTGTGGAGTTCCCCAAGGCTCTATTCCTGGCCCTCTCCTTTTCCTTATCTACATAAATGATTTACCAAATTGTTTAAAATTCACTACCCCCTGTTTATATGCAGACGATACTCAAATCTTTACCCCTAGTTTTGATATTGGCGCACTTGCCAATAATATAAATTCTGATTTAAAAAATCTAAGCGACTGGCTCACTGTTAATAAGCTCCAATTCCACCCTCTCAAAACTAAGTTAATGATTGTTGGGTCAACATATAATTTGAACACTACATCTGGAGATTTATCTGATCTATTTGCCCCCCAACTGAGTAACTCTTTTGTAAAGCTGAATGATACTAACATAAATTACAATCTTAGGAATATCGAGACTGATTTAGCACTTCCAAGGCCATACACAAATTGTTTGAAGCGCAGCTTTAAGTATAGTGGTGCAATGCTCTGGAATAATCTTTCCTATGAGGCAAAGACCGCAAAATCGCTTTTTGATTTCAAACGCAAACTTGCCTCCTCGCCCTCCATGCCTTCTACTGGATCGCACTGATTCTATGTAATATACTTCTATTTTAAATATATATATATATATATATATATATACTTTATTGTAACGTGTTTACCTACGCCCCACCTGGAAACCAGCTTTTGTTGTGTGTGGCTAGCGTAGTGAAATAAAGTTGTATTGTATTGTATTGTAAACACAACATGATGACGATCAAGTGTACAACAAGACCCCGATACAACGAACAAATTTTCCCATTACTTTGGCACTTTTGGAAACCCACTCAGTGAAAGTAGGATGCTTAAGGCCCTGAACCTGACATTGCATGGCTTTTTACTAACAACAAAAAAATGTCTAAACAACTTTTCATTGGGAAAGTTCTTTGAAAACAGGGGAGCAAAGTAGTTTGTGATGCCAATCCGGTATGGAATGAGCTGATACCCTTTCCTTGCTTGTCTGTGTTTACAAACTATGGCTAGTTCCCTCATCTCTCAAGGCCAATGAAAGGGAAAGGGGAGAGTTTTTAGAAGAAATCAACAAAAGTATGCCTTAAACATGTGCAGAATAATATTCTAGCAAGAGCTTGTGGAAGTGATATGTACTTCAAAATATTATAGCATTTTAACACATTTGTAGTTGAATGGTATATCATCTACATTTTATGATTAACTGACCAATCATAAATCCTACTAATCTACACAAGTATTAATTTAATAAAATAGAAGAGATTCCTGGTTGACATGTTAATAGCCAGCTTCGTCCATGGAAACTGGTTGAGAAAGAACAATAATATCATCTGTAAATAAAAGAGACCAAAGATGTTTTAATAACTGAACTGATATAGGTGAATCTTTGCCAAATCAACTGTGATTGAAAACGAGGTGACCTGTCCCAAGTTGTAAGCCAAAAGCAGAAAAGCTATCCTAAGTATAAAGGTGGCAATCTCAGACTGTGAACATCATACTTGGCTGTACCTTGCACAGCATCTCCTTCAATAGCTGAGTCCCGAGACTCCCCTCTCCACCCCCCCCCCCCCCATCCCACTCTGCAACTTTCACCTCCAGATGTTTCTTCAAACTAGCAGGTTAATTGCTGATGAGAATTTAAAGGCCCACCTTTAACCGACAGGCTTTTTCCCCGTTTGCTTTTGCTATGAAAATTCGCATTGGTTACCGCAGAAATCTGATTGGATGCATTTCAAATTTGGCTGGATTTTCATATGTGAAAATTGTTCCGCAGTACGCAATGCCTGTCGGTTGAAGGTGGACCTTTGACCCTTTGACCTCCAAACCGGCCTAAACCGGCCAGACTTAGTATTTTAATCTGTCTAATGCCAGACAATTTTACTCGTCAATGGGGAGCCCCTGGGAGTCAATGGGCTAATATTGTTTGGCTACTGCCATCAGATCTGTTCATCTCTGCTGCAAAAAGAATCCACTCTGACTGAACATTATCTTACTTAATCTTGGATCTTCATGGTCCTTCCAAAAAATAATAATTATTATTATTTAAAATTTAATTAAAACATTCAAAGGACACATACTTGGCACAATGCTTGTGTTGTATCGCTTGATTCCCTCCTGATCTACATAGTTGCTGTACTGTATTGACCCTTGGACAAAAAGCCTTGTTCTGCAAATGAACCATAATACAAGTGCAAAAATTTTGCAAGGATTATTTTGATGGAAATAGGTGTACGCACTGCAAATTTAGCCACTTGGTGAAACAGCCATAACTTTGCAACTTGCCCAAGGGACTGAAACAATGACAAGCAATTACTACATGACAGTGGCAGATCCAGACCAAAATTTAGGGGGGAGGGGGGTGGGTGGACACTCTCAAAAAATAAAAGATTCCGCTCTTTTGCAGTCTTTGTTGTATTGTCTGCAAAAAGTGCAAGACATTTTAAAAGGGCTTTACTTTTAAATCCAAAAATAATGGGGGGGGGGGGGGGGAGGGGCAGCCCTCCAGGCCCCTCCCCCGGATCTGCCACTGCATGATATCTTTAACACAGAAACAGGGTATAGACCATATTCAAACTTAAAACTAACTTTAAACAATCATTCATCCGACTCAAAAAATATCAGGGCTAACAAGATAATGACAAGGTCAATAATGCTGGATAAGATTTAACATACCCTTTCCTGATGTATGCATTTACTTTTTCTTGAAGTGAAGGTTTAAAAACTGATATGTTGTGCCATTCAGTCCTGCTTTCCAGTTTTTCTTCAAAATATTAACACAAACAACCACAATAATAAGTTCATGTAAATAATATAACTGGAACAATGATTTGTAATGACTGTTGCCTATATCAAAATCCTCAAGCCTAGTTGATAAACTTGACACAAAGATCTTTCCCTTTTAACAAACTGAGAATTTACCCAAAGCATACACAAAACTGGTTTTTGCCAATTTACCATTCTTCACAGTGTCATTTCTTCAGAAATGAACTGTCGCTTACATTTTTCTCTTCAAAAGAATTACAAAAGCCAGTGAAAGTTTCTCTGTCTTATTTTTCTCAAGTTTTGTTTTGACTTGGGCTGCAGAGATCACTGGAAAGAGAGGTGCCACCTAAGGTTGGTGCTCACAAATTAAAGTACTCACAACATACAAAAACTCAGTGGTAGTACCACTTCTGAGGAAAAAAAGACAGGAAGAATTATAAATGACAAGTTTAAGTGCCAGCTTATGTCACTTGTGCTTATTCCTATGTTGTTATTGAAGATCAGCCTTTACCTCTCAAACTTTGGTAATGATTTTACAAATTTCCAAAAAACCAAAAGAGTCTATAGCATACAATCCTTTGATTCAAATTAAGCTATGTCATACAAAGACCAATAAACAGACCTTTTTAAATTTTACGTTTGGTTTTTCCATTCCAGATTATGTAAAGTTCAAAGGGAATTTTCCCTATATTTTCTCAGACGATATTTGAAAGAAACTGTTCCCTAGAGTAACATCACATGGTCTGAAATGCAAAAACAAAATGCCCAAGATAAAAATGTCTTTGTATTAGAGTATTCAACTATTTTAGCCCATGAAATTATTATTGTTCGCTAAGAAATAATTATTCTTTCACAGAGAATTTGAGAAAAATGGTCCATTCTCATCACCAGAGCCTCAGATCGCCCCAAGGCTCTGGGAAACTACATCTATGTAGAAGAACATGTGCTGCAGGGTTCTTATAGCCAAAAAATGGCTAATTGAACCTCACGGTGCCTGCTAATTCCTTGCGCTAACATGAATGCACCAATTAGAGACGCTTTTGATTGCCCTTCACGAAAACCAATGAAAAAACGCTTTGTTTCAGGGTTCCCCAAAGCACTTCTCTCCCTTAGTCAAGAGAAGAGCTCTGGGGCCGAGATTGAAAAATGATCAAGATTCAATTCAAATGCCATACATGTAGGCATAAGAGAGGACTTTGAATGTTCATTTGAATTTTGCCAAAACTCAGTTGGTGTGCTAGATGCAGTTTGGCTGTAACTTTTCTTACCATCTCTTGATTTGTAGTAAACTGTTGTTGCTAAACTGAATTTTGTTGGCTGAAATTCATTACTGCCTTGCAATGGATCACTGCCAGAGTAACCAATCAGTTGGACGCTGTTAAGGCCTGGGAATCAATCATGACATTCTAACATTAGACAAGCATCTTGATCCAGTTACACAAATCAGTTGTGCAAATCATGTGTGTTCCTCTGATAAATTGTGCAAATTATGTGGGTATTCTTAAATTTCTTCAGAAGGAAAGTGTGCTGCCAAGTATTTGTTGTAGACTATTGTTGACAAACCATGCAAAGTAATCAGTAGCAATTTATTATGGTAAAGCTATTGGTCAAACGAGGAAAGGAACGGCAAAGCTAAGGGGGGTGAAAATGGCAACCCAAGTTTAAGCAGCTAAGTTTTTACTGCATATAGAAACTCTGAGTGTTGCTTTTCCCCTGTGGACTGGGCCGTGTGAAAATAAAAAGGGTTTCCCCTTCCAACGTAATAAAAGAAAAGGTCATTGACCAGGGGCGGATCCCAGATTTTTTCTTAGGAGGGGATACACCACTAAGGAATGGGGTTACAGTAGCTGACTGGTGACGTTTTTTCCTTCTTCCAGAATACAAGTTGTATTAGTACTCTCAGAGATCATGGAGGGGAGGGGAGAGGGGGAATTCCCCTCTAGATCCGCCCCAGATTGACTGAATTTTCCACTCTGCCAGAGGAAATAACAGGAAGCCCTTTCATTTCCGTTTAGTACTTACGATCATCTTGAGCATACATGTAACATGACTAAAGTCCTATCCACTTGTATGGTATCATTCTAATTAATATCGAGTAAGCCAACTTTTGTATTTCCTCTGATAAATTTTGCAATATTCTTCTCTTAATACAAGTCAACCTTGGCATCCCCTCACTTATCCCTAGGTAAAGGGGGGATGGGTGGAGGTGGATATCAATAAAACAGGGCTGGGGTACGTGACAAAGTTTGTACAAGCGCGGGATTGTAGAAAAGCGCCTTGTCACTGGTAGCTCGTTGATTAACAAAACGGGACATCGTATCGTCCTTCCATCTCAAAAGCAACTGATTTAATGTTCCATAACTCAAGGTCAGGCTTACATTTCCCGCTTCTTCGAGGTAGGTCTCCCTCACATCTTGCTGCGAAACGTTTGAGCTGTTAAATTGACATGGAGATGTCCACACAAACAATTTCAGAATCGAAAGATAAATGTAAAGCTCAAATCGTACGTCCAATGCGGTACGGTGCGGTGCAAGTCTTACCTGCTGGAAACACTGTCGACGAAACATCTTGCTACAAGTTGTTCGAACACAATCTATGTAACCTCGCTTTTTCTTTCTTTCCCGCGCATGGTCTCTCAGGGAAGAGGTGTGCAACGGGAGTTTTTATTCTTCCAGAAAAAAATATGATTGATAATCATTTTGTTCATAATTTCATCATAGGGAGGCTCAAATCAATTTCTTTCCTATGTAACCGGTTCCATCAGACTATTTCTTCTCTCTCCAAAGGAACATCTCACTGCAGCCCAATCCCACTCACACACTCACACAGACTATCACCACGCAATCGTTGATTTGGTACCAGTCTGTTTGGGAGAGAGAGAATTGTTTCCATAACAACAAGAATCCGCCATGTTTTGGTGATAAAGGTTTAGCTTTTGAGTGTGTTGTGATTTTAAGCTCCTAAAAATGTATGATCGAGCTCCAAGAACGTTAACTAAACCAGCTGATAGCACAGGACGCAGTGTTGGGCCTGGCTCCTACGAACCTCCTGAATCTGCACCTACAAAATACAGTTTGTATCAGCAATTTTATTTTATCTTACGGTCAAAAAATCGTCGCCAATCCTGTATGTTAAATCAACTCTATTCAAGAATACAAGACCAATTGCCCGCAGACAAATTGCTGACACATCTATACTTAGTTAAAAGATTACAAATCTTCTCTCAACCTTAGATATACGGTCTTTTACAACTGAGTTACAATAAAATTAACGTCTATTTTGAGATGACTTATAATTTACAAAGAGAAATGGCTTTCAGTTTCATATACATGTAGTTTACGATCGTACCATAAGGAAGTTTGCAGACAGGGTCACTACGGCCACTGCTCAAAGGAGGAGCTTTTATTTGCGGCCACAGGCGCATTCATTCATCAATTCTTAAGCAGCTTTAAGCCGGTGACACATGTTTCAACATCTGTTGAACAAATGTTGAACAGTGTGTCATTCCATGTTGAATGTTGATATAATTATGCCATTCAACACGTTAAACGTTGTTGAACGCAAATAGAGACCAGCTCTATTCCGTTCAAAACGTCTGAGCAACATTGTTCAACACTTGCTGTGTTGCAGGATGTTGGACCGTGTGTCATCGGCTTTAGTTGCGACTATCCAGTTTGTCTAATGCTGTGTAATTTCTCTTGTATACAGCAGATGGATATGCGCCATTCTTGTCCATGACGGCACGGGAGACATTCCTTGATGTCGGTGACAGCATCATGGCTGCACCAGGTCCTGGCCAGTATGATCCAGCCATTGTTGCTGAGAGAGTGAAAGGAGGAAGCACATTGGCCAACAGGGTCAGTAAATTAATGTTAGCCTTCCTTTCTTTTGTTTTTTTCCACTGTAGAGAACTGCCTGTCTTCAGGCCTGTCTACTGTACGTGTTTTTTTTTTTTTTTTTGCGAATTTGTTGCATCAACTAAACACAATTAATATTTTCGTCATTTGCGTTTGCTGTGCTAATGAGTACGGGGAGAAGAGAGAGCCCACACAACATGATGTATCATGTGAGGAAATCGGTTGCTCAGTAACCTCCGCGCATGCTCAACACAGTGAATTTTGACCCATGGCAGAGGTTAACAAACATAAAAAGCCTAGTGAACATAAAAAGAGACCTCTGCTAGCAGGGAAAATTTGTCATTGCCTGGGCAAAATCACATCTAGACTTTCCAAGCGAATTTGCAGTGAAAAAAATAATTATTGCATCAGTTTGCTTTAACAAAAATCACATAATATATTAAAGTGCCTTTAATATAAACGGAATGGTAGATTATCCCTCCTAATTTCCTCTTCGTAACCAGAGGGAAGGTTTTCGTTACAGCACATTAGCTGTTCCCTGCTATCCATTCCACTACAAGACACCAACCCAACCAAGCTTCCAATCATTTTCCACCTGTCACCAACCACTAACCAGTCCGCCGGCCATCATTCATTTAACGATATTGATTACCTTACCTCTTCCCATCAACCTCCATAAAAGCAGCACTTCCTCCAGCTGTAATTATAACCCAGTGACTTCGGAACCACCCGCCACTGACAAGTAAAATTGGCTGGGGTTAGACAAAATAAAATCTATTAAGTTTCACTCCTAGGAGTCAATGGGTTAACAGGGACATAGTTTCTGAGTGGATTGGGACATGTTTTTGGGTGAATACGAGAGGTTGTTAACCTGTTGACAAGAAAAATCGTCTGGCATTAGACTGAGGAAACTCCCTCACTCCTAGGAATAGAACACCCAGCCAGTACAGGCACAGATGTTTTACAAGATACGGCACATCCACCTTCTGCAAGATCCCCAGTTCCCCTTAACAGAGATAATTATCACTGATTACTGTAGGGAAGGGAGGGAGAAGGGGGGGGGGGACTAGTGAGGCACTATGGCACGTGTGTTCTTAGCAGTTACAGTGTGCTGTCACCTCTGCTTGACCACATTTCTAAGTGACTGAGGAAAATGGGCTGCCCACATGTGTATGTTGTGGCTCAATTTTTTTCCTAATTCAATTTTTTTATATTCCTTTGTTTCAGATTATGACGATAAATATTAGACAAAGAAAAATGAAAATTGAACTGGTTTGAAAATTTTTAAACCAAGAAAAAAATTGAACCACAACATCTACACCTGCAAATGATTAAACTTTAGAACTAGCCTTTCATAGCTGGCGGTTTTGTTGGTTTCAGAGGAGAGTAAAACAAGGAATGGGAACCATTCCTCTGACTTCCAACATGATCAGTTGTTTTTGTGGGTTTGCTGCTGCCTCACGGTGCCTCTCTCCACCCAGGTGTATGAATGGGTGCCGGCGAATTTAATGCTAGGGCTGGCCCTCCGATGGACTACCATCCCATCCAGGGGGGAGTAGAAATACTCCTAGTTGCTTCATGCTACGGAAACTGGGGTTTAAGGCTCCGGCGTGTTGGGCCACTGGCTTGTAAGCAGACTTGCCTTGCCTTGCTGCTGCCTCACAGTCTCCACAAAGCAACCAGTGCTAAACAAGCTCATTTCATACAATGTGCCATCTCTACTTTAATTTATGTTAACAATGTTACTTTTTTGTAAATTAGTCTTCCAGATTTGTTGGTAAAGCATCTTATACACCCGGACCTGGAGCTTATAATTTGCAAAAGCGCAGTGATTGGCTAAAGGAGAAGTATGCCCAGAGAGAACTGCCTCCTGAGTTGTTAGTTAATGAAGGCATGAAGGATGGCTCAGTAAGTCAGACTAGCGTTGTAATAGTTATTTATTTTTCCTTCATGAATGTTATTACTACACTGGAGACTAGAACTGCTTTGCTCCACCAGATTTAAGGGCTTGATTAACCAATTCACTCCGCAGGCGCCACAGGACACCCCCAGTTGACCAGTAAAATTGTCTGACATTAGACAGAGTAAAATCTGTTAAGTCTCACCTCCAGGAGTCAATGGTTTAACCCTTTCAGCCCCGTGGGGTTCCCCATTGACGAGTAAAATTGTCTGGCGTTAGACAGAGTAAAATCTATAAGTGGCACTATTGGGAGTGAAAGGGTTAAGAGATTTGAGTTTGGGTGGCATTAGGTTACAAATCATAGTGGTTTAAGAGCACTCACCTTCCATTAGTGGTTACTGCATTAAATTCCTGGAATGTACAGTGTAGCTTCATAGAAGAGCTGCTATTTTAAAGAGAGATTATTTTTTATTTTTGGATACCGAGTTCTTTTTCCCTCATGAAAAAAACAATTATCATGATGGTTGTATGGTCTTCTTTAACCCTTATTCACCTCTAAGGGACCCCGGACTATTGATGGGTAAAATCATCTGGCATTAGACAGAGTACAGTGTTAAGTCTATATTGTCACTCTAGACTTATATTAGAGACAAAGGATTAATTATCATAAAGGGGAGGTAGTTTTGAGTAAGCAAATAATTATGTGGTTACTAAAATGGTACTAAAGTTCAGGAACATAAACACTTTACATAAAACTTTGATGATCATGAATTCCCCCTCCTCAAAAAAAATAATTGTTAGGCTGGCTTAGCTACGTACTTGGCTTCTGAATACTTTGCATTAGTTATCCCCCAATTTGAAACACAAACTTAAAAATTAGGATGTTCCTTTCACAATCATCATGTTGTATACTAAATTTTTCAAAATAAATCAATGTTGTGTGATGTGAGCATCTCCTGTCTCTCCAGATATACAAGACGAGTCGCATAACATTTCAGAGAAAACCAGATCCCCCTTCCATTCCATCACCTGGTAAAGCATACGGATATGAAGAAGCACCAGATGGAAGTCTGCGACCACAGGACATACCAAACCATGACATTACCATGGGTCCTGCTTACTACAATGTCAATCATGTAAGTATCTAGGATTCTTTCTAGAAGTTGACAGGTGAAATGGCAAATTATTTTTATCATTTTGTACTTGTCTGCAGTTCAGAGCAGACCTTGCCACCCTGGGAACAGAGCCTCTCTAAAACTCACCAGGAGGAGAGCAAAAATCTGAGGCTCTGCAGAAATTGTATCAGGTCTTTAAAGTCGCTGCAGCGGCCCAAATTTTTGGGTATGACATTTTTGACAAGACGAAGGTCAAAACCGAGCCTTCAGTAAGAAAATCAATATGGTGTCTAGGAGTGCAATCAAGACTTGGCAGTGGATTTGAAACTGTCTCCAAGCAATGACTTGCACATATTCAATAAAGACTTTAAACAATTTCTGCAGAGTCCTTTCTTTCTCTTTGAGTTAAGAAAGGTTCTGCTGGCAGGG
>NC_090885.1:21011825-21054325 GCF_036669925.1 Montipora capricornis | reverse complement strand
TCGTTAATTTGCCTCTCGTGCCAACAATGGACTACTTTCATAAATGAACCATGTGAGCGTTAGCCCTGCTAATGGAAATGGTCCCACACAAGGACAGAGAAAAACTCTGACCAGGGTGGGAATTGAACCCACAACCTTCGGTTCAATTCCCACCCTTGTCAGAATTCTTGTCTCTCCTTGTGTGGGCCCATTTCCATTAGTAGGGCTAACGCTCACATGGTTCATATGGGGTAGAAAACTAGCATTTCACATTATGCTCTAATCAGTTAAGTCTACTTTCATAAATGGCGACCACATTTACATTCTGTTGTACTTATGTTAAGGACGGTGCCTACTATTGTTATTGAGCATACGTTCTGCGCATCTCGAGATGCTCGGATTTCCTTTGGGTGGTGCTTATTAATACAGGGATATTTTTGCGCGGTTCAAAACTATGCGGAGAAAGCAGAACTTAGCAAGTTTTCTTGGTATCCAAAAAGAAAATTGGGGGTAACCACGCATTTTTCAGAGATAATTATGCTTTAATTTGGAAAAGACTGCTGCCATACATTGCTTTGTCGTCTTTAAAAGCTTTTTTCAAATATTGTTAGTTAAGTATCTTCGAAAAATGCGTGGTTACCCCCAATTTTCTTTTTGGATTTCAATAACACTGTCTTGTTAAAATCTGCTTTTTAAGCATATTCAGTCCTTAATTAGACCTATTGCCCTCATTTTGAAAAAAAAATCTTTCGAAATTTGCTTGTCGTAGCGAGGCTAGAAAGGCTTATTAGCATTAAAAAGAAAAGAATATTTTATTTGGCGGCCATTATCAAAGAGGTCTATACCGCCATCTACGCAGGGTATGGAAATGACCCTGTATTTCACTTTGCGCAGTTCGACTGCTGTGTTTATTTTCTTATCCACTGTGCCTCCCTCCTCTGCATTCATATCCTGAGTTTACTTGTATAAGATGATCCTTAATCTCCAGACTACGAGCAGTCCCTCTAGCGAGCACAAGGAGAGACCAATCTCGTTCCTAGAGCCTCCGTTAGCGCGGGAGCTGAGGCTCATGGGCCAGAAAACTCTGGTTCCGTTTGAATAACTACGCGTGCGTGAGGGAAGCGGTTAGAAATCAATAAAGACATCTGGAGTTCACCTTGCCGTGAAAGCGCTTACTTTTCACTCGCTAGACAGTACACATGAGTATAAACACATCTCCTAATACACTCGAAATGTTGAAACCGCGGAGAATCAAAAATAACGAGAGAATGTTTTTGACCAAAACAGATTTCAGTATCTGGTGTCACGCAAGTGACAGTTCAGAACTTGTATGCTTTATTTTCAAAGGTAAAAACGTTATGAAACTGGCAAGTTGTGAAAAGATTTATTTCTAGATCATCTTAAACCTCGTGGAGATAAAAATCCGAAAGAAATCACGATTTTTGAGTTAAGAATTTGAAAATGGCAGGAAATGAAACCGTTTTTCAACAGCCAATCAAATATGGCCATTTTTTAATTTGACCAGAGTCTCTCTTTCCCTACCGCTGCTCAAAGTAACGATGGCTCTGGGAACGAAATTGAAGGAGAGACGGCACGAAAAAAAATCAACGCGCGAAATCTGGATTCGAGGAGGAGCGAGGGCAACGGTAATCCAACACAATCTCCCGCCTAATAATGAATACAGTCTACAGTGGTAACTGAAGCCTGTTCATGTAGAGTGTCTAGATCTTCATTTCATCATGGTCGCGGGTGCTCTTGGGGGTTCCAGCAGAAAAAAAGTTAAAAGTTGCGTTCCCGTACAAGATTATAACCCGGAGCACCTACTTTGAAGGAACTGTTTTTATCCACTTAACCACTAAAACTGAACTGGCAGACAATTGTGCCGATTCTTTACCAACACTAATTATTGTATACAAAATCATTGCTGAATAGTGCTTGATTTTACAATGGTTAGCTTTCTCTTGGGGTTTGGTAACCGGCAGTTTCTTAGCGGGTGATAATACACGTTTACAGCGGAATTTGGAAGAAAAAAAATTATTGATATATTAAAAATAATGTTGTGGCAGTTAGCGACGTGGTAGTCTAGTGGTTAAGTGAAAGGGTTAATAATAATAATAATAATAATAATAATAATAATAATTTAATCCCTCCAATTTCCCAGCTGATGACCGCGCGCCATTCAACGCACGGAGAGCCTGTGTGCAGGCTGTGTCCACGCTGATGGAACAGATACTTTGTAGTTATAGTTCAAGAACCCTTATACCTTACGATATGACTTCAACCGCTGAAATTCATGTTGTTAAAAGGTCATTCTGAAAGCTAATTGGCTGTTCTAGAATACGAGAAGGGTACTGGGTCAAAACCTGACAAAGCTGAACACAAAAGAACTGAGTGATCCTTGCACTTAACGAGACAATTGTCACTTCGTAGACACCTGAAACGTTCGGCCGGCGTCAACCGTTGCTGGCTATAAAGTGACAATTGTTTTAATTGTCCCGCTAAGTGCGAGGAACACTCAATTCTTTCGTCTAAAACCCGCAAAGCCTCGAATATACATTTTCTTAAAAGCTGAACAACTAAGAAGGCAAATCAAATAAGATCCACCGATAATAATCCCAGATTGAATTTCTCAAATTCCCTATGGGTGGGATACCTAGAAACCTAAGGCACACTCAAGTGTATACTCCTTCAAAATATATCCGCATCTCGTTTGCAGTTCACCATAGCAAGGTAATAGAGAGAATAATGTTTTAATTGCTCGTACTTGTGTCTATTTTTAGGTCCTGCGCACTACCTGACAACGGAAAAATCTCAAAACAAAGAAGCTCAACCCTCTGCTACATTTGTATCTGCAACTGGACGCCTTCACACCCCTCAGGGGGTTGTACTTGTAAGAGTCCTTCCATGTGTTATCGACTTTCAGATTTAGTTACGAGAACGAGAGGCTTTTCAAATTCACTTCTTGTCAATAACTTACTTCTCAATGCTTATTCCTAAGACCTTATGAACCGATGAGCAAGGAACAAGGTAGTCTCTTAGGGGTCCCTTGTTCATTGTCGAGTAGCGCGCTTATTTCGTCACGCAGTGGAGAAAAACGGCCGCGGAGGCTTGGGAAAGTTCTTCCTAGGCCTCCGAGTTAACTGGCAAATTCAACTTGGTTGCTACAACTCGAATAGAGGTTTTGCAAGGTAGCCATTTTGCATGGCGGGAACAATAGATTCCTTTTCCTATGGGAACAAATTTTCTTTCTAATGCAAACTGCATTTTCATTGTTCCTGCCATGCAACATGGCTGCCGTGCAAAACCTCTATACTATGTCTATTTAACCGGCATTTTCACAGATCAAGCTATTTTTAGACGAGTTCTTAAATACGATTTGGCTTTCACGAGTGATCATTCTCAAACCCATGGGTTGTAATTTCTCATGCAAGACTTGTGATTAGCTGGAAAGATCTGGTTTCGCGGGGAAATCAATCTAAAAATAACTCGGTCGGTCAAAACGTCGTTCCACAAATACAATGAAGTTGTCCCATGGAGTGGGACTCCTACCTCGTGGTACTACTATAGGTATCGATAGAATTAACAATGAGAGTGTGCGTAGTAGTTCCTATTTAAGCAATAGAGGACGTTTTCCGTGATTCCATACTCTCATCTAAACACAGCTATTGACCAATGAGAGTGTGCGTACTATCCTAGTTATTTTATAGTAATCAATTGAATCCATCTGAAGGTTGGCCCAAGACATGACCAACCATGTTCTATTTGCGTGTACTTGTACATATTAAGAGATTGTGGATAGTTGCTGGCTCTATTTACTTACATTCTGTTTATATGCAATACATTGTTATCATAGAGCGGTTTTTTATTGAGTGCCGAAAGAAATTAGCGAATTACTTTGGTTTTGCATTAGTGTTACAATCGCTCAGTGATTGGTTCAAAGTTCTCGCGCCTCTTTTTCGACCAATCAGAAGTTAAACCAAAACCAATTGTGGCACGCGCGTCCACATTTTCCCACGCTTTGTGTCGGCTACGTCTAATTACTTTGAGTTTTGATTGGTTTACTGGATTGTCTCCGCCCTTTTTGATTGGCCAAAGTAATTACTTTGGTTTTGGTTTTACGACACTCGACTGAAACTCGCTCTAACAATTGATTATTTTCTTCTTACAAGGACAACCCTCCTCCAGGATCTTACGAAGTCCGGCACTCCCACGATGCGACTCAAGGTAGACAATTTTCTTTTCATTTGTCTTTTATTGGTACTGTCCTGCGTCTTTTGAGAGGATTATCGTTTGTCATCGCACAAACACTGGCTCAGAGGTTCAGTCTCTCTTTTCTAAAGTCTCCCGCCTGATCTCCGTTGTCAAGCGCGGCTGATTGAAGCAAAAGACGCACATATTTGTAGAGCCCTACTGTAGGTTGCGTGACAACAATTTTTCATCTGTCACACAGCCCATCATAGTTTTTCAAATATCTAATTAAAGATGGGCAGTGGTTTTCTCTCAGTAACAGTGAGCAGAGAACCGCTTTGCATTTACTCACTCGTGATATGGAAATCCCCCGCTATGTCGTGGAGAATGCTTGATTTCTGGAATATAATTATTCTCTGTTCACTTTCCTTTGTTATCGGATTAGCCGCAACAGGAGGTCGTTATGTTTTGGTCACTGAAACGAAGGACCTCTTGATCACAAAAGGAAAGGTGCATTAATGCGCTGATCTTTTTCCTTTTTAAATCACAGGTCGGGTGTTGTATAACTCCGCACAGCGTCCTAACAGAAATGCCAAGAAAAAAGGAGCATTCCTGTCATCGGCCAACAGGTTCTATACGCAGAATCAGGTTATGTCAGTGGAAGGGGATCCAGGTTAGCGCTCGCTGGTATCTTTCTGTTTAAGTGATTTTTTTGTGGTATTTCGGAAACTTTGAATGATAGTGGACGTTGAAAATGACGTTTATCTGGGAGGTGCTTTGGGCGATAAATGAGAATGAGTAGAATTCTCTTGCTCTTTACCTGCTGCGAAGTTTGTATTGCTCTTTTGTAAGTGTAGTGGGAGTGGCGAAGCCGCGGGAGGATTGGGGCCAATTTTACAGGTGCCTAGAAGAGACAAAAAAAATTGTCCATAAAAGTGGAAAAAAAATTGTCCATAAAAAATTGTCCATAAAAGTGCGAGGATCACTTCTTCATTTCGTTTCAGTCTAAGATGTTGAGCAAATGGGATAGTATTTTTTATTTGTTGGGATGATGAGAGGATCAATGCAGCAGATAACTGTGGGAATCTGTAGGTTTGCGTAGTGCACGCTGGTAGATAGACCGTTTCCGTTGACTGAGCGTTTTAATGTCGAGAAAAGTTGATAAATCATGTGTTAATTCACGCCTTTGCAATTCAGTGGACTCGGTTTTAAAAAAAGTCTGAGTCGTCAGTGGTCTATACTATAATTTGGACTGTAGAGAATTTTTTTTGGTCTCATTGCCGGATTTATCCGCCTGTAGGCCCAGGCCAATATGATGTTCAAGAAGATAGCGCCCGTGGGGGACTAATCACGACACGACAACAAAGATTTACAGACGTGAAGAGCCAGACCCCAGGACCTGGCAGCTATGAGGTAGGAAAGAGAGATTAGCATTGATTAAGAACAAGAAAAGAGTTTCTCCAAATGAAATCAGTGAAACAAGCTGATTTAATTCAAATCAAAGAGACCAAGAGGAAACGCAGGGTACATTATGTGCGCGTGGGAACGGGGAGGTGGGCGCAGAGAATTTGAGCTTGCAGCAGTTCGGCTTACCTTTAAGACTTCTTAAATTACCAATAGCGCGTTTACTATCTGAGAGATTTATCTTCAATTTCAATTAAGTTCCCGTCATTCAGCCTCTTTCCTATGGAATTTCCTCTCCCCCAGTCTCTCATAGCCTTTTTTCCTACTTTCTTCCTACTTTCTTCCTACTACATGCTTCCCCGGCACAGGACTATTCGTTTTAACTTTTGTGACTGATCACTTAAATGCTGGAGTGTGACTGTATGAGAATTGTGTAAATCGCGGACGAGGTGGAGCAAAATGATTTAAGGAAAGCCACTCTAGTTTTGAAATAATTATTTGTTAGAAGTAACATTTCGAGGGCGTTTTCACAGTTAATCACGATGTGTATCGTTAAATCTTGCCGCTATACAGTTTTCTCGACTAAAAGGTTCGTCTTTTCAGTGTGCATAAACCCCTCGAGATGAAAGTTCAAATATATCAGCCCTACTAACTAATCTCTTGATATATTTATCATCAGCTCAGTCCATTACAGATGCATACCACACTACGAGGTACCTTTAATGCGACTCTCAACAACCCAGTGAGCATCACGTATGATGACGGTCTGGAACGAAGATCGCCCTCCAAACAAGCTTTTCTACTTGGAGTGTGACGACTGCAAATTCAAGTTTATACTTGTACAGATTATTACGGACTAAATAAAATTATGACCGCAAGCCGACCAACGAGGAAGGTGTCTTAAATGGGTTTTGAAATGCACTCTGTAGGTATCGTGGAATTTCACATCCCCTTCTTGTAATATAGAGGAGAATTTCGAATGTTTGAGGCCGCCTATGTGAAAATATGGATATTGCAAATAAACAAACTAAAAGGCGAGTGAACGACTACTTGTCTCGGACAACGATAACAACGATAAGGTTTAAAAAAAAAATTTGTCCTCTCTGTTAATTGAGAGCTATAGCATTGCGGCAAACGCCTTGTTAACTACTCGTCATAAAAACTTGAAAATTCTCTTCCTTCTACCTATTCTCTCCCATTTAAGGATTGGTTCGGTATCTGTAGCCAACAGGCAAGATATAAGCCAAATCAAAGGCGTTTCCTCTAGTTTTGGAAGAATCCAAATTTCCATTTTACCAGAAACTCGATGCTAATTAAAAGTCTGTAATATCATTGTGAACATGCCACCACTTGACATTTCAGTCCTTGCACTGGATGCTGGACGTTTGTTAAACGACAAGGAAAGGTTACGTTTATACAAACGTTGGCCGTGTAGCACTTATAGTTTAAACAGAGTTAACTGAATAGAGTGTAATGTGTAGTGCTAGATTTTCTATCCCATATGAACCATGTGAGCGTTAGCCCTACTGATGGAAATGGGCCCACACAAGGACAGAGAACAGGCAAGGAAAGAGAACAGAAGGTCAGAGTTTTTCTCTGTCCTTGTGTGGGCCCATTTCCATCAGTAGGGCTAACGCTCACATGGTTCATATGGGATAGAAAATCTAGCACTACACATTACACTCTATTCAGTTAACTCTGTTTGTTAAACGAACCTAGTAATTAAGCAATAGAGGACTTTTTCCCTGTTTATATAGCCTCGTCTAAACACGAGAGGTGAGTTGAGGGAATTCGAAACAGTTATGCGTCTCGGGTTTGCATAACTATCGAGAATTCTCTCAACTTTCCCGAGAGTTTAGATGAGGCTATGTAAACACGAAAAAAATCCTCTATTGCTGTTACAAAATATTTTTCAAAAATAATTCGACAAATGAAGAGAAATGCTGGGGTTTTTTTTTTTACTTCTTGATTGAAACAGATTTTCTTGATACACGCTCATATTTTCTACCAGCCAATCAAAATGCGCGTCTGACAACACATAACCTGTGATGTCACAGCCGTGTTTACATACTTTCATCAAAACACAACTATTGACCAATGAGCGTGCGCATACTACCCTAGTTAGAGATCTTAAGCACGCGTGTTTTTGAGATGCAGACGGCAACCGGAAGAGAACATTTCGCGTGCCAGGACAGTGTTGTCTCCCAGATTTTTGTACTAATCATCTGTTATAGAGAAACGATGCTTAGCAATGCAAATGCGGTTATGTGAAGACAAGTTCAAAGGAAAAACAGCTCACTTCCGGTTGCCGTCCGCGTTTCAAAACGCGCGTGGTTAAGCTCCCCATTATTTTATAGATGGTCATAACTCCCACAAATCTCCTGTAGCTCAATGGTAGCGCATCAGAACTTCCGAAGTCGGAAGAAAATTGACTCAGTGGTGTTTAAAAGATGGTTATTCCAGCTCTTTCTAGGACTGCGTTATTTGGAGACTTGTTATAAAAAACCAGTAAAAACTTTTATGAATGTTACACTGTACGGGTGAAAACATACTATTAAACTAGTTTTAAAAACTTATACACAGTACTTATATAAAGTTGAAGCGTACGAGCTTTCGGCTCCTTCTCGGAGCCTCCGAGAAGGAGCCGAAAGCTCGTACGCTTCAACTTTATATAAGTACTGTGAATAAGTTTTTAAAACTAGTTTAACAGTAAAAACTTTACTAAAAAATTAACAAACTTTGCAGAACTAAATAAAAACACACAGTCTACTACAAAACTAAAACTACTCTAAAAATCATAATAAATACTAATTTAAAAAATGTCCGCAATCGGCATTCCTTGTATTAACACGAAAGTCATCAAAAGTCCGCATTCTTTTGAAAATGGGTTCTAAACCCTCGAACACATGTCCAGAGTGATCTTAGAATTTCAAAAGATATGCGTGTTCTAAGCCAAGATACAGCGCTGGCATAAGACTCGCCGTTGTTACGGGAAAGTTTGTACGCTGGGTTGCTCAGGAAAAGTTTGCATTCTTTCTCCATTCCTCCGTTCGTGCCAAAAACCAAGTGGGTAGACGATCCCATTTCCACCTCAATAATTCTTTGTTGGTACTCTTTATCATGCTCCTCGAAGATCGATTCTGTGGATTTTGTTTTGGTTATACGTTGAGTTCATATGCGTACTACGTACATCCAAGAATACTGTTACTCAACGAGACCAGAAACGTCAGGCCTTTATGTCAAGCCTAGCCTCAGGGCTTGTGACCGTGGATCTTAAGTCGAAGACCTCATTGTCGATCGTTAGGAGGTGGCCTCTACCTCGACATTCTTGCAGGCTTTGCTGAGCAGAGACCTGAGAAGGTTCCGGGCTGACTTTAAAATCGATCTCTACACGGGCAATGGCTCGGCAAATCCGCCAGTTGCAGATTGTAACGCAAGCGTAGCAAGTCCCTGGCCTGAATAGGCCACTTTCGATACATTAAAATTCTGCTTGAAAGGGAGGTTTCGAGGACAAAGACAAAGGAAAGTGGATAATATGCTAATAGCTTTCACATTAATTGCAACTTGTTTCTCTTGCTTTTGTCCTCTCTGCCTTACTATCAAGCTGAATATTGATAATTCGAAAATGGCCTATTGTTGCTTATTCAAAGACAGGCCGCCGGCCGCCTTCTTCAAGGGTTACGGCGTTGAGCCACTACCTTGCTCCGCTCCCTTGTCTTTTGCCTGCATTGTTACCCTTAGCAAGTCCGGTGAGAGAGATGCATCAATGGCCTCTCTTCTCGATTCCGCTGCCATCGAATTGAGTGACTTGTGTTGCCGTTTCAGGTCTTCCACAATTTGCTTACCCTCTGGCATGACGGTATAGCTGCTACATGCAGTGCTGTTATTAACTTAGACGAAGCGTATTGCTGTGGGGCTTCAGCTATCAGCTTTTCCACTACAATATTGGTCTTTGAATTCCGACTGGAATCCAGTAACTGCTCTAAGGTGTTGTTGACCTTCCGTTCCGTTCCGTTGACTTCCTCTCCAAACACCAATTCGGCCTCGTCAGCAAGATCTTGTGTCTTTACTATAGGCCAACTTTTGGAGCCATTGACCAGCTAACCAAGTTTCTTTCCTCCTCCATTTAAAAGCTTGTACCAGTTGTAAAAAAAGTCAATTTGGCCGCCTCCCGCCGAGTCATTGGCCTGCTTAACTTCAGGTATACGAACCCTTTGGCTCTGAATCATAATGGGTGTGTTGATCGCGTACCATGGCATGGCCAGTGGGTCACCCAGTGTTGTCCCTTCCTGAGATAAGATCTCATCTACTCCACAGATGAACAGTCTAGAGGGACTTCCGTATGTGTTGATGATATACATGGACAATTCCGGGCAACTGTTATCAGGATGTTATGTATTGCGACAGCTCTGTTCATTTGGTTGAACGTATTGCTTGCGTCAACCAACAGAATTCTGTCTGTACCATCATTATCAAAAATCTGGACCATGGCGTGTAAAGTGGCCTCGGCACCAGCACTACGACCTGCGCAAACCTGCAGGGGACCGGCTGCACGCTTGATCTCCTCCTTCAATAACGCGGATATGGTCTTGCCAATTATTCGCCTCGACACCTCTCCGACACCTATTGGTCGAACTCCTTATCCAGTGGAACGAGCCTGCAGGAAGTGTAGCTTTCCAGCAGAGAAGGATGGTAACTTGATGACAGCAGATTTCTGGTCATTGCGACTGTCTCCTCTCTCAGAAGCTTTCCGTCATTGCAGAAGTTTTTCGAGCACAAAATTCTCCTGTAAATCTCCGCATCAATTCCGGACGGACCAGCAGAACTTTTGGTTTTCATTGCTGTGTTATAAATCATTTGCTCATCGATGAGGTCAAAGATATTGGGCGGGATATAATCTAGTAAACCATGCAGGAGGCATTCATCCTCGAGGTCAGAAGCTGGGGTTTTTTTTCCTTCAAAGCTACCAGCCGATATATAGGATACGCATGTTAAAGCTTTATTGCTATCTGGCACAAAGGGCCCCGGAAGACCCGCTACCATACGGCAGAGCGCTTACGACACATTCTGTATAAACCTAAATCTTTGTGTGTTCGTCAGCTTGACCTTGCAATTGGTCCATACTCTATGATATTAAATGCCTTTGCGTTCGCCGAGTTCCTTGCAATTGATCTAAGATTGTGTGACCCGGGTACACAAAGACATTGATAATTACCTCGTGGTATGATCAGAGATGCTGATTTTCGGTGAGGAGTCCACGTCTTGCCCCATGACCTAGCTGTGTTTTTCTCAGATGATAGCGAGTCTGAAGTCTCGATAAGCGTTGCTCAAACGGGTCATCAGGAGGTCTTGAGCTGAGTGGTCAGTGACTGCTGTGTCATCTATGCAAGGAGCTCGAGGAGGACACACATCACACATAGGCCTTGTATTTCAGCTGAACTTTAGACTTTTCTCTTACTCTGGAGAGGATGAGAGCTTTCCGCCAGACAGATGCCTTCCATAGTAGACCGAAAGACGAGAAAGTTCCCGAACATGGTCAGTAAAAAAAGAGTAAAAGTAACCATATTTAACGTTGATAACTCGTAACAGTAATTCAACTGACAAACCTGAGGTCGACGTTGCGCTCATTTTACTTCCCCCTCTCCCCTTCCCTCTCCCTCTCCCTCTCCCTCTCCATCATTGCTCCGTTCTACGGGTATTTAAGCTACTTAAGCTACACGGAAAGGAAAGAAATCGAAACAAGGATACGAGATCCGGGAATCGAACTCAGGACCTCTTGTACCAAGGCCGCGCGCTAACCGACTGTGTCATCCTTGCTCAGTTTTCGTTAGCCGAGGAAGAAGCCCTGTTTGAGTTTGCTTCGGATGTCAAAGGTGTCTGATGTTGAGCCGACAAAGACCAAACCAAAGTCAGTGCCCTTCACATCACGTAGTTGAGAAATCTTTGTTTTTCTGATGAAACTGAGGAGCCTGTGTGGACACATGATCTTGAGGACTGTCTTAAACAGGCCGTCCCTGCTGACATGGTCAAAAGCCTTTGTGTGGTGTCTATGAAGGCTATAAAGAGAGGCTGCCTCTATTTCCTGCATTTATCCTGACAATGTCTGAGGGGAAGTGTTAATGATGGAGATCTTAGCTCGGAACCTGCACTGTGATTTCAGGGGCGGATTTAAGGGGAGGGTGCAGGAAGTAATTCGATCCCATATGGTTCGCGAAAGTTGTGTTTTCCTTCCCCAAGATGAACCTCCTTCCTTCCTTTCACGGAATTACGACAGTAGCCCCCTCGATTAAGGGGAGCCCCATGCCGCGTTTGAACGTCGCTGGCTTTCGCAGTACTGTCTATGGCATAGGTCACTATCAACAACACCATAAAACTCTATATTTTGCGTAAGTATTGTTTTTAATTTCTCTTGGGACCATTGTTAAGTCACAAGAGAAACTGGAAACAATGCTTATGCGAAATTTTGGAGGGCAAACAAAGACTATTACGGTATTTTAAAAGTGACCCATTACAGTAGGGCATGCGATAGCGATAGTAACTGGTAATAAGAAAGAGTAGATTTCAAACGAGTCACTTTTTAATAATTAAGTGATTTATTGTTAAGAAAAGATGAAATAGCAAGTACTTCAACAGGTGTTCGAAAACGCCCTGTAATATGCAACAGGTGTCCTGAAACCAGTGGAAGCTGTGTCGTGTAGTTTCCTACAGAAGACTAAGACAGTAGGGCTTTTAATTAAAAATCTCCAAATCATTTTGCATGTTCAGGGTCGGTGTCTTGAGAATCAGGGAATCGCTGAGTGAGGTGCATAAATATGCATCGATTTTTGGCGATTTTTGGCTTTCTACAAAGAAATGCATTTAAGCTATGGGCTTAATTAATTAATGATTCTCTGAACGACGTAAATTGAGTTCAATGCGACCCAACGAAGGCAATTTAATTGGCTTTGTTTTCATTCGTCAAGAGACGCCCATTTCCAGGGAAAGGTTTATGAAAAGCAAGGCTGGCTGCATGGCTGACATCATTTATAATTCATCATTTCGCGGTTCATCATTTTACTCCCTGAAGAAGTCAGGCCGTGCCACTGGACAAAAAAAAAACTTTAGCCAGTTTTGCTCATTTTCTCACCAATTGTTTAAATATTTGTTGGCTAGTTCTCTAGTACAGCAGGTCCCGTCTGTTGCCCTGTCAACGGGAAAAGCGTCACGCTATCACCTAAGTCACGTGATCATTGTTTATGTTTCATCACATGATATGAAACGAGACTTGCAGCTTTTACCTTGTTTTTAAGGTTTTCCCTTTATTGAGGTGTAGTCGATTTCGTGAAACTCTTAATCTAACCGTAAAAGAATATCTTCAACCTTCACAGGAGGGGAGAATGTTGTCTACGATGCGAAATGTTGGCTTCTCAGCATCCCGCTTACTTCGTCCATCACTTTGTTCAACGATCGTCTTAGCAAGGAAATCGCACAGTCACGCAAAAGCACCAACACCTACATCAACCGCAAATGCTGGGTACGATTTAAACCTGGTTAGCGGTAAGTAAATATTTTTTGCGTTAACTAAGGCGAGCTCCATTAGTTTTAGGCAAACTTTCTTCGGACAAAAAGTTAAATGCCGAAGTCTTCATGTGGACACCAGAGGCCGGGTAGCTTTCAAAAACCGGACTAAAATGGCGGAGGACAATTAAAAGAGCCACCAGAGGCCTTGCTCGCTCTTTCCGAGCATGACATGTGTCAGACCGGTTGATTTGATAGAAAGGTGCAAGTGCTGAAATGGAGGCATTCTGAGTACTACACTGTATCAGCATAGTTAGTAGAGGGGACTACTAACTATGGTATCAGTAAGGTCATGAGGTGTGCGTTTTCGAGGTCTGTGTTTCGGGATACCCATCTCACACGCTTGCTCAACCAGTTTTTCCAGTACGATGTAACGCAGTGACCCAACGTTAAATTGACACCCTCCTTACCCCCACAATCAATGATGGAAAAATGGCGCATTTTCCTGGGGGGGGGGGGAGGGGGGGGGGAGAGTGGACTAACTTATGTTAGGGGTGGGGATACACATCGTCTCATTTTGGTCTCACCTAAAGAGTTTGGGCAAAACGCCATCAAATGTAGACTGTATATAGCCGTGTAGGTGTCTTTTTTGTAAAAAAGAATGTAAAAAATTATTCGATATTATGTGAATTGATCATGGTCGATATTACTTCTGTTTATTTGCACGCTGGGTTGGGTTTTCAGTTGAAGTGAGGGGAGAATTATTGATTTTTATGTCACAAGTTCAGTTTCAGTTAAAATGTGTACACTATATTTCTACTGGGGGGCACCAATATGGCAACTGGCAACCAGGGAAAGCATGTAGAGTTGACTTTGGCTATCTCAGACATTTTGTCTCTCTTCAGAGCTTCCAAGCATACACATAGAGACCTTTCTGTTATACTTTTTCCAGTGAAGACATCTAAACGCATGTGAAATTGATTTAGGAGAAAGAAAAAACAGTTACATGATTCTAAGTCTTATCCCAAAAGTTGAGGAAAAACACCATCTTTCAATTTTTTTTTTAAATTCAGAAAACTCAATTGTCAATAATTGAAACCATGTGATATGCTTTCAGACTATGATACTAAAATAATTTCTAATAATTATTATATAATGTCCCTTAATTTAATTCCCTTATTAAGTGAGAAAATGTAAGGGAACATTCACAAAACCTTGTTGGGGGAGGGGGACTGATGAGAAATTGGGGGGTCCCCCAAAAAAATAGAGGTAAAAAGTGGGGTGTTTGAAAAATATAAACTCTCTCAAGGGGGTACCTGAAATAATGGAAAACAAAAATTGTCATCAGCCAATGTAAACATAATTGAACTAAATGTAATATTCAAGCGTGTAAAATGGGGTTGACAGCGGCGGGTCTAAAACACAGGTCACATTCCACAGGTCACTAGTTGCAGGTCATTGTTTTAGCTTTTGGAAAGTAACCAAAACCCTTAACTTGGCTGACCCTAGGCCTAAGGTTGGTTTTTAGCCCTAGGGTTAGCCAAATTGAGGGTTTTGGGTTTAACTTTCAAAAAGGTAAAACGACGACCTGCAACAAGTGACCTGTGGAATGTGACCTGTGTTTTAGACCCGCTGGGTTGACAGACCTACATTACTGCCTTGTACATGGTCTGACCAGTTTCCTTTTCCTTTGTCATAATTTTGCTCTCTTGAGTACATATTTGAATGGACACCTCTTTTAGTCACTTCCAGTAAAAATTTCCTTTAGCAATGGTTTTTCATACTTCTGTGTGATATTTTCTCTTCCAAGAAAATAGTTCGTCTTGATGATATATGTTTAGTTTCTTGGAGCTGATCTTCTCTGCAGCAGGGGGCCAGGGTTTTCTTTTGAGGCCGGAGGCAAGACATTTTCGTCCGGTGGTTTCCCATTCCATGTCCAGTACTTTGATGCCAATATATGAGGGGTTTGTTTTATTTTTTATTGGTATAATGTTTTTTATATTAATAAGAATTTGAATGAACTTAAGCCTTGCATGGGAAACTGATTCTTGGGTTTCAGAAAAACTGGAAACAGCATTTCTGATTGTTCTGCAGTGCCTGTTAGGTTGTGCCATGTATCAGTGAGATAGCTGGCTTTCTAAAGGCTTTGTTTGCCTTGCCTTTTTTCTGCATTGCTTAGCAGATCATTATGCTCTTTAGAGGGGTTTTTCTGTTTTTACTTTCACTTGTTCTTCTGACTTGTGCATCATGTATTGGTTTGTGGCCGTGAGGTAGGTTGGGGGCTGTCTCAAATTTTAGGGTATTACTAAAAGGGAGGGGTCCTCCAAATTTATAATTATTACTAATTAGAAATACACATCATTTAGGAGGTAGACACATTATTACTCTCGCCCTTTCTTTGAAAATGGTTAAAAACTTGTCTAATCTATTCTGGTTGGAAATTCTAAATCCTATGATCAAACTTCATTGATCAACTTGAAATCATCCATTTATACTCATTTCAAGAGTCGAGATTGCACATTCTTTTTTTTCATTCATGTCAAAAGAACTTTGATTTCTTGCACTTTTGAAAAGCATTAGATTTAAATGAATTATAACAACCACATTCTTATCTGGAATGTACAAGTTACCATCATTTAGGAGGTAGAGGTTTTCTTTGTTATGGAGCAAAGTTATCCTTGGTTTCAATCATGTTCCTGTTCTGTACTTTCTTTTTTGAAAGAAATCTGAATCCAATAAGTTATTGATTCTTTTTTTTTTTTGCTGTTAATGACAGGCTCCACACTGAATAATCCCCGTTCAGAGTACAGAATGGTTCGTCATTACAAGGGAAAGGTGAAGGGTGTAGTCTTGGACTGGGCAGGTACTGTTGTGGACTGTGGAGTGTATTCACCAGCTGTTGCTTTCATGGAAGTGTTCAAAACAGAGGGTGTACCAGTCACTATAGAAGAAGCACGCGAACCAATGGGATCACACAAAAGAGTTCACATCTTCAAGATCACACAGATGGAATCTGTGAGACGGAGATGGTTTGAAAAATTTGGACGCTATCCCAATGAGGAAGATGTGGAAAGGATGTATAACAACTTTGTTCCATTTCAAATCGATTGCATTTTGCACTACTCGAAAATGATCACTGGTGCAGTTGAAACTGTAAACAATTTACGTCATCAGATGGGGTTGAAGATTGGTTCTACAACTGGCTTCACAACACCCATGCTGGATGTGCTTAAAAAGGCTGCTGCTGATCAAGGCTACGTCCCTGATGTTTATGTTGCTGCAGACGAGGTACCACAGGCACGTCCATACCCCTACATGGTATGGATGAATGCAATCAAGTTAGATGTAAATCCAATAGAGGCAATCGTGAAGGTGGATGACACTGCCGATGGTGTGTGGGAAGGAACATCAGCAGGCTGCTGGAGTGTTGGTCTTGCTAAAACTGTAAGAATGCATAAGATTTACACTTATTGTAATTATAAACACCAATGAATGGTCGCTTATTCGAGGCTGGGTGCTTAATAACTTTTTTGCCTTTCGGATGGGCGCAAATTCGAGGCTGGTTGCACGTAAAGACTTTATTTTACGAGGGTAACACTAAATAGCACAGCTAATAAACTTGTGGCCCTCACAAGAGATGACTACCCTACGAGCAGTTGGTTTCTCCTACGCTTCCCGAGAGAGAAACCACTGCGAGCAACCGTTGGTTTCTTTGAGTGAGCCGCCGTCCAGCGCCAAGGTGGAATAAATTAAATTTGAACCGGTAAAACGAGTTAGTAAACTTGTTTTGGCGCTTGCGCGTGCGTTCAGCTACGTACCTTCTGCGTTTGGGCGATTTGATTTCCCGCGAAATAAGACGAAGTGATGTCAAATACATCACGTGGGGTGTGACGTACTTCGCACATGCTCGATGGAAAATCAAGCGGTTGCTCGCAGTGGTTGATCTTTCGGGAAGCGTAGGAGAAACCAACTGCTCGCAGGGTATGAGATCTACATCTACATGCTCCAGCACTCGGCAAAGTCCCTTTTTGACTTGTGGCTGTTTCTGCTTAGGTGGCCTCGTACACCACAAGCCTTTTTAGAGACATCACCGCCAAGCCGGCCACTTCTGCTGGAGAGAACAGGACAGCCACAACACCGGGGACTTTATCCCCTACTCTTCTCGAATAGTGCTTGGGTTCTTTAACGTCCCACAGGGAACTTATGAACATAGAAGACTTTTGTGAGACGGGGCCTACGGTTTATAGTCCTTATCCGAGAAGACTTGAAAGTCTAACCATTTGCAGATGAGATTACAAAGGCAGCACTTTCTCCTCAGTTATTTTAAGATCTTGAGTGTTGATCCGGCCGGGGTTCGAACCCGCGATCTCCCGCATGACAGCCCGATGTTCAACCAACTGAGCCACCGGCGCGCGGCGAGATGACCGACATTCTCCGTCATTCGTTCATAAGACTTTCTGTACATAAAATTTATTGCTCCGGTCGCTTACTTACTTAGTTAATCCTCTTCGTGTTTCAAAACACATAAGACCTCGGCTGAAGTGCGCCATTGGCTTCTGTCGGGTGCTCGTCGTTCCTGGTGACCCCATGTCCAACTGTTTTCCTTCATCTCTTTCTCCACTTTCCTCCTCCTTGTTTCTTTCGGTCTGCCTCTCTTTCTACGGCCATCAGGGGTCCACCTGAAGGCAACTCGTGGTAGTGCTGCTGGTGGCATGCGCAGCACATGATCAATCCATTTCCATCTTTTTCGCCGGGACTTGCTGTGTGATTGGTTCTGTTCCTGTTCTTCTGCGCATCTCATAGTTTGAGATTGTCTGGGACCAGTATGTACGGAGAATCCTGCGCAGGCACTTGTTCTGGAAGACTTCTAGCTTGTGGCTGATGGTTTTGGTCATCTTCCAGGATTCTGCGCCATACAGTAGAGTGAGTTCTTAATTTAAGACATTGCTTTTGAAGAATCAGATCTTTGTCTTCTGGGTGATGTTCTTGGATCTCCAAGTGCCTCGAAGCGAGGCAAAGGCCTGGCTTGGCTTTGAAATCCGGACTAGGATCTCTTCTTCTCCATCTCCGCTGGTGGTCACCTTAGATCCCAGGTAGGTAAAGTGATCAACCTCATCTACCACGTCCCCATTCACCATGATGGATTCATTGGTTTTGCTACTCATCCTCAAGTGCCTAGTCTTCTTACTGTTGATCTTCAGGCTTAAGTTCCCTGCTGTAGTTGCCAAAGCATTGGTCTTTGCCTGCATGTGTGCAGCTCGTGCGTTGGTTCTCATATATTAGGGACCTTAAGCCGCAAATTTGCATATTTAGTGGACAAAAACAATAGCTTTGCACGCCCAGCACGTGCGTTTTACATTTTGATACATTTCTTTGCCGTTCTTGTCTTGACTACGACGTGAAATGATCAAATTTGAGGTCATGTGGAGAACGAGAGCACATGATGACGAATTTTCAATTTTCTCTCTGAATATCCACACCGTTCTCATCAATTTTATTCTTGGGTTGTGCATTCACACTTTCCAAGCCGAACGACATGGAGTAATCGTAAAATTATTACAGTAACGGGAAATAATATTTTTAGACAACGTTCTCGTAGTCGTCGTCGTCGTGCTTGCTTAAGGTCCCTATTGTTTGCTAGCCACCGTGATGAGAAGAAACTAGAGTTGACGCCTGCTGCACACTTATGACGGTTTCGCCTATGACTAGATAAACGCACTCTACTCATCAATCACTTCACAAATGAAGGGTAGTGAATCCTCGAATCGAATCTTCAAATTTGCAGGATGGCTGAGCGACCACCGATCTCAAGAGTTTCACCACAGGCGCACCACCCTCTGTTGGCGGTGTGGTTATCGATCTGTAGAAGGATAAATACAGTACGGCGGTTGCGATTTGCTCGGCAATAAAGTTTGAAAGCAAATAATTCAATGAAAGATCAAAACAAAAGTTTCAACTGAGTCCTGTGTTCTGTTTTTTTTTGTTTTAGGCGTCATTTTGCGATATTCTTTCTCGGCCGCCAGTTATAGAGTCAAGAAAATTGACAAGGCAGGCAACACCGAGCCGCCGGCCGGTGACTTCGTCTTGTTCAAGCTGGAAATGACGCCGAACCAGTGAAATTCTCACCTTAAAGATACAGCATCCGATCGATTAGGGATGTCCCCATACCCTCGCCGAATTTAAACTTTACCTTTCGAAAATTCACCGAGAAAGGCGACCATGAAACGGTCGGTGCAAGAAACCACCGGACCGGATGGTATATCACCAAAATTATTGAAACTCGCAAGCCCTACTGCTGTTACCCCACTTAGCAGCGTTTTCATGCAAAGCATACGCGAATGCAGAGTCTACAATAATTGGAAAGTGGCCAGACTGACACCTGTATTCAAAAAATATGATCCTACGGGAAACAGGAAATTATCGCCTCCTCTCCATGCAAGATTTTAGAATCATGTGTAGCGGACATAATTGTGAAACATGTTTTCTCGGATAACGAAGTGCTCGTCACAGGCAACCAATGGGCCTACCTAAGGGAGATCGACAGAGCTATTACTCATCCGCCTGACTGAAACTTGGTGACGAGCAACTGATAACAAATTTTTTGTGGACGCCGTATTCATAGCCTTCCAGAAGGAGTCCGATTGCGTTTCACACTCAAACCTTCTTCACAAGCTAGAGCACAACTTCCGAATCACGGGAAACTTACTGGCATGGCTAAGACGGATTATCATTCTGAAGGGGAACGTTACACTGTAATTAATGGCGTACCCTCTGAGAATACCAAAGTTGCACACGGCATACCACAGGGATCCGTACTTGGGCCCACACTCTTCGCCTTATACACAAGCGCTCTACCGAAAGCAGTCAACACTGCAACGACACTCTTGCGTACCCAAGAGAGGGTTCGTTAACAAGCTAAATCTGATCAAACGCAGTCGCTTTTTATCTAGAAATTCGCTTTTAGATCTATATTTTAAAGTTTTTTTTACCCTCTTTTATATATGCGCTATCAATTTGGGAGTGTTGCACAAATAAGAACGAATTTAACGCGTTGGAATGCATACATTGTAGGGCTACTAGAGTTATATATAACCTCCCGCGCGACATGCCTTCTGTAGATGTAAGAAAAATAGCTAAGTGGGACTCTTTATTCGACACTTATAACGTCAAAATAGCCAACTTAATTAATTTATAAAACGTATAATCGCACAACTCCATCCTGCTTGGAACATTTAATCCAAAGGAAAGAGTCTAAGTATGACTTCAGTCATCAACATCCTGTTAGCGTAGAACGTTTTGAAACTTATATGAAAAACTCTATATCATACAGAGAATCCATTGTTTGGATTTTTAAAACCATCCGCTGTCAGTGCCAGAGTTTATGCTAAAAGGGCAAAAAAGTCTCCCACCCTCAGAAGAGTCACCGCAGATGGGTTAACAAATTGACAGTGATTTCGTCTTTTATTTATTTTATTCAGTTTGTTCCCAACGGTCGCGTTGCACTGATTGAATAGACTCAACTGCTTTGAATTCCTTTGGTCTGGTGTCTTGCACCGATCATGTTAAGAAAGCTTTAATATGGATTTCAGGATCACGTTTCTCGAGGAATCTTCGAAAGATTAACCTCAAACTCGGCGAAGGTATGGGGACATCCCTAATCGATCGGATGGCGGAGTTTTTAAGGTGAGAATTTCACTGGTTCGGCGTCAGTTCCAGCTTGAACAAGACGAGGTCACCGGCCGGCGGCTCGGTGTTGCCCGGTGTTACAAAAAGTTATATATATTTTGAAATGACGTTTCCGTTGCCGTCGCTGTCGTCTTTCCTAAAGCTCTCAAAAAAACCGCAACTTGTAAGCAACCAGTATTAAAATATCAGTGATTCAAAGCCGCAATGCCTTATTTATACAAAACTGCAACTTGTAAACCATCAGGCTCAAGATATCCGCAATTCAAAGCCGCAATACTTATTTATCTGACAAATTACCAATCGTGTCAGGCCGCCACCCGTTACCCGCCACCTGCGGAAAAGCCCTGCAGGGTGTTGCCTGCCTTGTCAATTTCTTGACTCTCTAACTGGCGGTCGAGAAAAGATCTCGCTCGCGCACTAAAAATGTCGGCCTCCAAACCTTAGGCGCATGCTCAGTACGGAAACTTGTACTCGTAGTAGCCGTTCTTGTCCTCCGATCTACAGGTCCGTAATTGGCCACTTCGGAAAATACCATAATATTTTTTGTTTGTCCCCCTTTCCCCCCCCCCCCCCCCCACATTTTGCATAAGCATTGTTTCCACTTTCTCTTGGGACTTACAATGGTCCCAAGAGAAAACAAAAACAATGTTTATGCAAAATTTGGGAGGAAACAAAAGAGTATTATAGTATTTTCCGAAGTTTCCTATTTCTACTTCAAACGCCGCTTTCCCATCTAATACCCCATTCACACCAACAAGACATGTTTAATTAAACTGGGTTTTACAATATAAAAATCAGTCACAGAAAAATGTAGGCTGGCCTTTACACGAGATTCAGGTGAGTTTCAATACATCCTTTGCACAGTGCTAAATTTGTAGTCGACAAAAATTGGTATACATGATTTACAAAAGAAAACAATTTGAAACCGTGCAAGTATTTAACTAAACATGTTCAAAACATGGTTAAGATTTGGTGTGAACTGGGTCACGTTATGTCGCCTTCCTCGTTGCATGTAACGGTTAAGGCTGCTGTTTATTGAAGCTCGGCTGACAAGTTTGTTTTTCATCATTTTAGGGAAATTATGTTGGCTTAAATGAAGAAGAAATAGCTGGTCTTGGTAAAGAAGACTACGAGAGAAAGATTTCGCGTTCATACGATATTCTTGCAAATTCTGGAGCACATTACGTCATTGACAGCATCACTGAGCTACCACCTGTCATAGAGGACATCAACCGTCGTTTGGCAAGGGGAGAGAAGCCTTAGAGGTTTCCTTTCTTTTAAATACTGTATTGTTGACTTGTGATTAGGGGTGAAGAAGTCTGAAAGCTGAAGTTTTGAGGAATTCTGATTTCAGTCGAAGCTCACACAGCTGGCTACAGCGAAAATAGTATTTTACATACTTTCACTTTCAGAAACTTTTGCGGTCGGTTTTATTTGAACGAGACTAATTTAGAAAGGAATAAGGATCCTTTTGACCCGGCGATATTTTATAAATTGTGTGTGATCAAGAGTAGGTCGAAATTTTTTGAAATTTTCAGAGTACATGCAGATGACGAGCATGTCTTTATTTTGATATATGGTATCCTATAGGTATTTATGAAATAATTGATGGTTGTGATTCAAACAGTTCAACTTTTTCCAAACCATAAATTACAAAGTTGTATAAAAACAAAAAGACCTACAAAGCGGTATGACACACTAATAAACTGACAAACGATTTTAATTTACAAAGGCATGCACAAGAGCCCACTTCCTATTAAAATTATCAATATTAACTGTTTGAAAACCATTTTCTGTTTTGATTGTTTCACTGCTCAATCATTTTCGTATTTTTGAATCCTGTTAAGTAAAAGAACGAAGACCAGAAGAAGACTTTAAACAATTACTTCCATGGCCGATTTTTACCGAGTCGATTTTATTGTAATTATTGTAATTATTGTATTATTGTAATTAGAATTATTTCATTCCAGGACCAAAGCTATTACATTAACCAATGACTACGTATTCAGATAGAAGTAATAAACCATGCAATCAGAATTAAAAGCATGCACTTAGGAATTTTTATAGCGCGTATACAGATCGCTATTTGTTTCATTGGTTTTGCTACTCATGGACTGAAAAACTACCACGAATTTTTTAGCCAATCACTGGCATAGAAATTGATCAAATGGGCTCGCGATGACGATTTCTACGCTTTTGATTGGCTAAGAATATCGCGCCTTGATTTCAGTCCATGAGAAGAAAAACCAATACGCCACTTTAAAAATACCATAATTCTCTTTGTTTTCCCTCCAAAAGTTTGCATAAGCATTGTTTCCAGTTTCTTTGGGACATACAATGATCTCAAAGAAAATAAAAACAATAGCCCATTTCCGAAGTTGCTGCATGTCTCAGTTTCAAAATGAGTCCTGGTGCACAACCATTCAAATGTAAATGAGTTGCGTATTCCTATACAAATCAAACTCATTTCCCTTACAATAGTTGAGCACAAAGACTCACTTCGAAACCGAGACTAACAGCAACTCGGAAATGGTCCATTCTTATGCAAAATTTTAGAGGGAAAACAAAGAGTATTATTGTATTTTTGAAAGTGGCCTATAATGGCGACTTGTACGAGCTCTTTAAGAAATCGTAACTGCTTTTAATTCTGGTTGGTTTTTGGCTCTGTTTGTGTATGTTTTAAATAGTCCTGGATTGACAACTGTGCCAAAAGGAGACGTGAAAAAGTTAATAAACTAGTTTCCAATTGTGGAAGGAAAAATAACAGGGTCGAGGTTTAAGGGTTTATTTTAAGCTCGGAAACGCGAGTCCAAAGTCGAGCTACTGTAACAGTAGTCTCCTTGCATTTACTCTTTCTTCAGCCGTCTTCGCCCAAAACTGGGAGTGGCTCATGAAGCCATAAAAAAAGTAAATCAAAGGAGTGAAATCTCTGAGCATGATTCGCTGCGAAACGATCATGCATGTCTAGCCATGCCCCCAGAGGAGTTTAGCTTTGAAACAAGAAAGTTCAGGCTTTTGGATGCACTCGTTAAGGGGGAAAATTTCGTTTTCCAGGGAATAATACCCCTTCTGTCCAAGACGCCTCGAAATTGGGCGATTAAAAGAAATTCAAAACGTTGAATTACATTTTTTTTTCGACGGTGACTAAAGGAGAACCTCTTCAAAGCGAGTCTAGGTGCAACGTTTTTGTGGTGGTAATTAGTTCTACTTTACAGATGAATGAAAACTAATTTTTATAAGAAAAACTTCGCACTTAAACTCGCTTGGAAGAGGAGGCAGACGTGAACTCGGAAATAACGTATTGGAGATGCGACCTCGTTCCCAGGGTCTCCATTGTCCTCATCGACAAAGAGACCCTGGGAACGAGGTTGGTGGAGATGGTCCTGGTGACAACTGTCCCGCTATAATGTTGGAACTGTCATTGTCAAGACCGTGCATTCTCGCTAAATTATTATTATTATTATTATTATTATTATTATTATTATTAGCCGTTTTTATCAATATTGAAATGCTACGAGAAGTGAGAGACAATTGTTTCTGCAAGTTTCAGAACAGGACAATATAATAGCAGACAGAAGAAATAACAACGATATTATTTTATTATAAATTACAACGTAACAAACGTCTTTTGAAACGCAACTAGAACGCAACCTTCAATGTCCGCCAAAATTGTTGCTCTGCTTTGTTGAGATGTTTAGAGATTTTTCGATCCAACAATCAGTTCAAGGTCAGATTTAACCTCGTCCCCAGGGCGCTTTCCTTAAATGAAAGAAGGGGGTAGTTTCTAAAGAAACTGTGGTGCTGCGTCGGTGGGGAAGTAGAATACAAAAATTTGGTTCTATCAACGGAAATTGACCACCGTACAGAGATTCTAAAAGCTGACGTTTCGAGCGTTAGCCCTTCGTCAGAGCGAATCGAGGAACTATGGGTTGTGTGCAGTTTTTATCGTGGAATAGGAGCTATTGGTGGTCCTGGCGTAGCTCCTTGGTGAGTTTCTTCAACCTCGATTCGCTCTGACGAAGAGCTAACGCTCGACACGTCAGCTTTTAGAATCTCTGTACGGTGGTCAATTTACATTATCAACTCCTTCTGTCAATAACTGGTCAACTGTGTGGGCCGTCCATTGCGAAACATCGCACGAGTTAGCAAATAGCAGAGCTGGAAGACTCGTAAGAGCACGTTGTCTTCCTCCAGATATGTCGCTAAAACGACGGTCACTTTGATGAATACTTCCATTAACGTATAACGTAGCGTTTGAAATTCGTAAAAGCACATTGTCACATTGTCGCATATTCTCGAATCCTATTAAAATCCTAAAGCATGTGACAAATCCAACAAAGCATAGCATGTGGAAGAATGTGGACGATTTAAGTGGACGATCACGATTTACGCATGGTGATAGGTCCATAACCGTTGATCGATGTACTACGTATTCAGAAAAGGAATAAAATCGACGCTGGAAAGCGCTATATATACGTGCGCAGTCCTACTCGGCCAAAACCAACACAGGTAACCGTCCAGATTGGTGTTGCTGCGAGCGAGGGCAGCCAGCTCGCAGCAATAACGTAGATGATAGTGATCAGAAAAAGGCCGGAAAGCATGACGTGCATTCAGGGTAATGCCGGTGTAGCAACCGAATACTCCTGGGGTGAGGACAAAGGAACAAGAAACCGCACACGCTGCACCAAGTGAAAGACAAGCACACCAGCGACGTTTCTGTGTTTTCACTGCCACATGCAAATCACCTTAAAAGTTTTGGATATTTAACGAAAGCTCTAAGAATTTTCACCTTCAAGATTCTAGTCTCAGCTGACATATTATTTAAACTGAGAATTCAGAGATAATTTTCTCGGGCATCGTGGTTCAAGTTACTACTGTTTCCCATGACTGGACAGATGTAGATGAAGCTAGGAAATTGTTAACGTTGTACATAGGATATCACGAATTAGAGTGTAATGCTATGGAATGAAATACATGATGAAACTTCAGGCAGTATTTTTAGTGTCCAGCTTTCTCATAAGGTACAAGAAACCCGAGAAATCAGTAAATAACATTTTGTTTTTGATTCATTGCAGTTCAATACGGGCCCTCCGAAGCACAGGGTATAGGTAGTCACGTGGATTGGGGAAAGAAACTGTACTTTTACATGATTGTGCTTCGGTTTTTACACCACTAGACTGCAAAACAGTCGTTATCTTCCATTTTCGCGCGCGTTTGAGGCGAGAAATTTTTTCGCGTCTCTCCCCATTCTCCCTCGCCGTTTCTACACTCCCTCCGGCCTCCAGACCTTTCATATGATAATATATACCGGCTTAAACACTTCGGCTAATAGCGCAGAATATGCAGTAACCGACTTCCTCCAATTAAAGCGGTAGCATATATCAACCCGTTTTGTCTTAGAGTTGCTTAGCTACCTTAAAAGAAAGCCTGTATTGAGAAATGACCAAATTGACACCCAGACCATTAAATTGCAAAAAGCACGATGACGTACTCGGCTTGCAACGAACCTGTCACACAGTTGCGCTTGCGCAGAACACCTCCCAGTCATGTGTTGACAGAAAATGTACTTGAGTTTGACTTATTCAAATGCTTTGACTGCTTTCTATCAGGGGCTGTTAGGAGCCGGTGCAGAGCAAGGTTAATGATACCATAACCTAGAAAACTGAAAAAGGTTGTTACGTCTTCCTCTCCCCTCCCCCCCTTAAATAAAGTTATTGAATTATTGTATTGTACCATCTTAACCTGATGGTTTCAAGCTTTTCGTTGATTGTAACCGCCAATGTTGTACACGCGAAAAGTACTGAGTGTTCTTTTTTTATGGTGACACTCAATTTTGTTATTTCTCTCATTGCAAAATAATGGTTTTCCGAATGGGAATGCTAATTTGCTGACAAACCAGTTTGCTCACAGAAGGCACCATTCGATTTACAACTTGAACTAGGTAAACCTAGCTAGTTAAATCAACAATATTAAGCCCTTTGGCTTCGATAAAGAGAGAGTTATGATATTTATTAGCCATCAAAAACTGATAAATTCTTGCAGGGTGGCAAAGGCGCTCGGTTCCCATCCATTCTTTGTAAAATTTCAAATCTTCAAAGATATATATAAAGGTATACCGGGTTCAAATTTTCAGAGATCGACAGCTCATTATGCAATGCACTTCCAATATTCAGTACTTTATTCTCGGCTGACTGACTGAAAACGATAGTATTGTGCTAACGAGGCAAAACTGAAATGCAAACAAGCATTCCCCTCTTGTAATTGGGTTTTCACTACCTACGTTTAGTATTTAAAGTTAATTAAGCCAAAGAGAGAGTTGGCACTTCTACAGCACCGAGCCAAAGGGTGGAAAAGCATCATAAAGCACTCTGACATAAAGTCACAGTTTCTGTAGTGGCGTTCCTTTAACAAGTGGCCGGCGAGGCTTGCGAGGTTTTTCCGCTGTTTTCTTTTCGGAAGCGGAGCTGAATCCTTCGTGGCTTTTGCCGCTCATTCCGAGTACCCTGGATTTTTTGGGGGATTATTAATTTAACATGTCAAAACAAGTTGGGTTCCCATTGAACAAACGCTTCAAATTTTTGTTTGTTATTGTTGTTGTCGTTGTTGTTTCGGTTAGTGATGATCACATTAGTAATTGACAAGCGGGGTTCGCGACATTGAAGAAGGAGAGGCACTGGTCACAAGCATTTTATTTGCCTGAAATGTCAATCACGGGATGAAATGGCGGTAACTGTATTTCAACAAAAGTGAGTTGTAATTCGATGAATTAAACATGTACGGCTCGCTTTGTTACACATTCCATTGTTAACATGCATATTAGGGACTTCATGGGCTTAGCAAATCAAGTTTTCACGTTTAAAACAGTCCTAATTCCATGCATTTTACATCATCTCTAGGAAATTGATGCAAATTGGTTTCATTTCCGTGGTTACGACGAAAAAAGTTTGGTTTATGCCCTGACAAGGGCTTAAAAACAATCAATTTTCAAGTTCAGAAAATATGATGAATATTCAAACGGCGTAACAAGATTGTATTTTATAAAGCTATTAATACAGATAATGATTTACAATTCAAAAGGCGATGGAGTGGTCACTGTTCAATCAACTCTGTATGTAACAAGCACTACAGTTCCGGTTTTTGAAAAAGTCATATAGTCAAAACAGTTTTCGTACGGTGGGCCAGTTCCCACTGACAAATAAACACTAGGATCTTTTCTGCTTTAGGAGAAATGAAACTTTTTATAATTACTACGCAGATTGTACAAACAAGCTATCAGTGGAGCGAGCAATCCACTTGTAATCAAACGCCGAGCGAAATGTGTCATTATATTATCCATGTATGACTGGCCTAAATACAATAAAGCAAGGTGGACCGCTTAAAAGTCTTAAAAGGCACGCATGGCCGTTTTGTAATTAACATACCAGAGAAGAGTTGAAGAGTGAAACCATTCTGCACATTTCAAGAAAGTATTGAGTCTGAATTGGAACAACCACCTCCTTCGAAAGATGAATCACAGTTAAGGTAAGCTACCCTAAGTCAAGTGATTAATTAATACTATTAATGTCAGGTCATGATCAACTCATTCTAGTCATAATCGTAATTCCACTAAGAGCCATGTTTTTAAGTAATTACGCCTCGCAGCCGTCCTTAATTGAAATATAATCTTTCATGCAAATTATTTCAAATTCATAAGGCTTGATAACACCACCTAATGCAAATGAAATTTTAAGACAGCGGTGCCTGTCACAATCTTTGTCTAGCTGTTTCTACGATGGAGAACGCTTAGACTGATCAGGGAGCCGTTACACTCCAATGCACCACGCACTTGTTAAACAGTTCAGGTGAGCTGTTTATAGGTCACTGCTTATTTAGGCCACTCTTTTCATCGTTTTCTTGGCGATGCGTTATCAAACTGTTAGTTGTATATTCAACAAACCACAAACTGTGTCTGATCAACAGCTCGCTCTATTGTACACTTATACTATGCGAACAATCCTTTACTCCTGTCATCTTTGTTCTTTTCATAAATCCATCAATACTTGATTCGCCGTCCAGATCTCCTGCTAAGAATTTACGACACGATCCCGATCTTTTAGATTCGCTTACCTTGGCCCGCTGTACTTGAAAATATTAAGGTTTCCAGCTTATTAACCATTAGATTTAGCCTGCGTCAGTTGAGTGCGTTGAGAGGATGTAAAATATCACAACAACTCTCCTATTGTTTATGCTGACTCACAGCATTATTTCATTATTATTCTTAGCATTATTTTGCCGTCGGGAGGAGTGATTTTCCTCTTTCCAAGGCGAAAAGGCCGTTCTGTTGATTTTCAAGCAAGGAGACGCCAGTAGAAAACCAAGGCAGAGGACAGTGACATAATATCTTCGTAGGTATAAATCCGAAATATCTTCGCACTTGTCAATGTAATGACTGTAATAGATACGTTAAATTACTTCTGCGGAGGTTAACCAGAACGACGTATCCAGAGAAAACCTAGACTAACCCAGTTCTAGCACGTTCTATATTCCTTTTAATCCATCGGTGTCGTTGAGAGTAATTTATACACAGATGATCCCATGATTTACTTTGTTTCAGTTCTGTTTAATCATAGTGAACTTTTCTTTGTTGTACTTCTCATAATTGTGTATTTTGTTAGAGTTTATGACGTAGCTTCCAAATAACGTCAAATTCATGGTCGTCAGTTTGCGAGTTCCGTTCAAGTGCCTTCCTCAGAGATGAACAAACAAACGATAACAAAGCTGGTAATTTCGCGCCAAAAATTGGGAGAAAATGCTCGGACAAAACAAACTCCCACTTGAACTATTCATTTCGATTAAAGGGGATTTCAAAATATTTTTCCCATATCGGTCGCCCATTGACATTAAGTGTAATATACCAACCAAGATGTAGAACATACGCCGACGTATATTCGGGCTATCTGATGCAAATTCTATCAAATTTTATTTGCTTAGAAGAAAAGTGAACGAGAATCCAATATCATATCAATATTAAACGACTTTTGGTCCTAAAAATTCAAAGTATTATTTATATTTATCTTTTGAAATCTAGAAGCAAACTTCTCTAAAATGAGATAGATAATTATTATCGTGTGATAATTGCAACAAAAACAGGAAGTAGGTTGAAGTTTCTTCACTTGCGATTAGTAGGATTACTCAAGCAGAACTGGCCTCCGGCAGAAACAAACTTCTGCCAGCTGTTTTATATGTAAAGAGATTAACATCACGCGGCACAACTTTACAGGCTGCCCACAAAGGCCACGTATCCACCGCAGAAATTTAACAGTCAAAAGGGAAAATTCTTGATAATTGGCTTCTAGAGGCTTTAACAGTCACTAAGAATACCACAGGACACCCAGTGCCTGCTGCCCATGACAACCTGTTAACCCATGGTTAGCCTGCGAGCAGGCCCTCCGAGGGACTGGGGTTGGGGGTAGAATGAGAGCCTGCCCGCAAGGCTTTGTATTCTGAATGTCGCGTCCAAATTTTGGACGCAAAATACTGATTGGCTGAAATGAAATAACCTCGTGACGTCACCAGTGACAAGCTCCGACAATAAGAAAGCCTCTTCGCTTCGCAGAGATGAGGTGGTCAGAAATGCGTCTGAGAAAATTGTAGAATGTTGCAATTTACCATAACTTTACATAATTAAAGGTCGGGCGACGCGATGCAATGGCTTCTCTACTGGAAGGAAGGAAGTTCTATCTCTGTTATCCACAGGATTCGGAAAAAGGCTTATTTCCCAACTGTTTTTCGTAGCGGCCAAAATACAACGAGGGCGACTTCATGTCACCGTGGTAGTTTCCTGTCCTCGACAAAGCATTATCGCTGATCACATTTGGACAAAAATGGGCCTTTCGGCTGCCTCTGTTGCTGATTTAACGATAGAGAACGATAGAGGAACTCTACACGATTTTAGCGAGTATTTGGTTAAGCCGAAAAGGCGACTCCACAAATGATTGCTCGATCTCCTCGTAACTCCGCAAATACTCAATAAACCTTTGAAATAAATTGGTGTAGGTATTAGAATATTGTAATGTATGTAATGTCTTGATTCATTAAAATAAATTAAAAAAGATAACCCCGCTTCGCTTTACCGAAATTTAGCAGCAGTTGTGGTCGACGATTCTCACACAGAGGAGATGCGGTCAGGGAAAACGAATTTCTCTATTACGATTCCCGTCGTTTGAAGTTTGTGTGCTTAATTTTTCCCTAACGAACGAAACATTTGTTCCGCGGAAGGGACTTCGACGAATTACCGTAATGAATATTCAGCTACGCTTTACAGCATCAGCAATAGTTGTTATAGGCTTTTCTGGCGAAGTCTTCCTTCCTTTACAGTTTTTTTTTGAGTTTCTGCCTCGAGCAAATTGAAATACACAACGGGTGGCTTTCTGTTTTCTGTTCTTTTTTCAATGTTTACTTCGGGTGCGCGTTGATTGGCTAATTTTTGACAGCTCTCTCAGCGTGACATCAGGAGGCGGCATTCAAAATTCAAAGGGATGCGTGCAGGCTCTCCTTCTCTCCCACCGAGGAGAGAGAGCCTGCTCGCAGGCTAACCCATGGTAAGCGCTAACCTTGGGTATCTTCAAAAGCAACAATTTGACCATAATAAAGATGTAAGAAGATTGATTCGGCATGAATTTTTCTGCATCCGAGCTGCATCCGAGCTGCACGTACATCTTTGTAACGAGTCCTTTTTTTAGGCTCATCAATGTCACGTGTTTAAATATAGTTTTCCAGTTTTTCACTTTTCAGTTCATACCCTTCTCGTCATCATCGTCATCAGTCGCATGTGAGCAAAACTATTGTCGGGCGAAATCATAACTCTATCTCGCGTTAGGTGTTTGTCGTCATTATACTTCTAACATCATTGTGGTATTGTAGAACTGAGTTTTTATCCAGCATTTTGTAGTAGGTTTTAAAATTTCCAATTTTTCTGCGTTTACTGCAAATTAGTACTCCAACGCTAAATACACTTGACACTTAATAAAGTTCCTTAAAGGTCCTTTCCATTTCTCCTAACTCTTTTCTTCTGATTCAAAATTTAAAATGACGACCAAACGTTTGGCGAAGATTGGGTTCTCGAGGAGCGTCTTTGAAAATTGGCTTGACATATGGCTTTCTCTGTCCAATTTAATACCCCCGGTATTTTTTTATGCTCATACACTGAGATACGAATTCATTGTCCGGGCATTGCTTTAGGTATGAACTTGACAACAAAAGACTAGAGAGCTGTTACGAGACGGCATTCTAAACTTTGTACTTGAGGGTTGAGACCGCACTAAAACATTCGACATTCTTGGCGATACAAAGAGATAGAAAAGTTTATTTAGAGCTCCGGTACCGGACGATGATTAGTTTTAGGTGTGGATCCAGAAATAAAATTGACCAAAAGTTCTGTCATGTTGGAGGGACCGGTCCAGCGATGTGCTTTCTCATTCCAGAAAGTTTCTCCTCGTTTTAAAACTCGAATAATAGAGCAAGGCTGTCTGTGTGGCTGAGGTTAGTAATATTTTCCAATATTTCGTCAGCGGAACGCGGGCTTTACTTCTTCAGGGAGTAAGTTGTTATACGTGTATAAACTTACTTACCTTTGCTTTAGCCAGTTGACCCTAGCAAACAAAATTGTTCAAGTCATTCTATTTTCATTTTCAGTTCAGTATCTCTGCGGTGAGGATGTTGTGTTCGATTTCCGTAAAAAAAATTGAGTAAATTTGACTTTGTTTATCAGTACTTCTATTTGTCTGAAAAAACCTATCGTTTGGAATTTTAACAATTCTCTGAAAATCAGATGCGCTTTAGGGCTCAATCATCGCTGACCACGCGGAGTTGATTCATGGGGATTCCGACAATAAAAACAATTTGCTCTACAAGTATAGGAGTTACTTGCACTGTATAAGTATTGCGATCTGCATAGTTCATTGTCCATGGTAGTTGAACCTCGTAACTAGGCGTTAAAGCACTCACGTCGGCGAACGTAATATGATGGCATCGCATGATCCGCGTTTTTTACAGAGTTTGACATGGACTGGATTTTCAAAGTTGAACGAAAATAGATAACAATGTGTGATGTCAGTTGAGACAATACAATGCATTTTAAAAGGACATTACTTTCTTTGAGTACGCGTCTGTTTATGTGCTGTCGTATTGGCTTGAAGAATAAGACGAGATAAGATAAATCGATCGATAACTGGATTAACATCGTGTCAAAGTTCGGTCATTCTGAAGAGGGCCACTAGTTGCAATGAAACAGCCTACTCCAGTTTATAGCTTTGTATTTTAAAAATCCATTGGCTTTAAGAGCTCGCTGGTTTAAATAAGACGAGAACTGTCTCATATTCGTTGTAAAGCGTGCTCCTCGATTCAATGCTGTTTATATAAGGCGGAAAAGGTTGATATCAGTGTGACTGGAGGTGAGTGGTTATTTTTTATGTGCTTGTATAAAGACGCAAGCTGCGCTTTGGTCGATCCTACTGACCATCAGACCAGGATACCACGAACTCCTGCAGTATTAAATCAGTACGGCAAATTTTTAGTTTCCGTTGGAAACCGCCGCTCAAGACCGTTAAATGAAGCAGGTCCGGTCTTTCAGTTTGTCTATAATGTCAACTGAATGAATCGCTTTCATCAGGTTGCGGGACAAATAGTTTGTTCTCTTCTGTCTCTTGCTCTTATCATTTTATTATGAGTGTAGTCGATGGGTTTTTGGCACCAAAATGGGTCATGCAGCTTTTCTTCGAGAGAAATCCCGAAGATAGCTTCAGAGAGGGATTATCATTCCTTCGCATATCAGCAGATTGCAAAAGAATAGTTTTCGCGGATGTACACAAAAGAGTACATATATTAAATGTCAAGGCTTAACATTTTTTAAGTGGTCAGAACTAATTCAAATCGTCCGATCTGTTTTAATAATAAGAATGCGGCGACCATTATTTATAGATTAACATCTATAATACGATGCGTAACTTAATAAGCCGTGATAGAGCTGGCTTGTTTGAAATCTCCTAATCCGACATTTGTTTTAACTGAACGGGTAGCAAGTCCCAAAATTCCTATTCTTGTCAATGTATCCTCTCTTATGAAACCTCTAAAAACAGTAGAATCTGAATTCTTTTGTAGTGCTTAGTTATTGAAAACAAACATTTTTAGTTGCTTAATTCCATAAAAAAGGAAGGGGAAAGTCATGAATGAATTCTTGAGTTTTTTTTGTGTCATGAAATCTCAATCTTTGATGTTATTGGCTCAAAATTTTGTTTTCTGGGTGACTGAAAGACGATCTTTCAATTTCCGGAATTTAGGCAGCTCTGCTTGGGGGTTTACGTTTTTCCGGCGGTAATCGGTTCGTACGTGCCCAAGCGTTTGTCTTATCTCGGAAGAGAACGGAGAGAAGAGGAGATTAATCAATGGCGGAAATATTCAGAGAAGGTTTGAGGAATTAGTTGAGATTTTGCGTTTCAAATTGCATAGGCTTTTATAAAACTGGAATATTTCAGACCCTAACGTCGAAGCAACGCATACCATGATAACAAGGCGAGAATAAGTCAAATGCCCCATATGAGTACGTCTCAGAGAACGATCGTTATGCGTTTTTTCGATGACTTTCTGATAATTGAGATGATATTTAATTTGCTGAGAAACACTTTTTGGATCATTATCAGCATCTGTGCACGGGGCCTGTTCTTTTTTTCTCGTTTTGACATAGTTTGAAGCCACCCTGTGTGAAGAAATTTGAGTGAAGCGTAGAAAGTTACAATTCAAAGACCCAAATAGTTTCGAAATTTCTTCTCGTGTCTTTATCAGGGGTGATTTAGTGTTATAGCATGAGTCCTTTTATATGTTACCAATTTCCTAAAAAGGGAAAGGATGCGCTAATTGACAGTAATTAGCGTCCTTTTCTATTAAAAAGATGCAAATATATCGCCATTATCACAAGGAGCGTGGACGCCGCGTGGACGGCATTGATGTTCCAAGCCTCCAAACAACTGCGTTAATTGTGCCGCTGATTGGTGACGGTGATAATTTTAGAATTTCCCCACGTAATTGTGAGGTTAGGTTTGGCAAGCCGGAGTTTTCCTTTTTGAATCCTTTTTCCTTCGTTTTTGCATTCTTTCCCATTCATATTTTCTATGTGTCTGCCACTTGTTAAATTTGATGATAAAATAGCCTGCTGTTTAGCATTTGCCATAAAATGCAACCAGTGCTTTGGAAAACCGTTCCTTAAATAAACCGCTCTTCCCATTTTGTCTTGAGCGTCAATGAAGAGGACTTAAGCGACTCATTAAGAATAACTTATCATCCGGTTCTCAACCTGCAAGATGACATGACGTGTCGTTTTACTCCTTTTTTTTACGATCTTCAGCAGTTATATATTTCTTTCAAAGTTTCATATCGAAAGATATATTCAAGACATAAGCCAATTGATGTTTTTCAACAAGTTAAAACTCAATCAGGATAAAACAGGGCTGCTGTTTATCTATCCACACTTTCGTCTTCTGCCATCATTGGATTATCTAAAGTTCCGCCCCTGTTGGCAACTAAGCTGAGCCGTGCGTAGGACACGTTTGAGGAACATTGTAATTCCTATGCCACGAATTGTCTTATATTTATATCAGGAACATCAGAAATATTATATATTTTGATGGATTGCTTGGAGATCAACACTCATATCTTCCAGACTTGATTATTGCACCTTGCTGCTGTATTGTATCGGGTCTTCAAAAACTCACTAATAATATTGATGAGCCTAACAGCCTATCAAAACATCGATAAAACGTCACGTGTATGAGCTTTTTATCCTCATAAAACATAGCTTGTTTTTCTTGTATGCTAATATTCACCTCTTACTTTTCGTCCATCTTTATTTTCATTGTCTGCCAAGTACTGTCAAACGCCTTGAACTATTATTGAACTACAAGTGCTCTCATATTATTATTATTATTATTATTATTATTATTATTATTATTATTATTATTATTTAGCAGTATAAACGTTCGTATGCTAGCTTAGCACATAGCTCAATAGGGCGCTATTGCGTAACCTAAAGGCTGTAAAAATAACCTGAATATGCCTAAAAAGTTCGTATCTACATACATCTATCTATATATAAACGAATTACAAAGGTTAGCTTCGATTCTTTAAAAGGTAGAAATGTAAAATGAATATCTTCAGACCTATTAAAACAATAACATTAAAGCTTCTAAGACGATTCTACTTGCAAAAAAAAAAAAATTATTTTGATCCTAATAATTGTTCTGTTGTCTCTGACGGGGGTTAGTATCTACTTATGTTAACACTTTTAAAAATCTCGCAATGTTCAGACTTTCAGACATAACGACCTTCTGCATTTTCAACAATACTTCTTTACCCCTTTTAACTCCTACAAGACTTCGGATGGTGCTCTCCAGTTCCTCACTATATCCTCCTAACACGTCCATTACGATGTTAAACTGTTTCACTTGATATCCAGGAAACTGCCTCTTCAATTCCAGCCGCAATGGGGCATACTTTTCCGTCTTCTCGCAGCTCTTGATCTCCCTGTTGTTCATCCAAGGACAGCTCACCTACAGCAAGATGACAGATTTTGCTGTGCTATCCACTATTCGGGCGTCAATTCTGTTAGCTCTCGCCGTCACATGATCCGCATAAACAGGGACATCCCAGAAGGCTTGCGCTCGGTCATTTTGATAGACAGGTTTAGGCTCGCTCAGTGAATACCATGGCGGTACACTGTCCATTAGGTCTAGGCTGTGCTGCATCTCAAAAAAAATTACTTTCAACACCGCATTATGTCGTTGCAGATATTTGGACTGGACAAGCGCAGAGCAACCAGCTAATACGTGTGCCACCGTCTCAGCTGCCTTGCCACATAAACGGCACAATAATCTGGTCTGACCCCGTTCTTGTCTTCTTACTCTGGTACACTCGGGTGGGAAGTAACTGTTCGTACAGCTCAAACACGCCAGCGATAACATATGTCGGGCATGTCCTCCATTGCCACAGCCAACTAAAGCTATGGGATTGTCGGACATCCCCTGTAACAGAGCTTTCTTGTTCTTCCTCCCATCGAAAAGCTATCAACTTTCCCTGCCAAGCCTGGCCTGATACCTGATCTTTCAATTTCTTCTGCTGTGCGCTTCTTAGCTTTTGCTTGATCTTTGACTCTTTCACTACTTCGCCTTCCTCCGTGCAGCACATTGGGGTGGGGTATGTAAGAGATAGCTCTAATCCAAGCTCTCTACTAAACTTTGTCGCCTCCTTAACGAGTGAGCGTTATGGCCAAGCACACCTGAACGTTCTTCGAACTTCCGAACAAGCTCCATTGTCGGGTCAGTGTTCTTGAACAGTTTAAGTGCGCCTTTGATCTTGATGGCCTTATACTCGTCCTCCACCGATCTCAGGCCTCACCCGCCCTGATCCCGCGATAGGTAGCACAATGTGGTTGAGCCCAGAGGATGTTTACCACCATTGCTGACCACGATCTTGCGTGCTTCTCGATCGATTTGTTGAAGGTCAGTGACTGGCAGGTGCTGGGTCCACATCAAATAGCTCAGAACGGGCAGGGCATACTGGTTTGAAGCAACCACTCGATGGTAATCTGAAAGTAGGCTGAACCATATAACAGAGAGTCTATTCAAATACTCCTCTGAGGCAACCTTAAAAGCCAGTTGATCTTCTTGTTTCGATGTTTCCAGTACTCCAAGAAATTTGTACTGCTTGCCTTCTTTCAAACACTGTATGACTGATGACTCATCAAACTTAACTCCTTCCACATGTTCCACTTTTACACCCCTCTTAACATGCACGACTGAGCACTTCTTAGGGTTCCACTAAAGCCCTATGTCTGGCATCTTACCTCTGGTTGATCTGAGGACGGATATTATTATTATTATTATTGTTATTATTATTATTACTATTATTAACAATTATTCACCGAAGTGGAGGTAAATATCCACCACGTTCACCAACACTGAGGTGAATAATTGTTATAGTATATACCACACTACTCGGAGGAAACTCGGAGGTGAATAGTACTTGGATAATCACCTCCGAGTTAGCCAATCTGCGCGCGCGGAGAGCACTATTCACTTGTGTAGTATATACAAATTAATAGTAGTATATACTAAAACAGTGGATAGCGTTGAACACGCGCACTGATTGGCTATTGAAACTCTGGATATCCTTTACTATTCACCTCCGAGCAGTTCGCGTAATCTTTGCAGGAGTAAATGAGTTAAAATCATCTTTTTATGTTATATTATCTCACTGTTTTATTCTATACTAAAACAACTATTTACCTAAGAGTCGGTGGCTAGTGGTGGATATTTACCTCGCCGCTTCGCGGCGAATTACTTTGGTTTTGCATTACTTCAATCAGTGATTGGTTCAAAGTTCTCGCGCCACTTTCTCAACCAATCAGAAGTGAAACCAAAACCAATCGTGGCTCGCGCGTGCACATTTTTCCGCGCTTTCTGTCGGCTACGTGTAATTACTTCGAGTTTCGATTGGTTTACCGGATTATCTCCCTCCTTTTTGATTGGCCAAAGCAATTACTTTGGTTTTTGTTTTACGACACTCGATTGAAACTCGTTCTATTGCGAAGACCAATCAGAGATAAGGGCTCCAATCCGAGAACTATGAGCAATCTAAAATGGCGGAGGTTGAAATTGTGACTAAAGTGACGTGTTTCCAACAATGTTATATGGGTATCCAACAATGTTAGAAGCGTTCTTATAAAGCCCCGGCTACACGTTCAAACATTGTTATAAAACATTTGTTGGATCAACAATGTTAGAACGTGTAGCATGCTTGTTTGATGACGAGTTTCCAACAATTGTTGTTGGAAGAATGTTTTGATTTCGAGCAAACATTTTTTCCAACATACAACAAATGTTGAAGTGTGTAGCCGCCCTTTCAACAATATAGCAGTTGTGTTGAAACGACTAAAGTAAGGTGTTTCCAACAATGTCATATGCGTATCCAACATTGTTATAAGAAAGCTTCTAACACTAATGGATACGCATACAACACGTCACTTTAGTCGCACAATCGTTCTGATGGCGTATGTGTTGGTCTTTGCAATACAACTTTGTTGAAAGGGCGGCTACATGCTTGCATGTTAGACAAAATGTTTGATCGAAATCAAAACATTCTTCCAACAAAAAATGTTGAATGAATGTCATCAAACATGCATGCTACAGGGACGGCGGAGCCGGGAAGGCAGGGGGGGCTTTAGCCCCCTCCCCCCTCCCCCCAATTTAAAGCAAAAAATAAAATAAGAAGTAAAACATCTGTCATTTTACGGTTGATCCACGTTTATGTTTTTGATATATCGTCGAGAATGCTGAAAGTAGCATTTCCGAGCTTCAAGATTTCAAAATGTTTTGGCGGAGAATTCCCTCAGAACAAGTTAGCGTCTCCGGAGCTTGCTTGTTAGCCACCCTCCCCCCCCCTCACTTACAAAATACGCTCCGCCGTCCCTGTGCTAGACGCTCTAACATTGTTGATCCAACAAATGTTTTATAACAATGCTTGAACGTGTAGCCGGGGCATTAGAAGCATTCATATAGCAATTTTGGGAGGTGTTCTTCTAACAATGTTACAACGTGTAGCCGGAGGCTTAAAGTTTTGTATTTGAGGCAGTCCCATGCAGGGGCGGAGTGCAATGCCCAAGGGCCATAGAACGCGGCAGAAAGATGACATAACGCACGGGCTTAAAGTCTCACTCGACTGTGGAGCATTAAAGATAACACACACTGTTCGAAAAGAGTAGGCCACGGAGTTCCCAGGTGTTGTGGTCAGGCCTGAATTGTCCAGCAAAATGTGACCGGCTTGGCAGTGATGTCTCAAAAAGTTTTATGGTTTATGAGTCCACGCAAGAGAAAATGAGGGGACAGAGAAGGAGGCTCCCGGTCCAGCCCTTGGGATATGTCATGTCCACGAAAGTTATTTTTAGACGAGCGGAAGTCTTCCGAGACGTCCGCATGCAGGCCAACCTCGGTCCGATGTTTGAAAGAAAATATATATTCATCAGCCTTCCACGTGCGCCATCATTTTCTCTTTTCACTAAGAACCTGAGAGCGAGGCAAGACTGTATGCGGACGTCTCAGAAGACAGACTTCCGCTAGAACAAAGACTTCCGCTCGTCTAAAAATAACTTTCGTGGACATAACATATCCCGGCCAACGCCTTGAGCCTCCCTCTCTGTCCCCTCATTTTCTCTTGGTCCACGTAAGCAAACAAAGCCATAAGCCAAAGGGGACGTAACTGCCGAGTGCTGGAGCACGTTTAGAAACTTGGGTGCAAGTTCATTCAGTTTGATTTATATCTGATACACGATATGTCATGTATCTTTTTATTTTAAACCAAAAGAACCCTTTTCGTCTTCAAACTCTACAGGTTTTTTGTGTCAGTCCATAGCATATTATCGTGCCACGTTTATTCATGCGTTTTCCAATTATTAGAATAAATTCAAATGAAAAACTCTTTACAGCAGAATGTTAAAACGACCGCCTGTTTCAACTGATAAGCGTTGTAATGAAATCCCCTTACGCAACGAATGATACACGATGAAGGCGCTTATTAAATCAACCGCAAAGAACGACAACAGCTGATCGCTCACAACTGTTACAGTCCGAGCATGTAATTGGCGTTGTCGTACGATTTCCGTCGGCATTATGTTTCTTAGGGCGCTTTCCTTTCGTCAGGGGCACCCAACGTCAATTTTCGGAAAATATCAGTTCGGAAGGCGATTTGAGATCTAGAATTTTCGGAAAATTTGTTCTAAAATTTCTTGCTTGTCTGCCTGTCCTAGGATTTTCGAACATCTAAAAAATGCTATAATTGCCCATTTTTAACGGATTTTTACCCTAAAAAGGTCACCTAGAATCTTCGGGAGTCTTTTTTCTGGCTGAAATTATCGAAAAGGTAAATTTTGATCCCTTTAATTTTCGGATCACTAGACTTTCAGCTAGGAAATCCGAACAGATAAAAAAAAAATAGGGGATAAAAATATACCTATATCTACCGTTTAAATACCAAAATACGTTTAACAATGCTATGTTTAAGTGGTTTTGAACTATATTCTCGTTGAGTGCCCCTGTTTCGTCAGAAGTGGCCGGCCAGACCAGTCATTTTGAAAAGAAAATGCAACAATTTGAAGAAGCACTTGCATGATAATCCCTCGCATTCTTCTGGAGGATAATTTATTATCCTCGAAGTGTGTTTACCCGGTCTGGCCGGTCAGTTCCGTCAAATGCAAAGCGCCCTTAGTGTTTTGAGGTTTGAATGCTGATTAATTTTAGTCTTTCCGAAATTGCTGAGGTCTACGACCTCAGTTTTAACAATGATCTTTTTAAAGACGATCGAAAAGACAGCGACATGATGTCAGTCTGCTGATGAAGTCATACAGATAGGATTTGTAAACTGCGGTCGCGTGACCTGAAGTATCCTGCGCATTAACCGTTTCCTTAGGGCACTGAAGAGGAATATTGAGAAGCGGGCTAAGACAGGCTTAAAACATCGATCTCAAGACAGAAAAAAGCTTTTTATCTTTTCATCTTATTCCAATATTAAAGGTCGAGTTCGAGGCCAAGGTTATCATTCAGGACCGAAACTTTAAGCTGCCCTGCGTGAAGTAGTAAGCCCAAAAAACGACGACTGTCTTTACAACAGGGGAACGGAAAATATTTAAAGATTCCCCGTTCTCTATTTTAAAAATACCTCAAAACTACAGATCAAGTTGGGTTCAAATTTAGACTAAATAGCAAAAATTAAATAAGACTTAAAGAGGCCATTGATCTAGCCTTCGATCAATAACCTAAAGGGGTTAAGCTGCAGTAACAAGCGTTAAAACTGGACGAAAACAAGTGTGGAGTATTATCTCCTCCGTCTTTCACTATCACTGCCTCGATTTCACTATGTGTTGCAGGTCCTCCGAGACGATCTCTAGAATGCAGGAACATATTGGCTCGCCAGTACATAAACTAGTAGGTAAGACTTCAAGGAAGAATCCTCCGTTCTTCAAGAATGATGCAAATGCAGCTCAGGCACTGATGAGTAATCCCAAACAGGAAAGAGATCGCGAGGGCGAACGTAAGTATAACAAGACGTATTGCCGCAAAAAAGACTTTGCCAAAAACGAATTGATCTTGAAGCATACACTGCATGCAGAGGAAACTTTCAAAAGAGTAGACCGTCATTTCGGGGAATTCTCATGCAGTAAAAATGGTTTGAAATGTGCTTTCCAGTTCGGAGGAGTTCCTCTTTTTTGCATGTACAAAAGTGAGCTGAAAATCAATGACCAGTTGTTCAAAACGCAAACCCAGGATTAGATTTTGTCTGGCCAGAAAGTCCTAACCCTGTAAATCTATACCGAAGGCTTCAAGCAAAAGCCTATCCTATTTTGGAAGCTAAACGAATCTCGTGGCCTTACGTCGTCTAGTTTATTTTTTTCCAGAACTGAAATAGACTGCAATTTGAGTTTCCGGTGATTATGGCCCCAGGGGACTGTTGGGAAATAAAGCCACGCCCCTGTTGGTTCCAATCTTTTACGGTGTCAATGAATACCGACACAGAATAAAAGAGTGCGGGTTTGCTATCACTTTGTAAAAGCTAAAAACAAACGATTCTAGGTTCTAGCCGGGTAAATCATAAATATGATATTGACCTCTCAGGGAAAAGATATCCCCCTAATAGGGGTAAGGGTTTCTGGGAGCATCAATTTTTTCCCC